>NW_020290014.1:0-334745 GCF_003144195.1 Ceraceosorus guamensis | reverse complement strand
GGGGGGGGAGGGAGGGGGCTCGTCTGTATCGTTCGAGTCTTAGCCCTTGATTGCGTGCTGATTCCTGCCGCGAATGCGGTTCCCGCCGCCTTGCAGTCCACGTCATTCCCAAACCTTCCAAAGAGCAGGGTCTAATCATCGAGTGGCCAGGCACGCAGCCCGAAAAGGAAGAGCTGCAAAAGGTGAGGAGCCGACTCTCAATACGATGGCGGCAAACTGATCATCCTGCTCCTTTCTTGTGCTTGCCACAGATTCACGCCGAGCTCAAGGCAAAGTTCGATCAATTGCCCAAGCTCTAAGAGCCTTGACTGGAAATTTGCGACATCTGGGCGACTGTTCAGAATGCATCCCAATGACAATGCACCTCACCTTTGCTGATTAACGCAGACCTGCGTGGTGGTCTCAGCAAACGCTCAACAGACGAAGCGTGTGTCACGACGCATTGGTCAGACGTGGGCGTATTGGGGCGAGATTCGTGGAGATTACAGGTACAAGTACAGTAGGGGCAGGTGTATGAACGCGCCGGCAAGACGCTTGCTGGTGATAAGCATGCGTGGTACGCGTTGGGGTCCTCGCAGTTACAAAAAGGCAGGAAGACACGCAGAGCCTTTTGAAAGATCGAAGTTCAATGCCAAGGCCACCTCGAACTTTTGGTACCGTCATCAACCGCAGTGTCAGGAGTAGCCTGGGCATGCCGTCTCGAATCCCGCGTTCTCCCACGCTGCCACCAGTGAGCGTGCTCCTCTTCGTGCTGAGAAAGGGGTGCTTCATCACGTAGAGCCCGACTTGAGTCTTCGCGATAAATAGTTGCTCCAGTCGCATGCTGGAGAGAGTGTGGGCTGCGCACATGCTCTCGCGGCCCAGGACTCGATGACGAAGACGATCCGTGCGCTGAGAAATTAGACGACGTTGTCGAAGAGCGCGCACCACGTGTTCTTCCTCCGCTCTCCTCATTCTGCTGAGAGTTTCTCAGCAGACTAACCAAAGCATCCGGAGCTCGGCTGCGGCTCCGACTTGTGTTGCTTCGTCCAACTGAGCGCCTCTCTGAGCTGACGCCTGCATCACTCTTCTGTGAATTTCTGGAGCGACTGACGCTTCGCGAGGGCCGTCGCTGCATCGCAGGGCCATCCTCTGCTGGCACGTGAGATAGCAGTTCGGCAGAGGACGCACGAGCCTGCAGTCCAGGCCGACGAGGGGCTTGTGACTGCCACAATATCTCCTGGTCGCATCCTGCTCCCGAGGATGCATCGTCTTTCGCAGGAGGCCCTGACTGAGACGCCTTTCCTGGTTCCCAGCCTGCCCTAGAACGACTTCGACTGCGACTGCGGCTGCAGCTCTGCGCGGCGGAGTTTAGAAGAACGGGTCGTTCGCTACTCGAGGTTGTGAGGGAATGATCCGAGCGAACATTCTCAAGCACATCTGCCATTCGCCTGTGCTGTCTGCCCCTCTGAGCGTGCTCGAGGGCCTGACCGTTGGGCAGTGAGACGTCAAGGAATTCCGTCTGGCTGGCCAGCACGGGTGGCCCTGTCGGAGTTCGCTCTGCTCCTACCGCATCATGAGGACCTGAGCTAAGGCGAGCCGGCCGCGATCGGCTCAGGCTTGAGTCTCGACCTTGTGAACGTTCCTGCGATGGAGGCCTTCTTTCGAACGAAAGTGTCCTAGCAGCGTTCTGGTCGTCTGACTGAGCTGGTGGGGCGTCGTGGGGCGCGTTTGAGGTGATCAGAGTGTCTGGGTGGGTCCTAGGATCTTGATCGTCCAGCAGATTTGGTTGAGGTGCACCCTTTCCACCTTGCTGCAAGAACGCACATTGCTCGACATCTGACAAGTTCCACCTCAGTCCCGCATCTGGCTCCAAGAGACCCCTGAGAAGCTCTCTTGCCGCGCTCCTTTCAAGTCGCGTGCCGTCCCACAATCTCGTTGCCTTGTCCACCTCTGCGGCCTCGTCATCCGTGTCACTGGCATCTTCATCATCTCCAAAGGTGGAACGCTGAGCCGGAGAGACCTTCGATGACCAGTCAATAGCGCCGGCCGGCAAGGCTGGTAAGCTTGCGCTCATGTCGAATGCTGCGCCTAAACTCTGGCTTGGCAGTTGATGCCCGGCTGGCCCCGAAAACATGTCACTGGTGAAGCTTTGCACGCTAGTGCTCGGTTGCACTGCGCTTGCCAATCTGCTAAACTGAGCATCCGCGCTGCCTCCCCTGACACTCATACTGGATGTCCGACTCCTACGAGGGTTGCGGCGCGCAAGACGATTGGGCATAGACCATGCTCCACGTGTAATTTTCAGCTGTAGCCGGGGCTCGAATGAGTCGGTGAAAGGAAGCCGGCCGGCCAAGAGCGCATAGAAGATGCATCCCAGAGCCCAGTGATCTGTAGCAAAAGGCGAAGCTTTGTGCAGCAGCTGGGACTGCTCCGTGGCGGTGCGCAGTGCTTCCGGCGCCGCATAAGCCAGAGAGCCGCCACGAGGAATGGAGACAGCTGCATGGTTATTCGTCAGGATGGCGCTCTCGCTTGCTCCCTTCGCCCGAGTTGGATGAGCTGCCGAGAGCTTTGCTCGCGACTCGCGTGTATCGAGGCTGGCTACTCCATGCGCATCGCTCGCTCCCTGATGTTCCCGAACGACGCAAGATAGCCCAAAGTCTGCCAGACGCCAGATCAATCGCCTCCCGTCTCCTCCCCTGCCATTTGGCGCATGCTGACCAAGCACGTTTTCGAGTTTGAGATCGCCATGCCGAATGTGAAGAGACTGCAGCACTCGCAAACCTGCGCACAACTGGGCCATCACGTCGCGCGCGATGGCAAGAGGAATGCCTCGTGATTTGGGTGCAGCTCGGCTTGAAGCGCGTCGAAGGAGGCCTCCTGACGCTCCCAGTCCTCCGGGAGACTGACCGCTGTAGCGCGGACCCGTCAAGCTGCTCGGCCCATTGGGGCTGATTGCAACTCCGTTGCCATCTGACATGATCCGTGCAGCTCCTCCAGTGCGACCAGGCAAAAATCCGCTCCCTGTCCGGCTGCTTGTGCTAGACAAAGGAGAGCGGTTGATCGTGTACGTGCTTTGGGGCCTTGCGTGATGAGGACCATGCGGGCTTCGTAAGTTGGAGGAATTAACAACGCCATTTAAACCTGCCTCGTCGATCGAGACTGACAAGCCGCCCTCGGCACGGACGAAATTCAACAAGCTTCCGGCATCCGCAAGCGGCATTACTAGAAACAGCAGCCGCTTGTCTGAGGCGGATGAAGGCTCAACGACCTCTCGCTCAAGGAGGGGAAGCAAATGTGCATGGCTCGGCAAAGAGGACCACAAACCGGCCTCAGCTTCGGCCTCTTCCTCGTGAGCCTCCAATTGAACGATCTTCACCGCGACGCGAGCTGCTTGATGCGCAGATGCCGTTTCGTGTTGAGGGCCGCCTCGATCCAAGGCTTCTCTGACTGTGCTGGAACCGCCGAAGCCAAGGGTGCGCCCGAGTTGAAAGCGGCCTCCACAGATGAGTGCGCCTTCGTCGTCCCGCGCGAGGCTCCGCGGTGGAAGAGAGGGCAAGGATGACGGTAAACGAGCATTGTTCTTTGGGTATCTGGACGCAATGCCAGCCTCAGCGGGCTGTGAATCATCCTGGCTTCCGTACAAAGCAGCTGCAGCCGACGCTAGACCAAGAGGCATAGGCATCGGTGGGACAGCGTTGGGCAAAGAGGAAGCGTGCGGCGTGTCCTGCACCTCTAAAGCGGCGTCGCTGATCGCTTGCTGTATAACTTGTGGATTTGAGGATGGAAATGGAGATGGCGACAGCGATCTGGCTCGGTTTAGGGACCAGCTGGAATCGCTGCTTATGCTGGCATCCACTACGCTGTGCAAGCTGGCGAAAGCGGAGAGGAAGTCCGCTGCTGGGGATCGAGCCCCGGGGGGGCTATTTGGCTCGAAGTCGTCTTCCGGCTGTGCAATCTCCTGCGAAGGCATTTGAAGCTCCTTGCTGGCGCCATATGAGCTGGTCCTGAGTTGAAGCTGAGGTCGCTGGGCCGGCTCAGAGTGAAAAGGCACTTGTCCTGGACCGACAGCGAGGGAGGCACTGGTCTGCGCGCGTGAGTCCTGTTCTGACCTTGACAAGTCTTGGACACCCTTCTGTGAGCCGCCTTCGTCTCCATCTTTGTCAGCGTCGCTGGCGCGCTCCCACCAGTGTATCGTAGCATCCGGTTGCTCCGAGCTCCGCCTCCTTCTGCCACGTCTTCGAGGTCTCTCTGGTGTGAGCGCATCTATCGCTCCCTCCCTCGAGCGGGGAAGGCAAGATGAGGACGGCAAATCGGTGGATGAAGCACTGTTCCCGGTTTGAGATGCATCTCGCAAGTCGTCCAGAGTGATGGCGTGGGCCATGTCACAGCACTTGGCTGGATGCGAGGGCTGCAGCCTGACGTGGAGCGATACTCAGTACCTGCGCAGGGCTTTTCGCCCGTGAATTAGGCTTTCGCTTCAGCCCAAGATGTTGCAGCTGTGGGGTTGCGATGCGCAGAGTTGATAGTAGAGATGATAGTGGTGAGCATCATGAGTGGTCCAAGGGCAGATCGAGATGAGGATTGCAGCACATGGCTGAGCCACCCTCATTCGTGATTGCTTGCGCGGCTATGCAGGTCCAATCTCACATCGCACCCACCGGCAACAGAGTTGGCTGCAGCAGGCTAGTCAACGCTCAGCAGCATGCAAGGGCAACGCGAGTGCGGTTCGCGTCCCTCAGCTGACGCGCGTATCTCACAGCCTCATGGTTGATGAAGCCTAAAATTTGATTTCACCAGTGATTCAATCTTGAATGATGAACCTGTCAATGCTCCATCGAATTTGAATCAATATCAATAATATCGCGGCGCCGCAGAGTCACGTATCACGAATCACGAATGAAAGCTTTGACATCTCGACTAGACCGGTACTTCGACTTTGGTTCTCCACGCCAGCATCCTGACCTGCAAGTCACCCGTCGACCTCGACAGGGCTACGCAAGAATTTCACAACCGCCAAGCCAGTGTCAGCGACACACCGCGATAATTCGAATCACGATCTATCAACCGAAGATCTGAGTGCATGCTGTCCGAGTCGAAGTCTTTACAGGCCTGCGATTCGTTCTCATGATGCTGATATACAGGATGCATTACGATGGGGAGCGGGCTCACGTACTAGCCACGTTCAACAACTCAATCGCTAAACTCGTAATCGTCCGGGGGAAGTTCGCGGGGATCCGCAATCGCGAAGGTGACCCGATTCTGGCGATCCAAGAATGTCTCCGTAACTGCCTTGCGAGCTTCCTTGGGCTTTTGGGCTGCTGACTCGATCGATGGATCATGCATAGACTGCTCAAATTCGTCGTCCGACGACAAATCACCCTCTACCTCACCGCCTTCAGCGTTCTGGATGCCAATTCTTCCCGGCGCACTCGCACGCGCTTGCTTGCGAGGCGAGGGGCGCTTAGAAGCGGAAGGCTGTTTTTTCGCCCTGCCCGCTCCCTCAGAAGATCGACGGCGTCCGCTGCTACTTGCTTTTGGACGCATGGGCTTCTTGCTCTCGTGCGGTGCAGATCGGCGGGCTACGGTCACAGTGGGCAGGCGTCTGCGTGAAGGCGGTCGATTCTGGTCAAAATCGCCGTCATAGTCTGACGCCGTGTCGGGTGAAGACTCCTCCTCGTCGGACGAAGGGGGGCGGCGTTCCTTGCCGATCAGTGGTGCTCTCGCTGTGACCCCCTTGGGTCCCGCTCTTCGCGCAGGTGAAACCGGCGCACTTGCTTTTCTTGGCGATGGCTTGTTTTGGGTGATCTTGGGGCTTTCGGTAGGCAGAGTCGCTAGATTTGGCACGCTCTGAACGCTCCGCAGTGGCGCGATCTTCCGCTCTGCCGGACGCACTGGAGCAGGCGTGATCTCCCACCACTTGCCAATCCCAGCTGAGGCGCGGGCGCGTACAGGTCTTGTAGCTTTCTTCTCATGGTCGTCCGGCTCGATCGCGTCCCCGACACTCGCTCTGCGAGAGCTATCGATAGATTTGCCGGTGACATTTGATGCGCGCTCAAGAGGGCCTTGGCCACTCGAAGTCTCCAGAAGCGCTCGTTTGACAACACCAAGTACCCCGAATGGTGATCGTCCAAGATTCTGCATCTCGCGCGGCAGCGCTTTGACCTGCGCAGGTGTGAGCGGCGCCTTCTGTTCCATAAGACGAGGTGTGCTCGTTGCGCTGGAACGTCCAGCGCGGCCCTTGTGTGGACTCGCTGTGCTTGTGGATCGTGATGGTTTCGAAATGTCCTCGGCGTTCTCGTCAACGCCTTCAGCCAGCTCTTCGTCAGAATCGCGGAGTCGACGCTTGTTGGATCCGCTCTTTCTGCGCGCAGCCAAGGGAGCAGCGCGCAACAGGCTGTCGTCCGGGTCCGCGACCACAAGAAGGTCGTTGGCAGGCGCGGCGGCAGCATTTGTAAATGATTCCAGCTCCGCGTCGACGAGACTTGCAGCAGCCCCGTGGGGCGGCCTTGGCGGCTGATGAGACGCATCCTGATTTGTGCTCGCTGAAGCGTCCTCAGCATCATCTACAGCACGAGAGGCTGTGCCGGAATCACGCCCTCCTTTGCGAGGTGACGTTGAGTTGCGACGAGGCACATTTGCATCAGCAAGCATCGTTGCTTTCTGAGCAGCTGTAAGCTTTCTACTGGGCACGTCTCTCTTTGGTGAGCTCTGAGCTGCCGCTTGCGCAGCTCGGCCATTCTCAGATTTCCTTGCAACAACTCGGCCATTCTCAGATTTGCGTGCAACAACTTCCGCTCTGCGAGCTTCTTTCTCCGCTGCCACTTGCTCCCGCTCTTGCCTGATGATTTCTGACTCCGCCTTCGAAGGTCGACCTCGCTTGCGCTTCACTTTGGGCTCAGATGTGGCATTTGGTGTGTTTGCACTGTCGTCGCCGAAAGACCCTGAGACCTCCGGCTGTAGCGATGCTTCTGCACCTGCACGACTGGGCCCAGACTTGCGCGAAGAAGAGGCGGATGTAGTGGGACCCGAGGTGCGCTTCCTCTTGGCTGCATGCCTGTTGCTGGATGCTGCGGTCGCGGCGGCCTCAGCCCGACTGGCTGACCGCTCCCGCAGCGCTTGTCGATGCTCAATATCCTCGCAGACGACGTCCAGCCAGTCCTCCGGGAAGCCGTCTTCGAAGTGACTGATCACAACATTACCCCATCCAAGGTTGCTCATCTTGTCTCGATTGATGGGCCCAATTAGAGTGTAGAGACTGCCGCTAGTGGTGTTCACAGTGCGAGAGTCCTTACGTCCATGCACGAATGAGGAGTGCCATTGTTCTTCATCTCCATCGGCATTCATCCTGACGCCTTCAACGTAGAACCAGTATGACAGCTTCCCCGTTCTGTCGTTGATTGATGGACCTCGACGCAGCGATACCAACGTGAGGAACCATGAGCTTAGCGCGACGCTTGGCTTAGCTGCTGGCGCGGGCACGCGACCAGATTGAATCGGCTGGGTGTCTGTCTGTCGCACCTGAGTGGGCGGTAGTTCCGACCGGGCCGCCGCCTCGTCCCGCTGGGTGAGTTTGGATGCTTTTGCAGCTCTCTGCGGTTGCTCGATGGCCATCGGTACGTCGATCGCGATTAATGTCCTGGCGAAGCCCGAAGGCTGATCCCGAGAGATGGAGGTGTCCTCTAATTCGGGCTCTGGCTCAGATTCAGGGAGGTGTGCAGCAGAGCGTTCCTCTCCAACAGTCTTAACTCTCTCCGAAGCCTCCTCAATTTCGTGATCGCCATCATCGACAGTCTTCTCAAGCTGGAGAGAGCTTCTTGCTGTCTCCTTGGCCAGGTTTTGAGAGGACGCAATGGCATTGGTAGCATCAGCCACCTCGCCAATACCAGCATCCGCTTCTTGCGCGTCGAGAGCTTGAGGAACTTCGACCGCGAGCACATCGAGATTGGGCGTTGCATCGTCAATCACCTGCCGGGTGAGAACGCGGATGGCGGCATTACCGGCATGCGCCTCTGTGGAACTCGACGCTGCAACAGCTTGCTGTATTTGGCGGTGATCCCGGGATGTGTGGGCAGCCCTATCCGCAGTCAAGGAAGAAGGACTGCTTGCAGCGTCCGCAGCCGGCCGCTTGGGACTTCCTTGCACTGCAAACAATCTATTCGCTCCGGACATTTGGGCAGGAGCGCGTGACAAGCCCACCGGCGAGTTGATCATGGCTGGCGTGACGCTGGCTCCTCTCCTCGCAGCGCCCAAGACAAATGCCAGATCTTGCCTGGTCATGCCACGATGTTGGGGAGTTGTAGAGACCGGCTGCACACTCGCTTGCTCGCGGTGCTGATGATGGGCCATGCTTGATGCGGTGCGGGCCCTGCTTGGAGTCATGGCCAAAGCGTGTGCAGGATGCGAGCGGAGCTCATAATGAGCGTGTGCGCGGTGGGGAGTATCATGTTGCGCCGCATAGTATGCTGACTGTCCGACACCTGCCCCGTCGGTATACGAGACAACAGAGACCGAGCGGCCATAACCCATGCGATCCGATGGAGCGGGCGACTGAGACACGAGACGCTCGTACGCTCTAGCGACCGCCTGATGATGGCAGAATGGACGTTAAGCGGCCCATCACATTATGGCAACCTGACTTCACAGCTGTTGTGACTCACCTCAGGCATGGGACTGGCGCCATAGTACGGATGGACTTGTGGATGAGCCGAACGCGCGGGAGGAGCGTGATGGTAGCTTACGCGCTCGTCAGGACGTGGATAAGGATGGGCACTGCCCCTAGCAGAGACGGAGGCCGATGACCGAGACGGAGTCGGACGGTGAGACCAGGGATGTACCGGAGCAGCTGGAGAAGCAACCAGATTGCGGGAACTTGGCCTGCTGGCACTCGGAGCGCGGTTGGGCGGCAATGGCGGAGGGCCAGGTCTGCTGCCAGATGATGCTGAGGATCGCGCCATTCCGCTCTCGAACTTTTCCATTCGACTATGCACCCGAGCTGTTGGTGCTATAGGTCGAGCAAAGCTGGATCGCGAGGTAGTGCTGGATGCGGTTCGCGGTGGAGGCCAACTCCTAGCGAGCGCTGCTACATGGCTCGGACGGCCCGCGTTGCTTGGCAAGCTTCCAGCCGCAGAGTCGCGGGAGCGTGAAGAATCTGCGCGAGACATTGGCAGCGGCGATAGTCACGCCAATCTTGAATGTAGCGCTTAGACCGACGCTGTCCCTTGGCAATCGTCGCCCTCTACCTCGTTCGCAGTCGTGAGTGTAGCGTCAGCTGCTTGCTTGATATGGTGGTGGTGGCAGGGTGCAGGCAGCGGCATACGGTACGCATCATCCACCGGATGGTCTCACTCCAGACGTGATCGAGGTTGAGGTCGATCGCCCGCGCGGCTCGTGATCTTTGCTGACTGCATGATGCGCGTCGCGTGCGGCGTTGCCGCGGGGACAATTAAGGTTAAAATCCAGTCACGTGAATCGCGCGCATGGATGCGTTCCTGCCGTTGCGGGGCGGTGCAAAAAAATCACTCGTGAGGCGTGAATTTGTGAATAATCAAATCAAGAATCAAGAATCCTGAATGTGAATCATCGATGAATCTCAATGATGCATCCAGAGTTCACGATTGAGATTTGCAGGATCGCAAGCGCGAGCCGTGGGGGGCAATCATGCGCGGAGCAGGCTCGCCAACCTGCCTCTGCCTTCCATCAGCTCGCAAAGCATGCCTAGCCCGCATTTCTAGTCGTGAGTTGGACTCGATAATGGCGCGCCACACGCCAGATGCGCACAAGCGCAAATATGTACAGCACAAGACCAAGTCCGGCGCCAACATCGCACCGCTAGGACCTGGCAGAGATGGCAAGACGGGAGGGCGTGGAGGCGGTTTCAAAGTTGGTCCAGCACATGCTCCAGACGGCAGCTATCTGGGCAAAGGTGAGCCAGTCCATTGTATTCCACTTTCTTTAGTCATGGCAAGTGAGCTTACCACGTGATGCTCCTCCGCTATTTGGCCGCTTGTGCAGCCAAGAAACGAAAAGCGCAGCTGATAGAGAATGCCAAGGTCAAGGCTGCTTACTATGCGCGACACGGCGGACGAGACACGACTCGTCGCGAGCAAGAGCGCAAGGTGGATGGCGAGTCACAATCGTTAGCAGGGCCCTCTGCTGCAAGTCTAGGTCGCTTCGCTCCTGAAGACGAGGACACGAAGCGACTGATCGAGCAAGCAGAGAAACAGCCGGAAATTCGGTTGAAGCAGGCCAAGCCTCCGCGGGACGCTGTTACACAGGACAACGGTAGTACAGTTCGACGCGCAGATCCCGAAGGAGACAGTGACAGCAAGCAGCAAAAAGAAGGAGGCGTGTCACAGCGATCGGATGCGAGCTCGGCGAGGAGCAAAGGATCGAGCAGGGAAGAAGCACTGCAGGACAGGAAGAGGAGATCAAGCTTGGGCGGTAAAGTCAACAGGAAAGGGCAACCAAACCTCGGAGCACGAGTTGGCTTACTCCTGGACAAGCTGCAGCGATAGGCATTGTCATCGCGCCCGTAAATCGGCACAGCTCCGACGAGGAGGCGTTGTGCGCAAGAGCTGAGGTCGATGGATGACGCATCGCAAAGCTCCCGAAGCAAGCGGTAGCTAGAGCGGCCACTGACCCTGGTCGTCTCGACGGTATCTCTAGTCCAATGCCTACTCACTCTGGCACACAGATGGTGATGTGCAATCAATGCATCATAACGCAGAGAGCTGGAGAGTTGATATATATGCAAGGGCAGGATACATGGCGGCCCGCGGGTGAGCGCGCGAACACCTTCTCGGTGTAAAGGAGGCGTGGAAGCAGCAAACGAGTGTGTAGGTGAGATTAGACTCAGCAGAATCGAGGTCGGACTGGGGTTACAACGAAGGACAGTACGTCTGCGCGCGACGTGTTGATCGAGAGAGGCATTGACAGGGCGGGAAGAGCCTCAAGCAAGCTACATGTAGAAGAACCATCAACTAATGGAATGCGCGGTGCGCAGATGGACGTTCGTAGAGGTCTGAATCTGCATACTAGAAAAGATTGATGAGGTTATAAACTGTATCGGCAGAATTTACTGCCCAGGTCTGCGCATGGGCGTCCAGGCAGGTCTACACAGCGTGCATGCGGTCAGTGATTGCTGTCAGGATCGCCCAGGGGCGTTTGCACAGTCGATCTCGACTTACAAGGTGGGGAAATCATCGTGCTCGAGGCATCCTTCTGCAGAATCGGATCCATATCCTTCCTCCGACAGCTCGCGCGAGCGTCTCACAGTGGCCTTGTTGGAATCATGGGTCGGAATCGAGGTGTGCTTTTGCAAGGACGCGGCCCTCTGGGCAGATCCGCTTGTGCCAGCACGTTGCTCGTCTTCACCCTCATCGTCGCTCTGCAGGACGGGTGGTTCGCCGTCGAGCATGCGTCTCGTCAGGCTGTCTTCCGTCCCAAACGTTCGGAGGGCTAGACGCGTCTGCGTCACGGCGGAAGGGGGCCTATTGAGACTTGCGGAGTCGACGCGCGGGAAGCCCGGTTCGCGGGTAAATTGATCGATTTCGTCGCGACAGAAAGACGCCGCTACAGCCTCCGCAAGGACTTCTGCTCTGTCGACCGCGAATTGATCATGTTCGACGTCGGAGCTCGAGTCGCTGGTTAAAGAGATAGGTCGCTGAACAAGGCCATCATCAAGAGTGAGCGTGATGAGTGGCATCGGCGGAAGACGTGGAGCGCGCTTGTGCACGCCGTTCGGTGAAGGGATGCTCTTATTGATATGTGCCAGCGAAGGCAGCTGATCATCAATGATGAGCTTCGTAGGTGTAGCTGGCATGCTAGAGGCAGATGACTCTCCGCTGTTGCTACCGCCATAGGTCATTTCACTCCGTGCTCTGGACCCTTGGCTAAGGTAGCGGGCGCTGAAGCGAGCAGAGGACACAGCATCTCCATCTGTCTCCTCACCAGCCTCGTAGCCCTGACGCAAGTCATCCTCGCTGGAGTCGAAGTCGCTTTGGGGTGGCAGAGCAGCTGCCCACGCTGCGCCAAACGTTCCGCCTGTGTGTGTCGTTGAGATGGGACTGGGCAAGGGGGAGCGCGACGCCTGGCTTGTACCCTCCGCAGCATCCGAAAGACTGTCCACGCTGTTTTCTCGACACGTAGACAAGCTCGTGCGCCACAGCGACATGCGTTTACCGTTGGTCCTGATCTCCGAGCCTGGTCGCGAAATGACGACCATAGGCGAAGTAAACTTGTTGGGTCGAGGCAGCTCAAAGCTAGCTGCGTGGTTAGGGTTGGGCAGCTGGACGAGAGATGTGCGCGTGGAGCCCACGTTTTGAACCGGAGACATATCTTGTGCCAGAAGTGAAGGCGCAGCTCCCTTGTTGTGTGAGATGGTGCTGGAGCGTGTACGTCCTTTCATGAGGACGCCGCTAGCGCGAGCAGCGCTGCTCACAACATTTCGCGCTGTTGTTGGGCTCTCATAAAGCATGGCGGCAGCTACTGACGGAGCATCGTATACTTCGCTCACGAATCGGACGTCGCCAGTCTCGCTGCCGCTGGTGTGCTCGCTGTTGAACAAGGCGTTGTCGCGTGTAGAAGCGGTTGACATTGCGTGGGTTGCGGGTGAAGACAGGCTTGAAAGACTGTTGGGTGCGGGGCGCACGGGTAGGCTAAAGCGAGCGCGGGGTGGCGTGGACGTGCTGTTGCGGGGCAGCCCGCGAAGCAAGGCACCAATCCAGGGCACACGCTCAGATCCAGATCGGGAGCCCGAACCGCTCATGGATTCAGAACGTGGTCGCATAGCACCAACCAAGGCTGTGACCTGACTCTCTGCAGATATTTGTCTGCTGATCCGAGCAGGGCTGCTCCCTGCCAGACTGGGGTCGACGTATGCCGAGGAAGCATAAGCCTCACTTACGAGAGTATCATCTGGATTCGTGACGGTGTACACGAGCTGGCCCTGCGCGTCACTGCGCCACTGGCCAGCCGCTACGTTCACGCCGGAAGCTGTGTTGTCTGACGATGGCGTAGCATCGCCTTGAAGTTTTTCAGGCATAGCCGAGCGACGCTTGACGTAGTGGCTCGTCACCATGGCGCGAGCGGCCGCAGGCGGCAATGAGAGGGTGGGGTGCTGCCAGGTGAAGCTCGCATCCTTGCTAGGACTTGCACTCACCAGACCAGATCTCGCAAGGTCGGCGGACAATCTTTGAGTGACAAGCGATTCTTCGCCTGTCTGCAACCATGGACTGATGATGGTTGGGTGGAGCTCCGCGATGCTTGGACGCTGTTGGCTGAAGTAAGCCACGCTGTCGATCGCCTGCGAGTTCTTAACGGGAGATTCCTGACAGCCCTGACGCTCGCCGCGGTCGAACGAAGCCGGCTTCTCCACAGATCCTAGCGTGGAGCTGGAGTGATTAAGTCCCGCCTTTTGGTCTCCGAGGAACACTGCGCCGTGCTCGTCTGCACCTGAGCTCGTCACAAACTTCCTGAGGACCACTGACAGGTGCCGTTGCCTACGAGTGCGGCGTTTGCGTGCAAAGAAAGCCCAGAGGCAAGCAAGGATGAGCAGGATTGCGCCAGTCGTGCTCGCGGCGACGACAGCCTGCATGTTCATTGGAGCGCCAGAATTCGTTCCTCGGTCCCCGTCGTTGGCCTGCTCGGCAGGCGGAGGATTGAAGGGTGCACCTGAAGCCGGTGCAGTAGTTTCCGCAGCCATGCTTGATGACTGTTCAGCATTTTGCGGCATGGGCGATGCAGGTGCGCTGGTAAAGGCAGGCGTTTGAGATATCGCAGGAGTGCTGGATGCGCTGTTCGCTCCGGTGGGCTGCGGAGAGGACCAAGGCGGGGTTGCCGCACTTTTTGCCAACGATGACGTCCAGCTCTTGAGTGCAGGGCTTTTGGTCTCAGGGCAGTCGACTGACTTCCTCTTACTTTGTGCTCCGTTGGCTGCACTTGTGCCTGCGGCCGCAGACGAAGTCACATTCCAATGACGCGCAGCGATGTTCATCCGCGGGCTCCTCTGCTCCGATCTTTGGTGAGATGACACGACCTTTACCATGCTGCCACCACCCAGAGGAGTGGCACGACCCCGTGCGCCTGTGTGCATCATCGTGTCCGGGGAGGACGTCCTCGAGCTATGGGTTGGGATATTCGCGTCGACAGTGCGGTCAGATGCATTCACATAGTCCATGTTGTTGGTCAGCGTTGTTTCGCTCCCTCTAATTTCGGCGCTTCGGGCGTGTGGCGCGTGGGATTGGACTATGACAGGGCTCCTCTTGTCTAATGCGTGTGCCTCTTCGTTGTTGAAACGAGGAAGACCCGCTTCAGCGTCGACCGCGCGTGCCGACAATCCAGAGTCTTGATCGCCCATGCCATGAGTTGCTGCTCGCGTCTCGTCCACAAAAATACCCAAGCCGAACCCGGCACTGTTGGGAGACTGAGCTGCTTGCCCAGCAGCTCTTCGGAGAATGCTCGTCTTGAGCAAATCAGAGGGGGGCGACAAGACTGCCTTGGACGCCGTCGGGGATTTGCGGACGAGTCGTCGACCTCGCAATATGGGGCTTTGTGTGGTGACAAGGCCGATTTTGCCAGCTGAGGTGCCTTCCGAACCGTCTAACTCCTCCTCGTGATCGGCGGCGTCCAGCATCACCGTACGCCTGTGAGGGTGATGGGTGGACGTGCCGACGCCATGGTGTGCTGAGGCCGGGGCATTCAGAGCGGCTTGAGCCGGGCGTTCTGTCAGAACATGGCTCCCGGCCTCTTCGGTGGCGGGCGTGACTTGCTTTGAGCGAGCAGCAGTGGTACTCTCTGGCAGCTCTGAATCGGGAGACATTGGCTCTATTGCTGCAGCAGCCAAGGACTCGCGACGAGCTCTAAAAGCCGCTTTCCAATGAGCAAATGTTGGTGTATCAGCATACAGCAGCGATGGAGAAGAGGCGACGGTCACGTCACTGAATCGTCTTAAAGCTTGAACGGGTAAGGACGGCGGTGTTCGCACTGATGTAACAGAAGTGGAATGGCGCTTCGGGCGTTCAGCCACGCTGTCACGAAGCTCCTGTAAAGCGATTGAGGCGCTCCGAAGCTGCAGATCCAAGCTGTCTCTTTCCTCGCGAGGCCTCGGGGTATCCGATACTTCTGGAACGCCTTCCGGTGCTGTGGGCCACGTTTCAAAGATGAGCGGCAGCGTAAGCGCAAGCGCAAACGCGCGAAGCAAGACGACCGTGGCTCTCTGACTTACAGCTTGTAGACCGCGGCCAATTCTCCTGGCCTTCGACGGCGTCTTCGAACTGGCCTTTCACCTCATCGTCTTCGAATGCGCCATTCGCTTGCGCTTCTGCGTTGTGAGCAGGAAAATTTGGTCCCACGTGGAGCGAGGACCTGGTTAAAAGTACATGATTAGTCGCGTGGCGCGAGTGATGCTTCTGGGAGCCGGTGGCAGACACGGGGATCAGCGCTGCCTTTGGGATACTGATGGTGTGGTGATTGGCTGCAAGGCTTGAAAGGCGAGGAAGAGGCTCGCTGACCGGCGCCGATGTTGGCCCTGACCGGGGCTCAACTTCATTATTCGCTTCCGGAAGCGGCGCCTTCGCAGGATCAGCTTCCACTTCGCGTGAATGGGGAGCATGCAGGCGAAAGCGTTCGGCCACCGGCATCTGCATCGCTTTGAAGTTGGGTAGGGCCCTGAGTCGATGTGGGGTTTTCGCGGGTGAAGGAGCCACCTCAATTGAGGCCATCGTTCAAGCGCGCACTGGCCGAGATCTCTGATGTGGCAGCGCTGTTGACGAGAGACTGAGGCTTGGACGATGAACGGGGCGAGAAGGGCGGCTAAGGATGGATGGAAGTGAGTGAGTGTCTATAAGAGCATAGTGAGGGACGCTGAAGTGGGATAATGGGATGGGGGTGGGAAAGAGACCTACCAAATCCTTATCCATACGACAGGAGGACATGTCAGTGAAAGGGATCACAATCTCCCGCTGCGCTCCATGCTGCTCGTATCGTCCCTCAACCCATCGAGAGCACCGCCTCTCGACGTCGGCATCGAGGTGCATGCCGGTCATCCGCGGTCCTCAACGGCCCACCGAAATGCAACACCGACTTGCGATGGTTCCTGTACGAAGACGTCGCTGCCAATTTCTATGGCGAAAGAGTCGGCCAGCTGTAGCAGAATTACTGCCAAGGAGGTCAGGCGAGTGAATGCCGTCAGCCCAAGACAACGGTCGTCTTGCATGACGTGCTCGAGTTGCACGCAACGTGCACCAAAGCTGGGCGTTGAGATGCGCCGACAGTGAACACCTTCCTGCTCCGATGGAGAGGCGGCCCTCGTCCATTCTGGGCGCTTCAGCATCACACAGATGACTGAGGCTGGATCAAAGGTAGGCAAAGCAACAAGGGACACCACCAGCTTTTGCGGTTGTAGCAAACATGAGGAGCGTTGCATGCGCAGGTGCCGTTATGCGGGCCTCCATCGCGAAGTCCGTTGAACGCAACGCGCGCTAGCTTGTACCCAGCAGGCTCGGCTCTCGCGTCGCAAGAAAGCTGGGAGCAGCTCTTGATTATCACGTGCTCCATTCCCCGTCCGATGCATAGGCAGCGCCCTGCCGCCCTCTCGCGCGATAGAAGAGCGCGGTACCAAAAATTTCGATGACTTCTCTTCTGCATGCATGCAAAATCCTCCCCGCCGCACCCGCGTCGAGCAAAAATGATCAGAATCTGAGTAGACGCAGATACGCGGTGGATGGATGAAGCCTCGGCAGCATGCGCGTGCCATGTCTACATGGAGAAGAGTCGTGAGTTCAGGACCCACTTCTACTCTCTGACCACCTTGATGCCGCGAATCTTTCACAGCGATTGCTTCATCCCAAAACATATCAAAGCACGACGTTCACAATGGGAAAGAAAAGTTCCAGCAAGTCAGAGGCACCAGCAGCTCCTGCGCCTGCTCCCGTGGCCAACGGCAAGAGCAGCAAGAAGGACAAGAAAGCTGCCGTAGCTGCTCCCGCACCCGCAGAAGAGAAAAAGTCCAGCAAGAAGTCGAAGAAGGCTGCTCCGCCTCCTCCTCCTGTAGTAGAGAGTAGCGACAGCAGCGACGATGACTCGAGCGACGATGACAGCGATGGCGACAGTGACAGCGACGACAGTAGCAGCGAAGAGGTGAGCATCCAATGAACCTTAGACTTGCTGTTGTGCACAATACTTTCATCTGACACTTAATGCCGCTCTCTCGTGTGCCAGGAACCCTCCAAGGCAGATGTTGTAAAGCCTGCCGCAAACGGTGTCAAGGCTGCAGCTGCCGACTCCGACGATTCAGATGACTCCGACGATTCCGACGACTCTGACTCTGACTCTGACTCTGATTCTGACGAAGAGGATGTTGCCAAGCCTGCTGCTGCCACAAACGGCAAGACTGCGGCTGCGGCTGACGAAGAGGACTCGGACGACTCGGACGACTCGGACGACTCGGACGACTCGGACGACTCGGATGACTCTGACGATTCGGACGATTCGGACGACTCTGATGAGGAGGAAACAAAGTCCGCGCCCGCTGCAGCAGTGGTAGAGAAGGCAAGCAACAAGCGCAAGGCAGAAGGCGATGAAGTAGTCGCGAAGAAGGCTAAGGTTCAGCCTGATGCAGACAACCCTGATGCTCCCAAGCAGTGCTGGGTCGGCCAATTGAGTTGGAACGTCGACAATGACTGGCTCAAGCAGGAGTTTGAGGAGTTCGGCGAGGTTCTCAGCGCAAGGGTTGTCACTGACAAAGAAAGCGGCAAATCTCGCGGGTACGTGTCGATCTCCTCTGACATACATGCGCCGCTGCACTTTTGCTGATGGGTCCCCTGCCCTTGTCACCTGCGCATTTGGCAAATCCAGTTTTGGCTTCGTCGAATTTGCGACTGCAGCGCAGGCGAAGGCCGCATTTGAGGGCGCGCAAGGCAAGGACGTGGATGGTCGCGCCATCAAAGTCGACTTGCAAGCCGCCAGAGCACCGAGAGAAGTGGGCGATGCGCGCGCCAAAAAGTTCAACGACACCAGGTCTGCACCCTCGCCCGTTTTATTCGTCGGCGGCTTGTCCTTCTCGCTCACGGAGGACGAGGTCTGGGAAGCATTTGGAGAGCATGGCGAAGTATCGCGTGTCACCTTGCCCAAGGACATTGAATCTGGTCGGCCCAAGGGATTCGGCTATGTCGAGTACGCTTCTCAGGAAGGCGCAGATGCTGCCATCGAGGCACTTGCTGGTGCCGAGCTTGGCGGCCGTGCCATCAGGCTAGACTATGCGCCTCCTCGTGGTGAAGGCGGAGGAGGTGGCGGTGGTCGAGGCGGCTTCGGCGGCGGACGAGGAGGTGGAAGAGGAGGCTTTGGCGGTGACCGCGGTGGTGAGTGCGCTGTGCTGCGCTATGGCCGTATTTCGTCAATTTGGCAACTATTTCCTGACCTGCATTTGCACTCTCTTCTACTCCATGTCCAGGACGAGGTGGTGGACGAGGCGGGCGCGGTGGTGGCAGAGGCTTTCAAGGCGGTGGAGGCTCTGGCTGGGGTGACCGGGGTGGTCGCGGAGGCGGCCGGGGAGGTGGACGTGGAGGATTCGGCAGCAGGCCAGTTGGCGGCTCGGAGTTCTCTGGCAAGAAGACCACCTTCGATTAGAGCAAAGCAGGGATTCACTGCTCGCTTCCGCTTTGTCTATAGTCATTGGCGCATCGTGTTGGAAATTCTTGGCCTCTCTCGATTCTCTCTCGTGACCTTGTCCAACCCCCGCGGCGCTGCCAAGCAGCAATTTGGGAACGGGACTATCGCTCTCACTCCTCCCCAACCAACACTCCACTCCAAAAAGCCACATACACATATTACGATCTGTCAGGCTATCATACTCAATTTGAGGCTGTTTCAGGCTCTTCATCGGCTATCCTCCCAGATCATAGCTCATCTCTCTGTCAATCTATGCAATGGCTCTCCGACACCTGATCTCTATCATGCAGGGCTCGATTGGACTCGATTGTCCAGACAAGCCTGGCGCACAGCTATAAGCTGCCAATCGGAGGTTTCAAAGTTCTTCGAAGTCACTCTCCCGCCTCGTATGGCCCAGCACCTCGTGATGGACCAAGTCGACCTTTCGTGCCCCGCGCAGCTGCCGCCCATACTCTTGCCTGACGACTGGACGCGGCTTGTGCACATTATTATTCGACAGCAGAGTCGCGAGTCGTGGTGCTCGTGCGGTCAGGCGACGCGTCGCGAATCATCGGCGGTGCGGAGCGCTTTCTGTGAGCTCCGTTGCATGACGGGCGTGTTGATTAACCTCCACTCACGACTACCTACATCATTCGTGATTCAACCTGCAGTTCCCATGGTCAGAATACCTCCTTGGCGCCATCCGAGGTGCCTATGAGCTTCGCGCCCCGACCAGTTCGCCAGCCTGAGACGACGCAGCAAGCTTCCTCAAGCTCCAACGGAAGGACCATGACACCCGCACAAGTCTTGCACGAACAGGGCCCGGCGGAGCGGTCCGGCTCATTTGAGCCCTTGACTAGCGCAACGGCCACCTCGCTTCTCGCGCGACCGAGGGCGAAGCACCTTGGACCTGCCCATATAGCCACGCTTGGTATGCTGATCATCGACGAATTCATCTATCTTGACTCCACGACTGGAAGTCGAATTTCGAAAGCTGAGCACCTGAGGAAAAGAGGTATCAAAGGTCCGAGCGACGATGATTCGCAGTCGAGCTTCGAAGGAGCTGACGACGATGACGACGAGCAAATCGGCGGAGGAGGAGTCTACTTTGTCATTGGAGCTCGTGTATGGTCAGTGCTGCTTGCATGGAATTGAATCACTTGGCTGGCTGATATGACTCTCGATGCTGGCGCAACAGGTCTCGTCCGCAAGAGATATTGAGTATCCTCGACGTGGGACCCAACTTCACACCAAAGATGAGGAACAAGTTGCGCTCTTTCGATGATGGCGAAGGATCTTCGCAATCGCCTCAGAGCATGTGGGTGTGGAGGGATAGACCGGAAGGAACCACGCGCGCAGCAAACATATATACTGGAGAGAAGCGAGGGTCAGTAAGGAAATCGCTCGTGTGCCGATCCAAACGAAAGCTAAGCAATTGCAGATGCCTCTTTGGTCTGCAGATTCGAGTATTTGACTCCGAAAAGGCGACTTGATCCTCAAGATTTGAGCGTGGCAGCCCCTGGCCATTGCTTACCTCGTTGGATCCACGCCATTTGCTCTCCCGATCGGATCGTTGCCATCGTTCAGGAAGCGCGCCTACTCAGCAGGCAGCAAGGACAAGCACACGCTCCTCGCATTGTGTGGGAGCCCATTCCGGACTCAGCTAGACCAGAGAACCTCGACGGATTGCTCGACGCTGCTGGTATGGTCGACGTGCTGAGGTAAGCGCTGCGTTCTGAATAGCATCTCAGGAGAGTACTTGCTAAGTAGCGTCTTCACGCTTCGTGTCGCGATGAACGCAAGCCCAAATCACGTCGAGGCTCACAACTTTCTCAACACATCGAGGCAACGAAGCACACCGGGCTACATCGCTGATCTCGATGATCCTTCTCTGACTCTTGGCGAATTCAAGTTGCAAGTAGAGAGAGATGGGCATGATTTGTTGCAACTCTGTGCAGCATCTGGCAGTCATGCCCCTCTACTGGTCATTCGGGCTGGGAAGCACGGGAGTGTGGGTCTGAATCAAGGCTGTGAAGAGAGTGTGTGGTGCGCTCCATACCATGGCGAGGACAAGCAGCACGAAGTGGTGGATGTGACTGGTGCTGGTGAGAACAGTCACGATTGCCGATCTGTGCCCCGCGCGCAACCCACTCATCCTCGCCACTTCTCCTTCACAACAATCTCAGGAAATGCCTTTCTGGGAGGTTTAACTTGGTCATTGGCTCAAATTGACGAGCCAAATTTGGACCTCGCTGAGCTCCGTAAGATGGCGCTAGGCCAGGCGCTGAAACATGGCGCGGTATCAGCTTGTGAGTCGTTGTCTTTGCGATTCAGCAACCTGTCCTGAGGTCGCGTCATGACATTGTTTGCCTCCGCATACTTGCGCTGTAGCATATGTGGTGGAGCAGCGCGGCATGCCGCGAGTCACGCCCGCTCAACATCCGGAAGATGGCTCAGGGTTGAAGTGGAATCACCATCTCACGAATCCTTCGGAGCGTTTTGCAGCAATGCAGTAGATTTCTCTGTCCAAGAGCTGCCCCCACCTCTGGCACCTCGATCGATTGTCATCTGTCCCCCATGTCCACGTGACATTGATTATGAAATCACGACAGCAACACCACACCATGGGATCAACCTTGCTGCCCACACTAGTTCGCTCCCGGTCCTTCTTCAACGGAGAGCTGGGCCAATCTCTCGGCCACAGCGTCGCCTTCGGTGCTCTGGCCGAGGGCTTGCAGCCTGTCGGCAGGCACCGGCAGCTGCGTGCCGTCGGCCTCTGGACCAGTACCACCTTCTGATACAGGGACTAGATGGGCGGTCTTTGGGTTCCTCGGATTGACTGGTCGAGGAGAAACATTCGTGTCAGGATATTTGCAAACGATGATGCATACAGCACGCCTGCCTCTACTCACTCTTCTTTTCCTTCTTCTTTTTGGTGATTTCTGGCTCTTTGGGGTAAGCTAGCGCTTCGGCCTTTTGGAAGTCTGCATTGTCTCGGAATTCCGCTTGGATGGGCTCCAGTAGCTCGACCAGAGCATCCGACACTCCCTTCTTGAGATCGCTTGGGTGAAGGTCCTTCTTGACGAAGGACTCTTCGAGTTCGGCGTAGTTGCTGTAGTGTTTGATGCCTCCGTACTTCTCATCCCTGATGACGCTGAAGACGGTTCCCTCTGGAGCGTCGGCAGGTATGCATTTGGGCCTTGAGAGACCACTCTCGGACCTTAACCTGGCCATGGGTAGAAGGACAGCCTTGGCGAATGCGAGGACACCATTCTCTTCAACCTCGCCTTCAAGACAATATGCGTCCTTGATCTTCTTTTTGACCACCACGGGCTCGTCTAGAAGATCAATCTTGGAGCTCGGGTCAGATGATGACATTTTTGATCCTTTGAGGCCCGGCACCATCGTGTTCATTAGGTGAGCCCGCTTAGCGTAGCCAAGCTTAGGCAAGACAGCCTCTGCGAACATGAAGATTTTGCGCTGGGAAGATGGACAACGGTGTCAAAATGCCTGCTGCGCTGAGGCCATTATTGCGCGTTACTAACCTGGTCGATACCACCGAATTGAAAGTCTACACCGAGGTACTGCTCGTCCAGAGCTTGCAAACCAGGGTAGAGCAGACCAGACAAAAGAGGAGAGGTGACCTGCTTGACAACTTCAGCGCCCGCCTTTTTCGCATCGTGTTCGGTAGTGGAAGCTGCCAGCCTGTACGCGTCCATGTTGTACTCTGCAGTGAGCTGGTAGCTGGAGCCTACGACGAAGACAAGTCTTTCCACGGGCACGCCGATAGCCTTAAACACCGCGATCAAGACGTGCCTGTAGTACTCCACACGATGACGCACAAGCTCGATAGGAGCCTTGAGATTGTCCAAGAATGCGTGCATATCTAGGCAGGTAGGCATCAAATCGGGGGACGGGCATCGAGCTCAGCCAGCGGCCCTCTGCATTTCATGTGATGTGAGCCACGAACTGCGCACACTACTCACCGGCGAGAAGCACCTTGACTTCGACGCCTGCCCTCAAAAAGTCCGCAATCTTACTCAGAGGCACGAGATAGCCCACGTGAGGTCTGCCAGTGGGCGCAGAGCCCCAGTAAGCCTTGAGTGGTCTCTCCTTCTTCTCTAGAACACCCTTGATTATGTCCGCGCCGATCACCTCTCCCAGATCCCGCGTGATGAGCTCGTAAGCTTCCTGCGGATCTACACTTGGCACCGCCATCCTTGGAAACTTGTGCGTCGGCAACAGAGACAGAGCTCTCGACGATCAAAGTCGTATTTGCTTGCGAAACAGTCTGCGACCTCTCCCTTAGTCGAGAGCCGATCGGTCGTTTCAGGTCGAGGCGCTCAGCGATGGCACCACCCAGCGATAGGAGAAGTGCTGCGGACACTGATTGCAGAAGTGGACTAAGCTGATGGGGCGAGGTCAAGCAGCGCTAGGCTGAGAAGGACAGATCCCTGTGTGACTGATGGAGGTTAGAGTCGATTTCAATCGGGAATGTTGAAGCTACATGAGTTGCTGTCACGCGTAATAAGCGAAGCAAGAAGTCACATCTGCCAGTCAGTTGCTTCCCGAAGTCAGCCAGAGTCTTGAGTGACTCGATCGTGACCCACGACTCTGCTTGCGCCCACCTCGCACGTGACGCGACACTGACACAACCGCCCGCACGCGCCGGAAGCACATCTTTCGTGTGTGCAGCGATCGTTAAGGTTATCCCTGTCCTGGCCACACAGCGTCCAATCCACAATCAGGAAAGCTCATCAGTCGGACACAGCCATGCTTGACTCAAGGCATGCAGCGTGGTGCTTGGGGCTGAAGGCTGTCAAGCAGCAGGGCTATGATCGCGTCATCTTCATTGTCCACATCGGCTTCAACCATCCGCTTCGCTCTGCTCAGCCAGACTCTTTCCAAGCTTGCTCATCTCCTCTACACATATCCGCACGTTTTTGACAGCTGTTTGATGCGAAGCCGAGGAAGCCTTCGGTGCGAGTGCTGCCGACTCTGCATGTTCTAGCAATGCATCGACACCGCTCTCATGTACGAGCTGCAGGGCGATCTTGACGTAAATGTTGACCGCACCTGAAAGTGTTGTCGCTTGCTCCTCGTCACTGTTTTCGCCCTCGGTGCCGCTAGCCCCGCCGTCTTCTATTGCTTCCTCTTCCGCTTCTTGTTCATCTCCTTCCTCTAAATCGAGCCCGTTGCCCAGCTCTTGCTCGCCATACAACAGTGCAGCCACCAGATCGTCCTGCGCTTCCAACATTCGCTCTCCGAGAAGGTGGAGCTCATCATAGTCGAGAACACTTTGATCCTGTTGCCTCGAGAGGGCAGATTTGAGTAGACGACCCAGCGTTCCATGCAGGAAGCGCCCCAGCTTGATGAGAGGAACGAAGCGCGCCGCTTTTGCTGCTTCGTCATCGTCTAGCTTCAAGTTCTGCAGCGCGGCGAATGGATCCGACTCATCCAGTGGCAGATCGACAGCATTCGTCCTGCTGGAACTTGTGGTGTGATCGCGGCCTGGCTGCCGCATTGCGGCGCTTTCTCGATCTCGCTCAGCCTGTGCATCGTCCACACCTGCCCCTTCCCTTAGCTCGTTCCACCCATCCTCCATTACTTCCTCCCTCTCCTTCCATTTCTTCAGTACTACTTCCCTATTGGATGTTGGCAGCTCCTTCGTCGCTTGGTCGCATGCAGCCCACACTTTTGCGGTTGCTTCCAGCGCCTTCTTTCGACCCTCCATCGCGCTGAGTGGCGGTGACTGAGTAGCATTTGGTCCGTTTCGCACACCGTCGGCTCGTGCCCGGGCAGCTGCGGCTTGGTGGACGACTTTTAGGGTGTTGGCATCCATCAATGAAGTGCAGAGGCCTGCTACACTCTCCATCACGTCTCTCACGTGATGTCGAATCGCCTTTGTGAGATTGAGTCCCAGTCCAAGGCCTGGCACCTTTGCTGGCGGTGTAGCTTCGAATGGATCCACAATTCTGCCCCCCATGGCAGTCACTTCCTTCTCCAATCGTGTCCTTTCATCTTTCTCTCCCTGCGAGAGCTCTCTAGGTGCGGCACGCACAAAGATGTGAGCTTCACCCGCAGCTTTGCGTGCCAAGAAGGCGAGTTTGGGTAACACCTCCGACGAGAACGTGTCGAGCTGAGCAGAAGCTGCAGTCAGGCTTGCAGCATCAAGTCCTCCAATTGGACTGATGCTAGCCCCGCTCGAAGCGGGTGCTGCGGCTAAGGCATTCCTACTAGGCTTGAGTGCGAGGGTCAAGTTCGTCGCCGTCTTTTGCGCCAGATTGAATAGCTGCACCAGATCGTTGTGCAGCTGCTCGGATAGCCTCACGAAGCTTTCCGACGATGGCAGCTTCGAGCCTGACGGTAATGCCGCTGGAGGTGTCGCTTCGTCGATGGTAGAGAGCGCAGTGGCCAAGAGGATGGCCAGCCTAAAGAGCTTGGACTGAAGCTCTATGTTCGTATAGAGGTCGGCGAGAAGCGATTAGTCAGTCAGCACAACTCGACCGACAAGTCGGAAGTCCCGATCGCGGGCGTCTTGCTCACCCTGCTCTGTTACCTCGGAAGGTGCAGCATGCGTAGTGGACGCCGCACGGTTCGCAGTGGGTTTTCCCTCGAGAGTCATGATGGTCCTTCGCTCTTCCCCTTTCATTCACTAGTGCTCGTGTGAGACCAAACTAGGCATGCGCGTATGGTTGCGAATGCACGTACAGGTGCCTCTGTGAACCTCAGGTGCTTTGTGGATCGCGTACTGTGGTAGTCTGGAGGCTGGATGCGGCCACGATCCATCCCGGCTCAGAAAAGGACACAGCCACGATGAAGTCCTCGACGTGTGTCACGTGGACGTGAGTGCATATCTGCTCTGCGCGGACCCGCGCGCGCGGTCATCGCGGCGCCCTGAGAAGAGGCGCGCTGGCTGGTTCTTGCTCGTTTGCGCGCCATGGTTCGCCACGTGGACCCGCAGCTGCACCAGAATCTAGAAGGATGAAACTGCAGCTTTTGACGTTCCCGATCGACGCTCTCAACCAAATTACCTATCACTATTGTCCAACAAGCCACTCCAAATTCTCACAACTCGTCAAAATGGAGAACGAAAAGGTAGGCACACACAGCTCATGCCGTAGTCATGCCCGCCTGATCGGCCTTCGACGGCGCCAGCGCAGAGATGGAGAGGAAGGGGAAGAGGATGGGGAAGAGGAAGGGGAAAAGGTCGCGCCAGGCTTGGTCATGCGCACAAACGCGGATCCTTGTGTGCTACGTCGCAAGACATTAGGATGGTCAGAGCAGGAAGCGAAGAAGGAGAGGCCTGCAAAGATGGAGGCTCACATTGAATTTGCGCGCACGCTCATCTTTTCTTGACCTTGCTGACGCGCTGTCGCGCGCTTTCTCCACTTCACAGGGAGATCTCGTCGATCTTTACGTGCCACGCAAGTGCGCTGCGACTGGCAGGCTCATCGAGGCCAAGGATCACGCCTCTGTTCAAATCGCGGTGGGAGATGTTGACGAGAACGGTCGTCTCATTCCCGGAAGCTTTACCAACTTTCCCCTCTCTGGCTACGTTCGCCGATCCGGAGAGAGCGACGACTCTTTGAACCGACTGGCTACTCAGGAAGGACGTGAGTGTCACAGCAGTGGTGATTTCATGACGGGCAGAGTCCGGGAGGACTGTTGTGGCGCAATGTGGTTAGAGCGCCACTTCGACGCTCTGGGCGAGGACCTGTGATCAGAGAAAGAGCTGCTCTCGACGCAAAGCTGCACTCGATGATGCTTGTCGCTGGTGAAGAGGGTTCAACAGTCACAGTACTCTCAAAGTTAGAAAACGCTCCCAGACAGTCTGTGCCCCAGCTGCGATCCACAGCGGGCACAGGATTCCGATCAACTTGTTGATCACTCGCAAAGTGGAGCGAAGAAGGATGTTTGGACCAGAAAAAGAGCTCGTCGGCTCCATCTGCTGGTATACCGACACGCTCTTGGCTGTTGCTGCTGCCTTTCTGGCGCGCTTTGGCCGGGCGTGCCGGGAGCGGGTTGCAATGAGCTGCACGAGCGTCAGTCTGGTTTCACATGTATGCGCTCGCAAGGACCGTTGCACTCGACCAAGGGCGTCCAGGCACACGCATCGCCAAGTCTAATGCTGTTGCAATGTAGGCCACTGACACTGTATGCTGCCCTAACCTTCTGCACGAAGTCCTGCGCAACGTCTACAGCTACCAAAAGTAGAGGAGCTTTGGAGGCCACACTTTCCAATCTACTGGGGTCACAAACGCACATCATTCTCTCTCCTGCTGTACAACGACATGACGCTATGCATCATAGCTTTGCGATTCAATCAAGCCGTGTGCTTCTGACATCAGAACACACAACCTCCAAATCGATTCGAAGTTCTTGCTCATTGCAGATTTGAGATGAGATCGAGCAAATGATCCGAGTTCCAGAGACAGGAACAAGGCGTATCCAAGCTATGAACTAGACTCGAGGATCCATTCGTCGTGCGTGGATCGATTTCAGGTCATCAATGTTGCACCTTGATCAACAACTTGCCGGTGGTTGCGCGACTGGTGATATCCTTCTGTGTCTGCTGAACGCCCTCGGCAGAGAACGGGTACTCCTTGTGGACCCTGAGCTTGACCAGGTTCTTGGCGAGCAGGTCGAACAATTGGGCCGAGTAGGTCTCCAGCTCTTGTCTGGTATGGATGGAGTTGTTGAGCGTAGGTCGAACGACTTTGGTATTCTTTGCTGCCAATTTGAGGACAGGAAACGGAGGTACTGCGCCTGATGCATTGCCAAAGGATACGATGGTCCCCTTCCTCGCTATCATCTTGAAATCATCCTCCCAAGTATCCTTGCCCACACCGTCGTATATGCCTTGCACACCCTCACCCTTGGTCAGCTTCAGCACTTCATCCACCACAGCTGCACCACCCGACTTTGAATTGATGACGTGCGACGCTCCGTTGGACTTGGCGAGAGCCGCTTTTTCCTCTGTGGACACTGTTCCGATCACTGTGGCGCCGAGGTACGATGCCATCTACGCGCGTGTCGAGCAGCGAGTCTCAATGAGGTGGGAAATGGATAGCAGCATTTGCGCCGAGTTGGACTCACTTGGCACAACAGCAGACCTACGCCTCCTGCAGCGGCATGAATCAGGATCGTATCGCCTTTCTTGACTTGGTACGCTTCGTGCAGCAGCGTCCAAGCTGGAAGAAGTGTGAAAATCAGGTGCGAGCGTAGCAAATGGAGTCAGTATCGAGTGCAAAGCGTACTGATGCCTCGTATTCCTTGAACAGTGTGCAAGACTGTTTCATCCCTGCTCACCGGTCAATCCCTGCAGTATCGCAGTAGCACCGTCCTTCTCCGACACACCATCAGGCAGCTTGACCACCTTTTCCCTCTTGACGGTCATGTACTCTGCGTAAGCACCGAGCGCATAAGCAGCCACAGCATCTCCCACTTTCAAGCTCGAATCGTCCGCATCCTTTCCGACTTTCACTACTTTGCCAGCAGCCTCCATTCCAGCAGTGAAGGGCAAAGGAAGCGTGTATAGACCGGAACGTTGGTACGTGTCGATGTAGTTCACGCCTGCCCAGGATACCTTGATTAGAACTTCGTCGGCTCCTGGTTCGGGCACCGCAATGTCTTGCGCGCTGATCACATCGATCTCGCCGGTCTCGGGCACCCGGATAGCCCGCATACGCTCGGGGATGGTGCTAGAGGCCATGATCGACCTATTAGTGGACAGATCGCGACGGATGCCTTGCAATGTGAATGCTGATGCCGCGTGTGGCAGTCTTGGACACGATGCAAGAGGCGCAGCCTGCGAGCCTTTGAATATATGCGTACGTGTGGCTAGAATGTATGATCTCAGACCGCTCAGAGTGGATCTTGAGAGCGACATGAGAAAGTTGCTCGCGATTCACGGTCACTGTCCATCTGGAGTCGTGGATGTGCTTGGAGATGTCGATGCGTTCGAATGAAACACGAAGCAGAGCGCAGACCGATGAGGTGGCAGTCAGGCGTCAGTAGGCGACTCGCACTTCTGCGCCGCCGGCTGCCTCGGACTTATCACGCGGTATCTCCGACACAAACGTTGTGCTGTATCGATAAAGCTAGACCGCTCATTCACGATTGACTCTGGGAAGCACATCGAATGTTCATGCACATCGCATACCTCTGCCGACTTGTTGCCGCATCATTCATTGCTCTTGCTGCTCGAGAGTATCACGGTAGCGAGCGTGTCTAAGATGATAGGAGTCCATTGCGCTGCTAGTGCTACAAGGTGTGTCGCTATATGATATGCGGTGTTGTGCTCATGGAAGAAAGCTGCTGACGATGCAGGTGGAGCTGTGGAGGTCGAATGGCATTGATTGCTGGTGCTGTTGGATCAAAGAAGTGGTTGTGCGGCAGGTTGAATGGAAGATGTGCCTTGCGTGTGTCATGTGGCAAGCATCAGTCGGATGCTGGCAGAGCGTGCGCGCGTGCTGCAGATCCCCTGGACGACGAGGATCGACGTGGTGGTGGAGTGAGACCGGGCGGACCCAGCAGCGTATGGGCTGCCGGGGGGCCACTTGGCACAGACCAATCATTGGCGCGAGTGAAGAGTAGCCACTGCAGGGAGCCAGAGGCAATGGTCAGCACACGTGATGCGTCTCGAGGACTTGCTAACCTCAGTGCGACTACTCACTTCACAGATGCCTCTGCTCTGAGTACCAAATTCTGGTATCGAGGATAGCTCACTGATTCTGGCCATCGCCGCTTTGAGAGTAATGTGCTCAATGGCGTTGCAGCACGTTTCAAATGTCAACGAGGTCGGCGGAGCAGAGGCGGGGACCTTGCCAGGCAGAGAGACCTGTCGGGACATGATGGCGGGCGCCAGCGACAGAGGAGCAAAGGCATTTGTGGGAGAGGTGACGCGCGAGGATGGCAAGCTCTGAGAGGAAGAGAGGGCCTGAAAGCTGGCTCTGGGAGACCAGCGGGCCATGACACTCTTCCGCAGGGCTTGAGGACTCTCGTTGATCCAGTGACTGGGTGGTGCACCGTCCACCCGACGAGCGGCAGTCACATTTGTAGGCGAGGATAGACTGCTCAATTGAAGAGAAAGGATTGGCAGCGATGACGATGTAGGCATGGACTCTAGCCGCTGAGGAGTACGAGGCGCCATGTCGTCGGTGCCAAGACCACACTGCGGGACTGGCTGAGCTTTGGGCCCTTGGGAGACTTGACAACAGCCCGCGAGACGCGAAGCTTGCTCTAGCGCAGCCCCAGCGGTTGCCAGCAATGTGCAGCTCGCCTCGAGCTCAAAGCGAGAGGGTATGCCCAAGTGGACCGTCTGGAATAGCGTTCGGTCGAGCCATGCCTGAAAGGTCTCGAAGTCTAGTACTCGACGTTGATACAGCTAAGGAGTGTGAAGCAACGCTGAATCAGCTCTCGCGGCGCGCCGGAAGGTCCTACGGACGCCTGTCACTCACCTCTCCAACAAAGCGCATCACGTGCATGCTGCAGAAACGATCTTTGCTGGAGCCGACGATGGCGCGAGTGAGCTCCCTTCTTCGCAGCTCATCAGCCGTGATTTCGCCTTTGGTAGCCATCTCCAGATCATTGAGCTCGGCATTCGCCGAGTGCAGTGTTGCGTCGCCTGAAGTGCTTCCACTGGCTTCCTGCTCGCCTTCCATAGAGCTTCCTTCCGCCGTCGAAGCGGCTGCTGCAGCGGCCGCAGCGGCAACCTGCTTTCTAGTCTTACGCCGAGGGTTGGAAGGAACGCTGAGCATGCAAGCTTTTTCGCGGACCGCTACCCCGCGTTCAAGAATCGCCTCGATCGTCGTCTGTACCGTGGTCATCAAGGCCTGGCCAGGATGCAGATACGCAATGCTGATCGGAGACGCGCGTGGGCTGCTCTCGAGCATCGCGTGTCCCCAAAGTCCCAAGCTATTACCTTCTGTAGACCGGCACGCGGCATCGGGATGAACAGAGGGAGGGGCAAAGCAATCCGACAAAAGTACTGGACTAGGGGCTAGGCCAAAAGGTGCGAGAATGTCTGACGACGGGTTTGTTCCAGGCGCTGCATCCGTCTCCTCAGCCTCCGTGTCTGTGGCTGGATCAGGGGCCACCATATCGACGCGAAGCAAGCTGATCATTAGAGCTAGACCAGCGGCCAAGTCTCTGGGTGCTCGAGAACTGCAAAGCGGCAATGGAAGTTTGAACGCGGTCTATATTCAGTGCATAGTCCTCGGCACGCGGCTCGATCAGAACTCACTCGTTGAGCATTGCAAACATGCCGGACACGAAGTGCTCCATCACGCGGTTGCACGCAGCATCGTACCATGCCACCGCCACTTCGGCAGGCACCCACTCCTTTCGATCACCGCAGTCGATCCACCTGATGCGCATCAGGCTCGGCATGAGACAAATGCTTGGCAGACGCATGTGGGGCATTGTGTTGGACAAGTCCATTCCTACGGCGTCCAGCATCCAGATTCGGGCCCGTCGCACTATTTGCGCCACATCTGCTCCCTCTCTGTATTCGAAAAAGGCAGACAGCCGCTCATCGATGCGTGAGGCGAAGGCGGAGAACGCCGTCTCATCTTGCAAGTGCCGAGTCTGCCGGGCTTCTGCTGAGAGTTCCAATTGAAGCTTCGGATGCACATCGGCCGCCGACGAAGAAGTCGAACGCGGCTCGCTAATTGACGGTACCAGTTCTCCTGAGCTACTTTTAAACAGCTTTGCAGAGCTGTCTGGCTCGGCGTGCGTGTGCGCCCCTAAATCAAGCGCGGTCTGGAACCAGGGAGAAGAGTTGTGATCGTCTTCGTGTGAGTGCAACGTGGCTTTGCCAAGAGGTGAGCACAGCTGCGAAGGAGAGTGAATCGTCAAAGCCGCGGGAGGCGTGATGACGATGCTAGGGACCGAGCTAGTGCTAGAGAGCGGCGAGTCAGTCAGGCTGGGGAGCTCTGAGAATGTTGCAAGGTGATGGAGAGATCAGTCTTTGTGAAGCGTGGCAACAAGAGGGTTTGAACTCACGTTGAAGCCTGTAGGCAGGGGTGATGCCTGCGATAGCAAGCCCGAGACCGGATGGACGAAAGTTGTTCGGTAGCGTAGACAGTGGGGGTGTGCGGGGACTGTTCTGACCGCCACGGCTTTCTCCATCAGCCTTTGGAAGGCTAGGAAAGCCGGATCCAACCCTCCTTCGAAATGTACCGGATGGGCTACGGCGTCTTGGACCGCGAGGCGCATCGAAAGGTGGCGTGCCTTGAACAGCACCCAGTGACTGTCGCTTCGTTGCCAGCTCAGACGGATCATCTTCGAAAGCGGGGCCCAAGCCTAAGCTGACACACTCGCTGACTGCTCGTTGACGGCGGGCAGGTGGCGATTTACTTTTCACCCGGGGCTTCAAGTCTTCGATTCCACCTGAGAACTCTGGAGTTTCTGGCTTACGTTTGGGGGGAGAGTCAGGTAGCAATGCAGGGTCGAGTGCCGGGAGACTCGCATTCCACAGGCGGATATTCCAAGGGAATCTTGTCCTGTCGCTCTCTGGCGATTCGGGTGCAGAAGGGGTCGGAATCACCGCTCCCGAAGCGATTGGCACGTGCTTCACGTGAGGTCTGTTGCGCTCAGGGCTTAGCGGTGCACCCAATTGGCCAGCGCTGCTGGCGTTGAGGGATGCTGGACGAAGGCGTGGGGAGCGTGGAGAACAGAGATCCGCGAGGCGAGACATATCGGCCGATGTCGCCAGAGCAGCCAAAGCTTGCACACTCGTCTCCTGGCCGGGGCTGGATCGGCATCTCGACATTGCGCTGGACAGAGCCGTGCGGCAGTGCGGAGTGCTGCGCGTCCTGGTCGCTGCCTCTGTTCGAGGGTACGGATTGTCGGCCGAAGGTGGAGTCACAAAGGTGTGAGGCACCGAAGACGTCCTCTTTGGTGGCGACTTTGGGGAGTGTCTATAGGTCGGAGGATTCCGGTGCTGATTGCGGTCGTCGAGGGACTCGGGCCTACGACGAGTGACAGGAGAGGAAGGGCGGGCAGGCAAGCTAAACCCTTCGCGCGAAGGCATCCTTGAGCGATGCCCACGGCTTCCCGCGCCGAAACTCGCCTGGGAAGGTTGCAATGTAATTGGTGGCTGTTGTGTTCCGTGAGGGCTGCTCTCATAACGAGCTGCCATGGTGCGCTACGCTTCACCTAGCAAGGCGGAGAGGGTCTGGAAGGAGGTTGAAGAAGGTAGAGCGGCGTGCGCGCGAATGTCTACCCACTACGAATTGCGTGCACGATCCCCCTCAGAGGAGATCATGTGGAGCGTGTTGGGTGATGCTTCCAAAGAGACAGGCAAGAGTGTATGAAGGACGAGAAGATCGTAAAGGAGCGTCCGTCGAGACTGAGGAGAGAAGAACAAGTGCTAAAGCTTGGTCGTACAAAGACGTGCTTGTCGAACTGTCAAGGTTTGAGATGAGTTTGTAGAGGAGCAAACGTAGACCACCTCGCTTCAAGCTCCGCCTTGAAAAATAACTTCTTGTGCATTCAATTCGTGACCGAAGTGGACTCAGTCCGAATGTCGATCCCAGTTCTGATTTGCCCGTAGCCACAAATACAAGTAGGAGCGCACCCGAGGGTGGTTGTCATGGCACCTAAGGTAGCGTCAGCTTCCGAAAGCGGCACAAAGAACCGGCGCGCGTACCTTCGGGATCGAGAGCTTCTGAGTCAGAATCGACGGAAATTGTTGTGAGTATCCAGTTGCTGCGTGCCTCACAGCTGTGAGCTGCCGGCCCGCTGTGCTGGTCGAGCGAGATACCTTGCCATGCAAATCTCAACGGCACCAGACCTTACATGGCGATTGGCGATGCGGCCATTCGTGACTCTCGTTGCTTTTCTTGAAGTTGCGTGCATCGACCACCTGTCCGCTACTTTGAGCCACATTCACATTCGATTGCTGCTGAAGCCCATGTATTGCCCACTGGAGGCTGCTCTCTTCCTGTTTGGTTGCTGCCCGCCCTGGGCACAGCCACCTGTGGCATGGCTCAAAGCAGAGATCTCGACGATCTGCTGCCCGCCTGCCTGCCATACAACAGTCGCGACGAGTAGTAGTAGTAGTCAAAGCACTCATCGATCGCTGCTCAGCCAATTGCATGTCTGAACCCCAGCCATGGCATGTTCCAAGCAGATGCGGAGCTGCTATGCAGACCTCGTGAGTGTGGAGACGAGGTGAGCATTTTACCACATCAAGCTCTCTGGCCTGCTGGCAGTCGCAGGGCGCCCCATATTCCGATATTGCCCACTGCTCCAGCGGCTCCGCACATTGAGGAGTCTCCTTGGGAGTCGAGCCGTAAGTTGGCATGCACAACAGCAATTTCCGTCTCCGAGCCTCGAAGTACGTTATGCTTGTGCGCTTCAGCGTCCAACCTCTCTCAGCTCGGACACTCATCCGCACGCGCCGTGTTGTTCTTGGATTTTTGTGATGCGGGAGGAAGAGCAAGGGCAGGCTGCAGCATATGCAGGTGTACACACATCACGCGCGCCGCCGCGACCAGCACGACTGCGCGCGCCACGCTTCACGCAAGGGGCTTCACCGCATCGCATTATGCTCAGTATATACTTGAATCACATTGGCGCACGCTCGGTTATTGCCCGCGCGTATGGCCGTTGCCGCGGCCGCGAGCATGCCGATGCAAGCCTTCATTACCATCATATGCAGCAGGAATTCCTGCCCAGAGTCGTTCGTGAGTGAATCTCTGGACCTCCATTCTGATTCACGATTCTGATTAACTAGCAAGCAGGCGCATCAACTTTTGCACTCACACTGCACCATGCACAGGCTCGACAGCCTCAAGCAAAGTGCATCTCCATCCTCTTACTACTATATGCATGCGTCTGAGTTACGATCAGGGCGGGCGGGCAAGGTTGCTCGTCACTCGATCATCATTGCTGATGATCTGACTCCACGTGGCTGTGGCTTCGACGCGCGGGTGGCGTTTAATGTGGCCGGGCGGCACTCGATCAAGAGATGCGCGACGGATGATGTCCCATCGCCATCGTCTATCCCGCCCTCGGCTATCGCGCGATCATCCCTTTCGATCAATTCACATTCATCAGCTTCACGATTGCTGCTACCGCGGTACATTGCGATGACTTGAATGTTCCGCCCTCCACGTCTTGCTGCTAGGCCTCGCCAACATTCTCTGCAAGCCGACGACTTGATTCGTCATGACCACCAAAAATGTGATCGAGGAGGCGAACAGCACAGACATTGCGCCGAATGGCCTACCGGCAGGTTGCCGTCTAGCAGAACTGGTCCAGTACGACTGCGCGCTCAAAGGTGAGCAGGTGGTGTGCAAGCCCATCGAGCGCATCTTCAAAGTGTAAGTGCAGCCATCCATCTCCCGCACATCACTGGGATTTTGCTGACCCCCCCCTTTTTTTCTGTTCGCATCAGATGTTCGGGTCGACCTGCAGTAGAGGTCACGCGTGTTGTGGAATGGGATGCAAATGACAAGCCAGTGCTGCCAAAACGCTACAGGTCAGTGGTCTCGCCTTGTGCTCGAGGAGGGAATCCTGTGCTTCAGCTGCGCTTGGGTTTGATCGCGTGCCTGAAAGTCTGACAGCGCACCACAACGAGCTGCGCTGACGGTCTCGCGCGCGCCGTTGCACCTCTCGGCCTGGTAGGGACGTCACGCCAATGTCGCATCATTGGAAGGACTTTCGCAAGACAGCGTAGTCCATCTTCAGAGGAGAGCGAACCGGCACAGACCACGTTGATATCCGCGCAGAGTGCCACCCGTGCGCAGATGCCATCTTCGCACGGAAGCAATCACGCTGCACAGGTCAACGAGGCGGTCAGGGACTGATTGCGTGGAAGCATGGAGTCGCAACACCGCGCATCAAGCGGACAGACAAAGCACGCCCACAAAAGAAGCTGATGAGCCGCATTTACACGGCGCTTTGGCGGGACGAAGTGGGCTAGACAAACGGAAACAGTTCATAACAGGGAAAGCCTTCAGATTTCTCTTTCTCTCCCCTGCTTGAAGCGGCCTCTTGCACATACTTACTGCAGACTGCGCAAGGGGCTCTTCAGTGCGCACGGCACAATCTCCACGTCGGCTCAGATGCGGGTCACGGAGCGGGCTGAGAAGCTGGATGCTGCACATTCCATTCCAGTCGGATCGGTAGCTAGCCATGATGCGGAGCAAAATTCGGGAATCCAGTACGAAACTCAGACGGATCCGCTTGACGCTCCTTTCTCCGCCACGAGCTTCTCGCTGAGGTCCCAGAGATCCTTGGCAAGATCCTCGTCGCGTGAATACTTGGTGTCTTGTCCTTCCAGACCAAACGTAACGCGATAGGCATCCCAAGAATCCTCCTTCTCCAGATTGGGGCTCGTAGCAGCATACAAGCTGGCAAGTGCTCCTTCCGACACGCTCGCAAAGATCTTGGGTGCGATGGGAGCCAATGGTGTACCCTTGTAGAGGTCAGAGGCGATAAAGCCAGGGTGCACCGCGGTGGCCCTGACGCTTGCGCCATGTCGACGATTGAATTCTCGCACCATCAGGAGATTGCTGAGCTTGCCTTGACTGTATCGCATGTACTTGCCCAACTCTCCAATGCCCATCTTGCGATTGACATCGTCGAGCGATTTGAATTTCGGCTCCAAGGCTGGGTTCGCGCTGATGAATTTGTGCGCGATGCTCGTCAGGTTGACGATGCGCGCTGGATGAGGGGCTGAAGCTTTGCCGGCAGCTTCCAGGGCGGGCAAGAGACCTTGGATAAGGGCAAAGTGGGTCAAGTGGTTGACCTGGAAAGACTGCTCGATGCCGTCCTTTGTCAACTCGTAATCAGCGCCCATGATGCCAGCGTTGCACACGATGATATGCAACTGCGACTCTTTGGCAAGAAAGTCCTTCGCACATCTTGGTCCCGTCGAGAGGTCGCTCAGGTCCAGGTGAACATAGTCGAGCTGTAGCTCGGCAGGGCTCGAGCCCGTCGCACCGGCCGCGCTTGCATCCTGAGCTTTCTGTCCAGCGTCGCTGGTATTGCCCTGCGAGGCGGATTCTGCGTGCTCCTTGCGTAGCTGTGCGATGGCACCCTGAGCTTTCGACTCTGTTCGCGATGCCATGTAGACTTTGGCGCCGGCATGCGCCAGTGCTCTTGTCGTCTCAAGACCGATGCCAGCGTGTCCGCCCGTCACGATGGCGATCTTGCCGTTCAGCGGTGGAATCTATTGGACCAAGCAGGCACATCAGCGACGACGCAAAGCGACACTGAGCCCGCATCGCGGGATTTGGGCACGATTGCTTGATGGCTTGCACTACCCCTTCTTGTCTTGCACCGCCTCATTCAGCGAGAGGGGGGAGAGCGAGCAGTGATATTGGCTAGAAGATTCGTGATTGCAAAATATGCGCCCGTATGCCTGTCTCCCGACTCCCGCACAGCCTGCGCGCGCGCCCCCCCTCTCATCTACGTGATGTCGCGGTCGCGCAATTCCTCCACTCACCTGGTCCACCGAGAATTTCTGCTGTTCCTGATGATCCGCGGAAGTCATTTTGAAGTTTCTTGCTGCAATACGAACCGTCAATATCGTAGTAGAGAGTCGCAGTCAAGAGTGTATGTTGGTGTGTGTAGGGAGCATGTGTAGCGAAGCGGTGATGGCGCGGGTGTTCTGCTTTACCCTGCTTCTTGGGTGGTGCAAGAGACTTGCTGTACGGTATGCCTTTTGGCTTGCATCACCGCTTCACGCTGTTCCGCGCGACGATCGACTCGTCCCCCACTTGGCCTCCCGCTCGACGCTAGCGAGAGCCAGCCAGGCTCAGGCTCCACACGTCGAAGATCAAACATGTGAAAGCGAGCGTGCACAGAACAACTCAGTCGCTGCTGCTGATGTGGGTGTAGACAAACGCCCGCGCGCTCCTGCTGCTGTACTTCCACGCCGGCGTCTCGTACGTGTACCACAGCGGAAGCTCGCATGTGATGGCAACGCGGGGCTCCACATGCAGCAGCAGCATCAAGAAGCGCTTGTGCGCGCATGCTCGACGTGCTGCTGCTGCTGCTGAGCTCTTCGCCGAGCGTGAGTCGTGAGTCCACGATCACGGACAGGCGTGCGTAGCCCCGTCGTCACGCTGCATAGATCACTCAATTCAAGCCTAAAGTCGTGAGTCTGCAGCGGATCGTGGGACAGCTGAGCGTGGTGGGTCACAGCACAGCCCTGCTGATTGAAGGAGACACATATGCTGGCTGACACGAAGCTTGGCGCAGTGTGAGTCACAGGCAGCTCGAAGGCTCGTTTCCGGAACGTGTCCACTACGCGTCACGAGTGTATGCTACTCATGTTCAGACCGCTCGACAAACGCCATCCTCCACCTTCAGGCGCCACGCTCGCTTGCCCAGTCTAAGACTAAACGGTCTGCTCATATAGCTCTGATTGTGTGTGTGTGAATTGGACAAAGACTCATATGTCGAATGGCTGATTGTGGATGTGGATGTGGATGTGGATGTGGATGTGGATGTGGATGTGGATGTGGATGTGGATGCAGATAAATGTTTGTGCGTGGTGGTCAATTGTGACTTCGGAGACTCCTCATGAAACGACCGATGCTGGAGTCGGAGCCCCACAAATAAGCCGCGAGCCGGCTGTCAGCTCATCGCTCAGGGCGTGTTGGACTGCCATGTTAGGCTGTCGGAGTGCAACCTCCTCAATTCTGGAGTCTTTTCGTTTCTTGGCCTTGACCGTGAGCTTGGATGCGAGACTAACGATGTGTCCTCGTCTGCTCTTGCAAGCGTTTTCTTTGCGGAGCCAACACCTCTTCTGGCCGCCATCGCTGCTGATCCGCTGTGACCGGAGCTCGAGACGCATCTTCGCGCGTCCAGCGAGTGACTCGTCGACTTTCTTCCTCGTCGCTAGAATCCCAATCTGCCTTTCTCTTTGCTGTGCGAGACGACGTATCTTTATTCGGTTCTTGGTTAGGTGCTTCCAAAACTCCAAAAGGGAAGGGTTGGCTCTCATCCTCGTCATCATCGTCTGACCATGCCTCCATCATACGATGCAAGCGAGCATGAGGTCCCGTGGCGCCTGTTCCCTGGTGTTGGGCAGATGTGGACCTGGACGCTGCGGCTGCTGCAATTTCCGCTGCAAAGAGATTTGGCCTGGGTTTAAGGGACTTGCGCTCGGCGCAGTGTGCCTTATGCCCACACTCCTCCCGTATCGTCTCATCCCACTCCAGTCCTGCATCTGATGCTTGGAAATTCGCGCTTGGCTGATCGTAAGCATTCGCCAAGGGATGCTCGACCATGACGTCGCCATCTTCGTACTCGTAGCTGAAAGCGCGAGTAGAAGCGTTCGTTGCGGGAGGCGAGAAAGGTGCGTACTTCTCTGGGGAAGGCGGAGAGACAGGCGCGTACTTTTCCTGAGGCGGCGACAAGGCCGCGCGTGCTTCTCGAGGTGACAATGGTGCTGACGTACCCTCTTCACAACATGGCGGCGAAGCACGAGCGCACTGCACTCCTCGATGATTCCCCGAGCGTGATCGTCTGACTCGCTTGGTAGTCTTGCCGCAGCCTTCAGGAAAGAGCAAGCGGGGCACGATTTCCTCATCATCCGAATCGTCCATCTGTGGGGTTGGATAAGTTACGCGCTGACCGCGACTGTCAGGGAGCGAGCGCGAATTAGCATTCATCCGCCAGGCGCTCTAGGCTCTGCTTCGAAACTCACAAGACGAATGTGCGAAAGTTGGGGTTCCAAGCAACTTTGATCCTTCGACCTCCCAGCTCAGTAGGTCCATCAAGCGGATTATCGTCGTCCTCCTCGACAATTTGCGGCGATGCTGTGTGCCGTCTTGGTGGATTGAAGACAGTCTCCTCATTGTTGAGTTGCGTTGCAACATCTGCAAATGTTGCCGAAAGTTTGGTCTCTGGACCGAGTGCATGCTTGCTGTGATCGTCTGGACTGGCAGCACGGCTACCCGAACGGCCGCTATCGGGCGGAGACGGATACCCATAGATGCCTTCCACTGAGCACTGGCGGCCCACATTCGATGCTTGCGCGCGATGTGACGCCTCTGCGTGAGCGTGCACTGCTCGGCGAATATGTGTCATGGCGGAGACTGTATTAGAATTTGACAAAGGTGCTGCTCGAAGGGCGCACTTCTGCAGGTGGATGCAAGATGGGGCAAAGGGAGGGCCTAAGAGCTCGGTGGTCGATGGCGGAATGCTCGTGGGTGCGGTCGAGGTCGATTTGCATGCGCGATTGAGATATCGCTGGGCATCGTCATCACGAATGTGAATTAGGAGACGCCACCACGAATTGGGAGACGCCAAGGAGCTTCGCGTGATGCTGCTCTAGCTGCCTGTGCTACACTCGCGACACATGACGCGTCGCGAAGACACGTCCTACAAGCAACGCGTAAATTGACGCGTTGAACTTGACGCGTCCGCCGCACGACTTGGCGCGTCTCGTCACGCGTGCGAAGTCGGCATTGTGGTAATGATCCAGATTCGCGATTCTTGATTGTAGGCAAGATCGATAAGAATCAACAAGGGTTGCCTGCTCGACCGTCACAGAATGCTCTCTCTCGCTGGCCACCATCTGAGCAGATGGCAAGCTATCACAACAAGCCAGATTTCCTGCCCCTTTTGATCGCGCTCAAGAAGAATGGCTCCTCATCGCGGCGGCAGCCCTCACGCCCAGATCTGACCATCTCACATGTGTTTCAAGGTTCTCTACGATCTACATTGTGAATGGCAGCAATTCTCTTGCTTTGTAGACCATGCTGTCATTGCCGCTTCGTCGACCTTCGCAATTTACTGAGCTCCAGCGAGTTTCTGCGATCAGATGCGTTCATTGTTGAGCCAGCGGTGGAGAAGCTGAAGGCTCTCTTTGGGGCGATCGTAGGGAACCATGTGACCGGCTCCCAGAACCGTTGCCCACGTCAAATTGCCACCTTGCTGCACTTCACCAGATTCATGACCATCCACAAGCCATTGCTAGAGAAGATGAAGCGTACACAACGCGAGCCGCTGTCAGCGCCGCGATCAAAAGCGTTCTTGCAAGACAACTCACGTAATTTTTGGCTTTATGGAACTCTTCGGCGTGAGTCCATGGCATGTTCATGACCCATGCCTTGTTACCAAGCCAATTGCAGATCCAATCAAGTGTTCTGCAATCAAGCAGTCCCGCGTGAGCCTCGACGCTTAGTCTCTTGCGTTGAGCGCACTCACCCGACGTAGATGAGAACTTTGTAGCCGCGCTCCAGGAGACCAGAAATGTAGAGAGTGTTATCTACGAGCCAGTCTCCACTCTTCCCGAAGCCTTCGTGCACCTTTTCATTGCAGCTGTGAGGCGATCAAGCGTTGGTCAGAATGGATGTGGGTGTCAAGACACCTGAGATGCTTCATCCGGCACTCACGTGGTGTACTTGCCGGCTTCTGGTGCAACACCGAGCAATTCGCGCACGTCCTCGCGATTCAGGTACGCAGTGATATCTCCCACGATTGGATAACACAAGCTGCGGAGTCGAGGCGTCAGCAAGCTTCAAGCAAGCCTGGATGTCCGTAAGACTCACTTCGGCTCAAGGCCAACCTCGCAGCCATCGTTGACGTTGTAGGGGTTTCTAAGCGTTTGCTGATAAGGTCCCCCGAGCTTTTCCAAGCACGTGTCAAAAGCATTTTGGCACAGGGCGACGTCGTGCGAGTCCCGGCACTGCAGAGCAAAGCTCAAGTCAGTGGACGAGATCGGATGCTTGATGTGATTCGGAACTCACCGCATGTGGCAGCCATTTCTCGCATTTTTGCTTCCAACTAAATCAAGCAATCAAGATGATCTATCAGCAGGAAAGCCACTCCAATCAACACCGCATGACTCACAACTTCATCTCCTTGCAGGTGCGAATGTCGAGATATAGCTCGTTGCCGCCCTTGGCGGTGCAAGTGCTGCCGACAAACGCTCAGCGTCAGACTCCCGGGCAGTCCACCGCGGCCTTGAAGCCTCCGTACTGCACTCACAAGTCGTAATAGCTCAGAGTCTGCGCTACGTCGTCTGTTAAGCCATTGCCGATGGCCACGCGCTTCAAGTTGATCAATTCCCCGCGAGAAAGTTTCTTGTGGTGACGCGCAGCTTTGTTCTCCAGGGCGAAGTTGCGATCAGCGATTTCCGCAGCATAGCGTGGAATGTATCGACCGCCGTAACTTTCTCCAGTCATGATGAAGTCGTTGTCCACGAAGCGGTCAAACGCAGATAGGAATAGGCGCAGGAACTGGGAGACGTCGTCGTTGGTGTCATCAGCATACTTGGCATGCGAGACATGACTTGGACTGTAACGCACCTTGTATAGATCCTTGGCCCCCTGATCCGAATCGTACACCAAGTCACCGAAGCGCGCGTAGGAGTAGCCAACACCTGGCAACGAGAGTTTGAAGGGTCAGCGCAAAGCTGCGCTTTCTGTCACGCAACTCCTTCCGTAGCACTCACCAACCGGCTGATCGATGAAGATGACGTTCGCCTTGGCATTCCACCCGTACGGGTTGACTTCCGTGCCGTTGATGGGTGGCCCATCGATGCGAGCGCCTGTTCCCCCAGAGTCTTTGACGCGGCAAGGGCCGAGTTCTTGGAACAGTCCGATCGCAGAGGAGCAGCCGGGTCCTCCATTGGTCCAGCTTACCGGGAAAGGGTGCGGACGTGAGCTCCTTGCTATCTACACCATAAGCTCTTAAAGTGGCTACACTCACAGGATGAGCGGGTCCTTGCTTGGCTCGCTGCGAGACTCGAAGAAGTAGAAGAAGAGCGACTTGCCCGTGATGGTGTCGATGTACCCACTCCAGCTGGTCACGCTAGGGTCGCAAAAGCTCTCATTGGCGCCGAACACCTGACCACTGTTCTTGCCAGCAGAGATACGCTTGATTCGGACGCTGATCTCTGGGAACTCCGAGTGGGTCAGAACAGTGTGCTTGGAGCCTTGCTGAGCGATCAGCTGCTCTACGGTCATCGACGCTCCTTTGTCGCTTCTGGACGAAGTTGCAAATGGCAGCTCAACTCGCAACGGGCCTTGCGATGCGGACTGAAAGCCCTGGCTTGGATCTGCGAACGCCTCTTGAGCATCCACCGACACACCAACTGCTGCCGGCGATGCTACATCAGCATATTGGGTGAACGGCACTTGGGCAGCTGCTGCGCTCGCTACCAAAGCAGCGAGCAGAAGGGAAAGGGTGTGCATGATCAGTGAGGCAAGTTCCAAAGCACAGAGAAGAGTTGCGAGTGTGGAAGGGGTGCGATGGTGGTGGAGTGTGGGTGGGGTCGAGATGGGCAGGTTGTCAAGACTCAGCAAGCATTTGTAGGTCGGCCAGCGCTGGGGCAGCGCTTGTTTCGGCGGTTGCTCCGTTGCTACGTTCCTGCTTACCATGCGTCGCGCACGCTTGCCTGCCAGCTCCGTGCGTGGTGTTCCTGCCCTGCCTATCCCCACCTTATAGAGCTTGTCGCAGACGGCCTTTCGGCTCTTGGTCCGCTGCGCAACTGAGCAAGATGATAACAGCTAGGCGAGCTACTCGTATAGTACCTGTATACTCACGACTGAGTGACTCGTGACTGTATGCAGAAGACAGCGAGCGCACAGACGAAGAGGGTCCTCCCGGCAGCCGTCATGCACTGCACTGACGACTGCACCAGGTGCATGAGAATTGAGAAGGGCTGCTGCAGATGGATGATCTGAGCGCGCGCGCGCGCGCGACCCTTGCAGTCGTGATTTGTGAGTTGCGAGCTATAGATACTGCTGCATGCTGCCGAGAACAATCGTGGCGTAGTGCGATCAAGCCCACTTTTTATCGCGGGCATAGCGCAGTCGACTCACAGGTCGTGACTACTCGTGACTATAGCATATACTCAAGACGCATCAGTCAAGTGACTTACGACTCGTGACTCGTCAGTGGTGAGTCTTGAGTGCCTTCAATCACAAATCTGAATCGTGAATATATCATAATGCGCGCACGCTGCGTGCACATGTATACCGCGATTTCACTTGGCCCTTCCTCTGCGCGCACACGTAGATTACACGGAAGCTCATCACCGGAAGCTTGCAACACCATCTCGAAATCTTGCAGCGGGGTCCATCAACTACGGGCTGACGCTCTCAACGCGCAGACTAAAGCGAGCTGCATCGATCTCCTCCAAGCCTGTGTCCGTCCAGCTGGCAACACAAGGAGAGAGAGGAGAGACAAAAGAGAGAGTGAGAGACGTGCAGAGCGCACACGATCCAGCTGGTCGCCTACCCTTTGCTTGCCAGCGAGCTCGCGAAGTCATGGCGGCCGCCAAGGGCAAAAAGGCCAATGGTACAAACAATGCTGCAAAGCCCCCAGCAAGCGGTGCGACCTCCACGAAGCTCTCTGAGGAAGCTTCCGCCGCTTTGCTAGGGGTGGCGCCTGATGCGACGAAATTGCCCGAAGCCCTCAAGGCCAATGCTCCGGTGGAAGGGACCACTGCAGGTGTGCCAGGCTCCAATGATGCTGCCGGCCATGTCTCACGAGCGCAAGTCCTCGTGACGAAGAGGATCAAAGCGCTCACAAAGAAGCTGGTGAGTGTGTGTGCCTCTGGAGAGGATCGACCTTGCGTTTGGGTTTCAATCAGCAATGCGCTGGCTGAATGTCGTGCTTGCTCTTCAGCAACGGATGGAGAGCTATCTGAACGCGGCTCCGGAGACCCTTGACGCCAACCAGAAGAAGAGTCTTGCATCTAGATCTGTCATGGAGGCAGTCGTTGCCGAGCTTCAGGAAGTGGTCAAGCAGCTTGCAGCTACGGAGTCCGAGCAGAAAGCATCTACAGATGCAGACAAGAAGGTCCAGATCGAAGTTGCCGCCGCTGTAGCCCGGGTGAGTGGAGATTCACATGGCGCCTTCTACGATGTTCATACTGAAACGTAGAGCATCATGAACGCTACGCCAACAGGACGAAGCACCGAGCCATCAATCCCTTCAAAGGTCCTTCTTTGCATTGCATTCATACATCGCCGATCGAGCCGGCTGGTCGGGCGCTCCTCCGTCGTTTGCGCCTCGCAGTGTGCCTGCTGCATTGGAGAACATCTCCGGAGACACGACCCAAGCGATCAGAATCCTCTTCTTGCGTCTCACTGCGCTCCCAACTTCCGACGATGTGGCCTCGGCAGCTGCAGAGGGGGAGATGGAAAGACGCTTGCAAGACGCCCAGAGGGCTCTGGACAGCTTGGTAAACTCGTCTAATGAGGCCATTGTACCAAGACTGACGCCCACTTGTAAGTGATCTTCCACAGAGCTGCGCTTCTAGCGTCACGAAGCTCACAGGCTTCACGTGGGCCAATTCTAGATTCGCAAGTGGTCGATTTGATCAAAGCCCTCGAGAAGCCATCTGCTCCTGCTGTTGCTGCTTCTGAGCCAGCCCCGTTGGTGAACGGCAGCCTGCATCAAGAGGACGTAACACAATCGAGCTTGAACGCTGCTCAAGACGGCGTCAACTCTCATGGGCGCGCTTCGAACGGCATCAGCTTCTTGCAAGCATCTGAAGTTGGTACTAGCAACCCTGGCGAGGTGAGATGAGCAGCAGGTGTCCCGTGGTCTCAAACGAAATTTGAATGCAAATGTCTGACAACCTACGCCATCGCACGGACACGGCCAGTACAACGCACCGGTGCCAATTCTTCAGCCTGGCACAGGTCCGAGTGGCGTTCTTGCGCCCTCGACCTCCGAAACGGCACCGGAAGGTGGAGCAGCTGGTGACCTGGAGCCTCAACCTCACGTCTCGGCAGCTGATCCGGCGTCTGGCGCGTCAGAATCTGTGAACGTGGTGGCGGAAGCTGGCCAACAAGACGAGGTCCAAACGAATGGCAAAGCGGCGGCGGACACGCCCAAGTTTAATTGGGCTGACGACGAGGGGGACGACCTCGACGAGCCACCAGCAGAGTGGAGTACTCCGGCCACTGTAGCTGGTACACCGGCACGGGCTGCTAGCGGCACTGCCACGCCGCAGATATCTGCTCCTACCGTTTCCGCCGCTGTGAGCCAAAAAGTTGCTGCCGTGCAGGCTGATGCAGCTCCTTCAGGGATGCCCGCGAATGGGCAAGCTCCTGCGGATTCGTCGGCTGCTCCCACCATCGACGCTAAGGGTGTCAGGACCAGTGCAGCGCAAACACCGAACCGACCAAACGACCCGAGGCGGCCTGCGCGAATACCTCAAGTGGATGATGACGGGTTCGAGCAGGTGGTGTCGCGCAAAAATGTGCGTGCCAACGCCAACGAGCGAGGAGGTTATGCTGGACGTGGAGGAAGGGGGGACTTCAGGGCAAGAGGTAAGGGCGGCGATGCGAGAGGACGAGGCAGAGGTGGCGCGTCTGGAGGATGGGTCCCTCCTGCGCCGGGTGATCATCAGGGTCATCATTTGGGTGCTCAGAGGGGAAGAGGTGAGTCAGAAGAGCTTCGGCAATCATCGAAAGCTACTGATCCTGAATCGTGCGAACGTGCGCCTGCGTCCTTGAAGGGCAGACGCAAGGTCAACAGATGAGGGACAGAGGTCGCGGCGGACCTGATGGTTCGGCTGCAGCTGCGTTGAGGTGAATGTCGCTTTTCAGGGCATCGTCATCAACCGATTGCCCGAGTCAATACGATGCAAGCCTTTAGGGTCACATGCGATAGCCATCAGCGCGATCAAGCTCGATTGCCCCTGCCAGCCCTTCGGTGCTTTGTATACGCATTTGCGCATCACTGTCTGTACTTCTCTCCAATGACGCTGCCGAGCAGACTTGAGCTGTTCGCACAGCATAATCCAACCTGGCAAGAGTAACGCGTGAAACCAATCAGTGCCGTGCGTGCATTGGTGCCGAGAGGCCTTGTAATGAGGAGCGCCCAGCTGTACTCTTTGGCAAAACAATCTGTCATCCTCCTGACGAAGGCGTCCACGTGCACTCTGCTGCACGAGCGTTTGTATCGTTGAACGAGATTCACAAGGACGCAACAGCATGCATTCGGGTTTGTGGCGCCCGTTCTTGTCTATGCCTCGTCGGTTTCGCTGGCAGGAGGTGGTCTGGCCAACAATGACTCTCCTCGCGTTCTCGCCTGCATGTCCCACTTGGCCTAATCATCATGGAACATGAGAGTCGGGAGTTTGAAGATGGACACCAGCGTATGAAAAGGAGGGAGGGAAAAAGATTCAGCAGCGAGTTCAGCGAGTTTTGAGATGTAAAAGTCGCATCACAGTGCGCCAAAGTGCAAAGCAGAGTGAAGTGGGAATTTGAACGCGTGGGAAAGTTGGGCGGGTCCCTCGGTCAAAGGACTATAGCTCTCTTAAGGCTCGACGTTGACCGAACCGCGTCCCGGAACCGGGTGCGCGAATAAAGATCTCATCGCCCTTCCGTCACATCCATCTTCCAGCGACCTTGGTTCAACTATAACAACCCAAACGCGAGCAGCACGCTTTCCCCGACACCGGACGAAATGGCTTGGACCACCGCTTCGACTCACATCGGTGGCCTGCGCCAGCTTGAAAGTTCCATAAGGGATCAGAGCTCCAAGGACGAGCACGATCCAAGTGTTCCTAGGCGTCAATCTGAAACGCTCGTAAACAGTCTGTCTCTGCAGGCACAAGAGGGCGGGATGCCAGCGTTGTAATCAGCGGATGAGCTGGTGCCTGCCTATCATGGCACAGTGTAAACGCACCATGAAGCCCCATCGCTCGATGGCGGGATCCACCTTCACGGGCGAGTAGTGCCCTCCGCCTGCCATGATGTGATTGCTGGAGGTGCCTGATGGCTCTTTGTCAAAATGGCGCCTTTTGATCGATGACGCAAAATGCGAGGCCTTCGGTCGTTGTGGCTGCTTGTTCGATGTGTGGAAGTCGGTGCGACTGACGTAGGCCGAGACGATATAAGATCCACTACTCGCACGACCTGATGTGACTGTTGTGAGGTTGGGTTCTGAGCTCCAGAAAGTGCCCTGACTCCTCGGATTGGGAATTGATGTACCACATCGTAGCGCACGCACGATGTACGTGCACTCTTGACTGCAGCAGCCGGGGCGATGAGCTCTACACGCGCAGTGTAAGCACCACGTGGAGCGCCTGGCGCGCAGGCCAAGAGTCGTGAGTCCTTCCGCCTGCATGAAAGACCGTCGCGCTGCAGCATCACCAAGTCATGACTTCTCGCTTCAGATCTTCTCCGACTCACTCCTGACTGGCGCGCTGGCTCCCACCTTCGCTGACCTTGGCCGTAGCGCACTTGATCACATCTCTGTCAAGCCAATCCTCTTTGATTGCTGCTCCTTGCCGCGCCTGTCCTCTGAAAGCAGCTGGGTCCTCGCGGCTTTGCCAGGACACCCCGATTCCTTTCACCTAGCCAGGCGCAGCAGAACTTATCCTGCCATCATGTCCAGCGCCGCGCTCCTGAACTTTGGAGCTTCGACTTCACGTGCTTGTGCTGCGACGACGAGGACGGGAACGGGTGCGTTCGGGGTGCTGAAGACTTCCCGTGGTGCAGCCGCACAGCCCAAAGCCGAGCGGTCATTCCACTGCTGTCCACCTCAAATGAAAGCCCCCGTAAAGAAAGCTGCGCGTGAGTGATCGCAGCGTTCAGATTGGAGTCTTTATCTGCAAATCAGCTCACGAGCCTAGTGCACGAATGCTGTCCCATCCTGCAGAGAAGACACGCGTGGTTCGCAAATCCGGTACGGTCGCAGAGCGGCCTCGCGGTTCTGGGCCTCGAAGGGCAAACACGGCAGGAACTCATACCAAGCAGGCGCCTTTCTACGAGCTGAGCATCGTCAGATCCAACTTACCCGTCTTGGATGCTCAAGTCTACGCAGAAGGCAATGTCGGCAGGGCGTACGCGTGGAATGAGCAAATCACCAAATTCTCTAGGGAGACATTGTTGCCTCATCGCATTCAGCAGGATGTGCGTACTGCTGAAATGAGTTTCTCCCTCGAGTTGGTGCGCTGACTCCATGCAATGCTTGTATCTGTGTAGATCCCGAGGACCATCCTTCGCTCGACGACGCTTCAGCTTCAATCAGCTCTTGACCAAGCAGTAGCGTCAGTCGACAGTCCAAGACATTTGCTCGTTGGAGGGCCTTCCACGGGAAAGTCGCACATCCTGCTTCAAGCAGTGTCCTATGCGCTCGGCAAAGGGTACATTGTGGCGTACATCAAGAGCGGAATCAACTTGATTCGAGGAACATCGGCCTTCGTCTACGCGCCAAAGCTGCAAGTATATGCCCAAAGCTTCTTGGAGCGGCGTATTGCGGAGTCTTTGCGGGTGCAAGAATTGCTAGCAGAGGTGCCGGTGATCGAATCTCCGCTAAGGGAGCAAACAAAGGGTGCCTACTTCGGATCATGCAAGACGTTGGCATCCTTCGCGGCTTCAGACAAGACGCTTCCGGTCCCTCGTTCCGCAGCGTTTGCTCTTTTGCTGCAGAGCTTGAGCCAGCAGACCAAGGTGCCTTTCCTACTGGCGATCGACGAAGCTCAAGCTCTCTACATGCAGAGCGCATACACGGACGTAGATCATAAACCCCTTCAAGCTTGGGAGTTGTCTCTTCCTCGGACACTCTTGTCGGCCATGCAGCAGGGTCCGCAGCGGGGTGCGCTCATGGGCGCAATAGGCATGAGCTCTACGCAGTGGTATCCGACTCCGGCCCTCTTGAGATCCATCGACAGGCCCGATTTGGATCCTGCGGCCATGGGCTTGAAGAGATCTCTTCCTTACAACCCGTACACTCATGAGGAAGAGCTCAACGAAAAGCACGCCAAAGAAAGCAGGTGGTCTGCTCTGGATGTGCCTCCTCTTACTGATGTGGAGGCGAGAGGTCTGTGGGAGGTCAAGCGAAGGGAAGGCGGGTATTGGAGCAGTGAGTTGTTGCCTCCTCAGATGTCTGCGACGCCTCTTGTCTACACGCTTGTTGAAACAGTCTCTCTGCCTTCTTTGTAGCGCCAAACGATGAGCTATTCATCTCCAAATACCTAGAGTCTGCTGGCAATATCGGCGCTTTCTCAAAGAGTCTGGTCCGGACTTCCCTCTAACAGACGCTAATGAAAAGGGGTCGAAGTCAATCACGGCCATTTGTAGGGTAGCAGCTGCAATGTCATTGTATTGAAGGATGATAGAGATGCATCAGTCAGCAGCGCAAAGCCACGTCCGTCCTGTGAGCTGAGTTGATTAGAGGTACAATGATGGTGGCCGCTCGCAAAATTACGTCAACTCAAGACAGCCGCTCGGGTCCGGGAAGTCAGCCGCGGGGCTGTCTACGTTCTCTGAAAGCGCGCATATCTCTTTCTACGTCCTTTTCCATCTGCGCTTCTTCATCTTCCTCCCTCCGCCTTTCCCTCTCCTCGATCTCCCGAGTAATCTCCTCGAATCTGCCGCTTTCTTGCGCCGCTCGCACAGGATGGGATTGAGCCTTCACTACTCCGGTCTTGTCCAATCGATCAAACAGAGTAAACAGCTTTTCCGCTTCAATCTCTTTCTGCTCGTCTGACATTTTCGAGATCTCGTCGTTCGCAAGTTCGGCTGGAGTTGGATCGTATTGGCCGGTGATCGGGTTGATGGTCCGCTTTGGTCCGTTCTTGGCGGTGCTGGCATCTGACCTTGATTCGGCCGGCAAAGCGTACGCAAGATTTGCGGACATGAGAAAGCCTGCGCAAGGTCCGTAGCCAATTTCTGCCGTCATGACTTTCGCTGCAAAGAAGAACAATGTAAGTGACGAAAGGGGCGTGGGGCGCCCCCAGACTCGCAAAGCTCTTACGCGTACTCACGATCGCCATCGCAGACAGCCAGTAGCATCTCGCCCATCACGCGCGCAAGACGCGAGAGGAAGACAGAGCTCATCAAGCGGACACATCGTCCTGTGAGATCATTGCGCTTGTCGAGCGGTGAGGATCGGTCGCTGCGTGTGATGTGGTAGAAGAAGAGGAAGCTCGGCGCTTCAGCTGCGAGTCTCAGTCGTGACGCCCACAGATGTACTGACATGTCTGATGGAAGCAGATGTGCTCGCAGAGCAGCTCTGCAACGCTCATCCTCAGTTGCCAGCTTGCGCAAGAGGAGGATCAATGGTTGATGGTGGTCTTCGAGATCAACACCGTCCCTTGCGGCAGCGTGTTTGGCTTGGCTATCGTCACTGTCGTCAACTGCTGGGAAATAGCGCAGCAGGGCGCCGTCTAGCATATTGACTAGTACCGCCAAAATTGAGGGGGCTAAAGCGACACCTGAGCTACTGATGGTCGTTCCCATTTCACCAGTAGTGCTGGCTGTGTCAGGACCAGAAAGCGAAAGGTGCTGAGACAATGGCGAACTAGGAGTGCTGGAGCCTCCGAGTCGAGGTGACGCGGTGCTCGAGCTTTTCGGGAACAAGACATTCGTCACACGCCTAGCTGTGGAAGGTGATGCCGGTTGGCTAGTTTGCTCGTCATCGCTCCTTCCAGAGTCCCTCGAATTCCGTCGAATTGAGTACCAAGCTGCTCTATTGGCGCCGACGGGGCAGTTCAGTAGTACCGCTATAGCGTTCGTCATAGGAGGGGCCAATGGCAAGGAAAGTGGATCTGTAGCAGACAACAGCAACTGAATGGTGGGCTCGATGAGGCTGCAAGGTCACCCAGAAGTGAGTATGATGGGCGAATGCGATGACACGATCCCGGAGCTCAGCTCACCCTTCCAGCGCCGGGGACCAAGACTCGCCGATGACAGCCTTGTCTTTGGGCGGGTTTGTTCCATGACTAGCTTTCGCCTGTCGCGGATAGTACAGGGTCAGGTTGAAAGCAGCTTTAAGAGCCTCTGATGCTGCATTCCGCAAAGCCTCTTCCGAGCCCGGCACCGAGAGCTCGCCGGCGAGGGGTCCTGGGATCGCTTGATCAAGATGAAACGCAACATGCTGCAGAAGCTGCTTGAAGGAAGCGAGTTGCTGAGAGCTCAGCCTGGTGATTTTCCTGTCATGCGACGAGGTGCCGAACTCACCTCAGACAAAATACCAGGAGCATCAAACGTTTCGACGGCGGATTTGCAGAATTCAGCGTCAAACAGCGTCGCGTAGAAGAGCAGCCTTGCCGACAGGAAGAGAATTTCGGCAGGGGTCACAGAAGGATTCTATCAACGGCATACGAGCTTCTATCAGCTTTGAGGTGTCCTGCCACTGCTTCTGGACCACTACTCACCTGCAGCATCTGTAGCGCAATGCGCCCACCACCTATCTCCGGCGATCCGAAGCGCGAGCGCATGTCTTCGTGCAAATAGAGCGCATTGTTGATACATCTGAGGGCCATGTCAGACGTCCGCCACTGCTCGATGCTGATATGGTCTCGCATTACAAGGCTCCGACCATCATGTGAAGACGGCGATGCACTACGCTGCCGTGCTTCTCGGCTGCGGCTATCGGGCACTAGTCTGAGAGAAGCTTGCGACTTGTTCGAGCTGGATGAAGAGGTGCGCTGTCGGCTGGAGGGGGTTACGCGGCCAATGACGCGCTTCAATGCGCTCGAGATGGGAGCACCACTGTCCTTGTAGCCTTCGAGCGAGGGAGGCGGTCTATGGACGCACGCAAGAAGCGTCCGAAGCGACTGGCAAGGGCCACAAGGAGCAGAGTTATTACAGCAAGCATTACAATTCTCTTCAGCCCCCCGTCACTCACCTCCGGCTTTGCAACCTCGGCGCTGCCACCCGCAGACAGTCTTCCAATCTCTTTGAGTGTTCGCAAAGCTACCAACTTCGCGTGCTCATCTAACCCCAGGTCCTTGGCATTCTCTCCGCTTCTTCCCCGCCCAGCATCGCAAGAGTCATCACCTTCCACACTTGTTGCGGGAGAATGCGCAAGCTCCTCTAAGATTGCGCGTGCGGTTTTGCGCTGGACAGGTCCTGGAAGCTGTGACGCTCCGCTGGGTGCAGCTTCGAGGAATGCGGCGAGATCCCGAGTTGCTGCGTTGAGCGTCGCACTTGACGACGACTCCTTTGCTACCGATCCACTAGTGCACGTGCTCGCCGCATCGCTGCGCTCTGGATTCATCGGCTCGCGATGACCGAGTCGAGGAGGAGGGCGCTCCAGAAAAGAGATGAGGTGTGCTGCCATGTCGTCTGATTCTTTGAAGCAGACTGGGGCCTCCTAAGATCGCTTGAAGGCTCAACTGCAGGCCGTTGCAGGGTGCGAGCGCGCTGACTTGATGCAGTCGAGCGTGAACCTCAATACGGGTAGAGCTCGCACAGGGCTTGTGGACTTTAATGATTGCCGGGCGATGAGTCTCGCCAAAGACCGCACGACTCGTGTGTGCATGCGTATCGTATGTTCAATGTGCGCTTGGTGTACGTCAGCCGAGACGAGCGACACCAGACCAAGTTAGACTTGTAAGTGACGCGGAAACTGAATTTGGGACGTAGTGGCGAGTCCTACTCCCAGACTCCGGCACGCCACAGTACACGGGAATTGGAATGGGCGCAAGCAGGTTGTTCGAAAATGATGCCGGATGAGACTTGGCTGCCAAGGCGGGCACGGACGGTGGCTGATGTTGAAGGCGGTGAGGGCACGAGTAATGATCGGTCAGCGTATCAGTGCTACCGAGCTCTTAGTGACAGGACAAGGAAGGCGCTCCTGATAGGATCGGCGGCTTGAGTGGCTAAGAAGATGTCGTGTGAAAAGCGCTTGTCAGGCGCGTATCCCCGAACGCTGGGATCTGACCCAAAGGCCGTGATCCTAACAGCTGTTGATCAGGTGTGAGAAGCGTCAAAGATCTCGTCAGACCCTCAGGCTTGGTTCACACTCAGAAGAGACTTCTGTTGAAGCTTTGCTTGCCATCGTCGGAAAGTGGACAAACATGTCATCGCTCAGAGATTGGCTCCGCAAGCGGCGATGGCCAGCCAGCCTTGCTGCAAGGTGTTGGTTTCGCATGATGCACGGGCGAGCGCCCGCTAAACGCGTCGTCGCGGCAGGACACTTCTGTGTCGCGCTGTGCATTCCTCCTATACTCACCCACTCTTGACCGTTTCTAGTCGGCAGACTCTCATCCCGTCCACGCGTGCAAGAGCATCTTGGCTAGTGAGCGAGACGCAAACGACAGCCACGCTGCTCCCGCGTGCGTCGTCATTCTTGTCGCGTCTGGCAAAGGTGGAAAGCATGGCGTAGCCGTGCTGAGTCATCTCGTGTACGTGTCCCTCGGGCTCATACCGGTATGCAGTGAGAGAGTACTCGGGCCCATAGCTGCGAGGTGGACATCGAAGCGAGAGGGAAAGGCGGCAGACTTGCGACCAACGCATTCCCATGGTGTGTCTAGCCAAACGCTCCACATACATTATAATCCCGCCATTAGCAGCACGGCGAGCTCTCGCAACGAGCGGCCATCGATGATAGGTAATACGATGCGCATTTCTGATACTGAGGTCTATATGGGGTGGTTGAGTCTGCACACGGCAACAGAAGACTGGCAGGATCATGGGACAGTCAGGATATTTGTACAACACTTGATCGTCTGAGCAATAGGCCAGAACCAAGAATTACAGTTTGCGTGAGAGGTGTAGGTGCGAAGGGTACTCTATCAGGATTCCTGCGTGCGCAGAAGAGAACTGAGAGAGCAGGTCGCGGGCGGCGTGCGTACCTTAGGCGAGTCTATTTGCTGTCGCGCCTCTGTCTTTTGTCATTGGCTGCTGTGACCACCATGTGATGAGGCTGAGGGGGAACTACTTGAGGGGGCATCGGCTGCGGCTTACCGATTGCTGCGAGCCTCGCCTTGTCCTTGCTAGCTGCACCTGCTCGGTTGCGTTTCTTGATGGTATCCGTCTTGAGGGATAGCGGCCGGACGACACCATGCAGCTTGAGGAACAAACCGCAAGCATTGCATAGCGGATTTCCATCTGGATCGCGACGCCACAGAGGCGTCTTCATGGTGGAGCAGTTGGAGCAAACAGTAGGTGGATCAGCAGTTGCCATACTGGTTGAGTCGGACTTTGAGGTGGAGGCCAACGCGCCCTCGCCAATGGTTCCATTCGTCGGCTTCGTGGCGTCGGAGCCTGACCCGTTCTTGGAGCTTTGGCCAGCCTTTCCGTGCAGACCGGCAGCGCCTTGAAGATTGCCCGAGCTTCCTGAGCGGGAGGGGATGTGCTCGAGAGATCTGCCAGGTGGAGCGCCGCTCAGAGGGCTAGAGTGATAGCCGCTTTGGGGTGGACCTTGGAAAGGAGGAGTGGAAGCTGGATCGGAATTCGTCTGCGCGCTTGCCGGGCTATACGCCCACGGCGATGTGACCGAGCCTTCGTCACCAGAGGCGAGGCCATTCAGCATGTTGTGGGCTGCAGTGATAGCTGCAGGATCGAACCCACCAGGGCCATGACCAAAGACTTGATTAGGGTTGATGTGTGTGATACCGGGGTGTTGCTGAGCGGCGAGGGTTGCGTCAGAATTGTAGAACATGCTCATGATGGCTTCTATATCGTTCTGCGGAGTGGGCATGTGCTGACCAGCAGCGCCATGACTTTCAGCAAGAGCGGAGCTGTCGCTCGGGCTGTTAAGAGTCGCAGCCCCCTGGGGGCCATACGAAGTTGGGAACCCAGCTGAATCTGGACTCTGGAGAGCAGATGCTGGCACTGAATGGGGATCGAAAGCGCCCATGCTGGGTTGCGAGCCGGGTCCGCCTGGTACCGTGAGATGATGGCCCATGCCGTCCCCTGGTGGGGGAATGGAGAAATCGAATGTGGACATAGGCACAACGCCGGGGTACATCGCATCTGACTGAGCGAAAGAAGGTAGCAGTCGGGACAGGCCAGCGGCGACGCGCTGGTCTTGCGTGTAAGGAGCGCTTGGAGGTGGGCGAGCCGGAGATGGCTCGTAGGCACGTTTCCGAGCATTTGACGCTGCGATGCCATCGTAGGGAGATGGATGAGGCTGTGGTGCGCGGGATCTGCTTCGTTCAGACACCTTGTGATCAAAGCTAGTCTTCCGGACCAATCGAGGGACGAACCCGTACTCGGGGTGATGGTTGGCTTGGTGGCTGCTGAAATCGGCAATGCCTGGCACGCTGCCAATGTTTGACTGAGGCGCGCCAGCAGAGTTGGCTCCAATGGAGTGCATATCCCAGCTAGTCTTGCGACCTCCGACGAAGAATGGCACGTTGCGCTCGTCCGTGCCAGACCGACGTCCATGACCCGGCAGACCTGTGCCAGCAAACAGGTCGCTGAAAGCTGCCTTGCGGAACGCTTGCTGCATGGATGCTTTTTGGGCAGCAGCTGCAGAGCGACCGGGACCACCACTGGAAGTGGCCGTTTGCTGCGAATCTTTGACTGCCTGTGCTGCCGGCCCAAGCTTCGTTTCCGAAGCAAAGTCTGCGTGTGCCAAAGGATTCGACGCTGGTAATGTCCCAAGCGCTAACAGCTCGGGCACTTCTGCAAAACCGTTTGGCGAATCTGCGACAAGTCCGGCGAAGTCCGAGAAGGAGAATCCGCCGCTGTTAGGAGCAGACTGGCTGAGAGTGTTCGCATCTGCTCCTTCCGGCTCGTCAATGCGGCTCAGCAGCTGCGCAGCAGGCGGCCGAGAGCGTGACCGACTCGCAGCTCGCCAGTCCATTGCGCTGACAGACCTGGATCTGGACCTGCTTTTACTCTTGGCACGCCAATCCATGGGATCATCTTCGTGTTGTACGATCCCGACACTGCCAGCGGTGCCACTGCTCTCAGGAGTGCGCGAGCTTCGGCCGCGACGGCCGCGCTCTTCCTCTTCGGCAATTTCGACGAAGCGCGCCCGGCCCTTGCCGAGTCCTCGACCGTGAATCGGCGCCGACGGACCTGCGATGGTAGTGAGGCCATGCAAGGAGCCAGAATTGAGGATGCCCGAGTGCGAGATTGCTTCTGGTTGCTCCAGATGCGAGCCACTGCTACGGCGAGAGGAGTCTGCCAGCGAGGCGCGACTGACGGACGAGGGCGACGTCGGCTGCGAAGCGGAAATTGCGCTTGCGCTTGCAGTATCAGACGTCGTCGCTGCGCCACCAGTTTCAGCAGCCGCCAGCCTACTGCGCTCCTGCTCGGCCTCCATCTTTTCCTGCTCCTTCTTTTTGCGCAAAGTCATTGCCATCATGCGCCACGTCAGATTCTACGTGCGGAGCGCAGTAATTCAGTATCAGGTTGGTCATTGAGCCTGAACCTGAGCCGCGCTGTCTTTCTCTCCAAGAAACTCACCTCCATTCGAGCACCGTGCGGCATTGCATTCTTCTGCTTGGCGTACATTCGCCACACCTGTGTAGCCAGGGGATCCTTGCGAGCCATCAACTCGGGATCTACTTCTTCGTCATCACCATCGCCAGCTCCAGCACTTCCTCGACGCTCCCGCTGTCTCAATATAGATGCCTCCTCGTCCTCAAGTGCTGATACAGACGGATAGGCTGCGCTGTCTCCAGACGCAGCATAGAGCGCGCTTGGCTTGCCACGGTTGGATGCTGTCGAAAGGCCCATGTGATCATTGGCCAGCGCAGCACCGGGTGGAGCTGCATTGCTTTTGGGCGGTACAACTCCGTAGAACTGCTCGTGTCGAGGTCCAGGTTCTTCGGGCGAAAAGGGGTCCACAAAAGCTTCAGGCTCTCTGTATGCGCGAGTGGAAGGATTCTGCGGACCAGAGGGTTCCTGAAGCCAACTCGAATCATGAGACCGGCCATTAGCTCCTGCACTTGAGTCGATGCGGCGCCGAGAGTTGGAATGGTTCCAGCTCGCTACAGGAGAGATTGGCCGAGAAGACGACGCCGATGCTAGTGCTGAATGGGCAGCGCTGCTGGCTTGACGGCTATGACTCACGTACGGAGACGGAGAGATCATGCTGGCAGACGTGTCAGCGCCAGCCAGTTCGGCGGATGGTGGATGGTGATGTGTACGATCTTGGAAGCCGCCAGGGTGTGTTGCCGCAGGCGCTGCTTGAGCGTGTTGCTCCACGCCCCACTGCTGGCTGTGTCTCTGCGCTGCTTCATGGTGCGCTTGCTGCCTGGCTAGGTTAGCTTGCAGCGCTTGAGAAAGGAGAGAAATTGAGGGGCCAGCGGGGGCGTTGTAAGGGCCTGAGGTGGAGGCGGGCGGTGTCGGTCGGGTTCCATTCATCTCAAAGCCATGCTGAGGAGCAAAAGTCGGCGAAGACCCATCGTTGCTCATTATGGGCACGGCTCCGGTTCCCGGTACGACAAAATGAGGCGGCATACTAGGATGGTAGGGACCTGCAAAAGGTGCCTGAGTGTCGACTGGACCCGTAGGTGGTGCTCCCCATGTAGCCTGACTGCTGGAGGGGACGTAGACGTGCCCGCTGTGGTTCGGAATGCTCATTGTGTCTGAAGGCTTCGAGGCAAGCGATAGAGACGGACTCTAGCCTTGAGGAAGTCGGACGCGCAATGTGCTGTGTGCCTCTCGAGAGCGACGATGAGAGGTACTTAGACCAAGCGGATGAATATGGATGCGAGGGCCCTCCCTGAAGATGCAGCAAGCTCGGCAGCACCTAGCTGCGCGAGACACAGGTGATCCTTGGTCAGATGAGTGTGAGAAGCAGTGTGAAACTCGACTGCGAAGCGAAGCGCGAGAATCCTCCGTCGCTTGACCTCTGGCCTGATCTGGGTGGAATGATTAGGGGATAATCTGGAAGGAAAAGGTCGTCGCGCCGAATTTGTGAGAACCGCTGCTGTCGGAGAGCTTGATTGCGGACTGGGCGTCAAATGTCAGGACTGGTGGGAATATAGCAGCCCATGTGCGATTTGGAGGTGACGGATGAGGTGCTTTTCTACGCCTACAATGAAGGGAGAGCAACGAGAAAGTGTGAGATGGAATGCACCGGCAATCACGAAGAGCGGTGACGGCGGCGGTAATTCGGCCTTGATCCATCGAGGCGCTATACGGGCGCGAGACGATTGGGGATGGCACTGATGAGCTGCCTCGTCATCAGCGTCGCCGCCATGGCAGCTGAAAGCGACTCGAAATTTTGCAGCAGAGTCACCACGCAGTGAGTGCACTGTCACGCGTCGAGCAAGCGCTCGTCACTCGTGACTTCTCTAGTGCCACGCGTCGACTTGTAACGCCGCCCAGACATCAGAAATTGGTTACTTGGTTGAGCTTCTGCATGTGCAGTGCATGCAGCAACCCATGTGTGGACGAAAGCTGTGTAAGCTCTGCTAGGCCGCTTGTGAAGAGTAGTGGCGATGTGCCTGCATCTGTTGTGCTTGAGTCGGCGACGACATTGCGCTCAGCAGCAAGCACCTACCGGGTATGGTCATATGTAGTCAGAGTGAACAATACTCATGAATCGCCGCAAGAGCGCCGGCAGCGTCCGGCTTGAAACCTTCTCTACTCAGATTCACTTCTGTAAACCGCCCTTCGTGTCCACGCTCCACAAAGCAAGCTGCGTTGTCGACAGCAAGCAGAATGCAGCATGCGGCGCACGAGCAGTCGTGCAGCGCGAGCAACCGAGTGGATCGTCCGAGTCCCTCTCGAGCTAAGGCTGCATCGAATTCGCTGTGTCTTTTCGACGATGGGACAGTCACCACGGTGGATGGTAATTTGTCTGGACTCACGACTCGCTATTCGGATTGTCCCGGCTTGTGCCTTGATTCAGAATTCAGTCGAGTTGAGGCGGCCGTGTGCTGGTCATGCATCGCGTTCTGATTATTCACAGCATTCAATCACGAGCGTGATCCAGATCAAAGCGCCGCTCACCGATCTCATCATCAGCCGCTCATCCACCAGCATACTGCCGTGCGGGTACCCGCAGGCAGGTGCATATGCTGATGATGATCAGGACATTGACGAATTTGACCAGTTCATGGGCCGTGCTTGCACGCATCTGCGTTGCCATCATGCGAGTTCTTGAAACTTTTGACATCAGCACGCGCGACGAGGCGAGACATCGGCAGCGCAGCCATGCGCGCAGACCTTGCGTGGCGTGGTGCGGGCATTGACCCGTAGCGCCCGCCGACTCACCGCAGGCACTGCCGCTGTGCCGCAGCGGTCCAATTCATTCGTGATTCAGCGTGGGCACCAACACCCCGGCTGAGGATGACGGCGAGGGCCGGCGCGACGAGACATGCTGTTGTCGCGTGTGAGACCTATGGTAGCTACCGCATATATAGATGGAAGCACTCATGCAAATGAGTCTGATCAAGACCGAATCATATGTATAGGTAGAATGCCCGACCCGCAGGACAGCCTTAGTTCCGTGACAGCCTTGATTCAGGGTGAATCACGAATGCGCAAGCGGCGGAATTGGTTCAACGTCCGGGTCATCTTGATTGAGTGGTAAACCTGAATGGCTGAATTCCTTAATTCACGATTGCGGCTTAATTGCGGCGCTCGTCGGTAAAAGACAGGGAGGTCGTCCTGTTGATCGCCTTACACCTGATGAGCTACCAGCGCCATTCGAAGAAAGTCAGACAATTCACGATTGGGTGCACTGATGAGACTTGTTCGATCGTGGTTACGGTTTGCGCGTCTCAGTCAACGATCCAGCATGGATCATAATCAAAGTGGCCATGATGACTCAGCTGCTGCTGCTGGAAATTAGGCGTCGGTTCTCGTCCGGTGTTGTGTGGCCCACGCAACTTCTCGTCTGACTGCTGGGGCACACATATCAAATATCATCGTAGCGTCCACCTCAGGTTTTCAAACTTCACGGTTGGAAAAGGCAAGTATAGTAACGAGGGAATGAGCTGACTTCATTTTAATTTGCGATTTTGATTGTTGTTGATCCACAATCGGCAGCGCGACTCTTCTTTGGCGTGCATCTAAAGTCACGCCGCAGCCCCACTACTGCCGGTGATGTACGTGCTTTTTGGATGGTGTTCTGACATCGGTCAAGGCTGGGCCATCGCGGTCATCTCTTGTCGTGGGCTGGTCGTGAGTCGACCACGAGGGTACTTCCACCAACCTCAATTATCATCACAGACAGACGTGGTCGGGACTGTACGATGTGGTAGCAAGAGAATGAGCGCGCCGTCTCAACATCGACGCCTGACAACTTTGGCCCTCACTGTCGCTACCCTCACTCAAGACCCCACTAGCTTCAAGTGAACGCCGGTCCTCGCCGCTCGACACTGCCCCAATGGGCGCTGCTCTGCTCCCGCCCTGCATCGATATCGTGATGATTGAAGATCTCCTTCATCGTCTAAGCCCGAGCGAAGCACCCTGAGCCCAGACAGCGATTGCAGCTTGCATGTCTCCTGCTGCTAGTCGCCTGCCACATGGAGCTGATTGCGTGTCCTCTGTGCTCGCGCTTTCCCGTGCTCTGGGCGCAATCGCGGCTGTCGCGTGTCCACCGGGAGCATCGCACGGCCTTGAAATGCGACCCGGTCGTGACTGATGAGGTTTTCAGATGTGATGTATTATTATCATTGAGCCTGAGCATAGATGTTCCGAGAACATAGCGCGTCTTTGCAAGCTCGCCGATGGCTTCAACACGCCCGTTCCACCTTCCCCACGAGCAAAGCCCAGGTGCGACAGCTGAGCGAGCGATCGAGCTTGGATCTGTGAGCTGCACGAGACTATATAGATCACAAACAATCTGTAGAAATTTTCAGTCAAGAGTCGAGTCAAGAGGCTGGAGTCAAGTCTTGATGAGTTTTGAGTCTTGGGTCGTGAGTACCGGTAGTCGTCTATCACGAGTCACGTGACATCCGCGAGACCTCCCTCGGGTGTCGGATATATGGACGTTGCCTCGGCCCCTGATGCGTGTGTTGCTGGTGCCGCGTACGCCCCGCTGATGTAGGTCGCGACCCGCGAATCTGCTTAGCGCGGAAATTCATCGGACTAGCGCGACTCACGGCTCGTCGTGCATCTCACCGAAAATCGTGAATGTCGCGCTGTTGATAAGCGCGACGCTCATCAGCGTGGACAGGCGGTGAGCTTGTGGGCCAATCACCGTGCGCCTTTCGTGACGTGTCCAGCATGCCAGCATGCCATGGTGAAATCTTGAATGGCAGAAGGCATCCGTGACTCCGTTGAGGTGACAAACAATATGATTGATAGAACAGACAAGTATACAAAGAAGTGTGGGTACCTTGCGATGCAATTGAGCCGGAGGAAGAGTCACGTGCTTGAGAAAGGCCCTCGTTCACGCTGGGATATCGAATTCTTCACCACGCGGCGCAAATTCACCACGGCTCATGGCAGCATTGCTCCGCGCGAGGCCTCTCGTTCCAGTCGAGATAAGTTGCTGGATATTTCTGTCCAAGCCATGCTCGGACATGGGCATAGCCGTGTAGTTTCTCAAGCACCACAGCTCGCTGTCTTCCAGAAATTCCCACTGTCCATCAATGGCCCAAGCCGTGGGGCTAATGTATAGCTCTCTTGAGATTTTTTTGAGCTCCAGCAAGCTTCCATTGAACCAGGCCGGCTTGACCTTGCGCGCCTCTTTGCGCGCAAGCTGGACTGCGGTGCTTTTCGGATCCTGGTTTTCCACATCAGCCATCAAGAGGGCAGATGCAGCAGCCTCGGCTTCGGCCTTCGCCTGAGTGAGGTTGCTCGCCGCATGGCTACCGTCACTAATGATGGTGCCAGGAGCGTCGAAGACGTGAAAGGGGTGCTCGGAGCAAAAGCCTTCGGCGTGAGCAGCATGCTCGCGTCCGATAGCCCCGGCGTAGTGCTTGACGAAAAAGTACTGGAAGCCAGCGAGCTCGAACGCCAGCCAAAAGGTCTCCTGTGAGGCTGCCAGAATGTGAGTGTCGACCGCGATAGGCTCGTAGGACTTCTGTGCTGCTTACCTTGTCGCCCCAAAAGATGCGGTAAGTTGTCCGGCGTCGCACCTCGCCCGTATTCTGCCAAGCTGAGAACAGCAGAGCAGCGAAGACTTCCATGCGACTTTTGTCCACCACGACGATGCCAGACTCTTGCTCGTAGATGCCCTTGCGTTGCCAGAAAGCACTTTTGGCCAGTCGCTCGCTTGGCCCTCGAGCTTCCAAGTTGCTGTTCATGAATTCGTGGATGATGGCAGCTGCTCCTGCACGGACGTGATCTCTGTCGTGGAAGAATAGCGTGCCAGTCTCTTTGAAACCTTTCTGCTCAAAGAATTCCTCCGGTGAAGCAAGCAGCACAGCATCCGCATCCGCCAGCATCACTTCTGTAAAGTTTGTCGCAACAAGAGCGAACGGTTTCAGAGCAAATCCTTGCCTCTTCAACTGAGTCAAGTTCTCGTCAAAGAAACCAAGCGCTTCGAGATCCACTGTCGAGACGTTTGGAAATTCTGTGGTGAGGTAGTGTCGCATGTGAGGTGGAAGGTCATCCTCGCCGTAGTAGTAGAGCTCTATGGGGATGTTCGAGCGGTAGTGATCGCGGATGATCGAAATGTACTACAGCGCAACGAGGATGACTGGGTGGGGTCAGTGCTTGCTGAAGCAACTCCTCTGAACCCAGCTCACCTGAATGGCAAAGTCGAAGTCGTTCTTGCCCAAAGACATGACAATACCGCGAGTCTTTGGTCGCTTCTCGCTGGCATAGCGCGCGCCTTCAAAGTAGCTTTTGCGCAGGCTGGCGATTCCAGGAATAAAGGGCCACAGCTTGCGCTCGTACTCTTCGAAATCCGGAAGGGATGGGTCGGCCAAGAGATGGGCATACATGGATGTGCGAAGTCCCATCTCCGAGAAGCCTGTCCGATCTCTTGCACGTATCGGATGATCCGTGACGTGCTTGACCCACAGATCTAGGAAGTACGAGTCGGTGCTTGCCTTGGCTTGCATGCCGCTCACATCGATGTCTCGCGAAGGGAAAAGCAAGTAGCGCCAAGCGAGCAACGCGAAGACGGCAAGGGCTAGCCCGTCGAGGCTGAGAAGAAAGCGCCTCGTGGTGAACCAGAGCACACGAGGGGATGGAGCGACACTCTGCTTGTAATTAGGTCCCCATGGCCTCTGCATGGGACTTTCGAATGATTGTCGTTGATGTTTTGGGGACAAGTCGAACGACTCGTCGCCGTGCCTAGCGGGAAGTCGTTCTCGAGGTCCAAAGGCGGCTGTCCGCATCTTCAAGGTCAGCGGACTCGCTGGGTCGACGTGCATCTCGATGGGTGGAGTGTTGAGAGGACAGCGAGGGACGACGCCGGATATTGTGATCGATGCGGTGAGGTTACCTTGAAGAGCGCTGTCAGGACTGAAGACCGCCTTTAAGAAGCCTACTCGACAGATGGCTGGCGACCGACGCGCTTTCTAAAAAAGTCGGCAGTTGCCTGAATGAACGCAAAGACCGCGCTGCAGGGTTGCGCTCGACCGTCGGTCTTATCCATCTTAGAAGCTGTCTTCCCGTGGTGAGGACCAAAATACCCGTCGCCAGCCCACAGGGCTTGTTTGCTCGGCGAACAACGCAGCCTGCTGCAGCTCACTCAAGGCGGCCGAGTGCGTCCAGACCAGGATGGACAGGAGCTCGGCTGATTCATACCCGCGCAGTCTTCGATTAGACCTCAAGGCTGGCCAGGCAACAAGGCTGCAAGTGAAAGGCGTAGGGGCATCCGCTAGCTGTTGCATCACATGCCGTGGTGCACCTAGTAAGGGGCGTGTGAATGTGTGCCGGCTAGCACAAACGCTTTGCCTCATACAATCCGCCCTCGCTCATCCATTGAGCTCCGCCCAGAGGAAAAGCCACTCCAGACTTTTGAGTGCATGGCGCATGCAAGCTGCAAAGCACAGATGTGACACGGGATGGGATGCAGCAGCATCGAGTCGCAGAGTTGTGCATACGCCACACATCCTGACGCGGGATCGAGCGCTTGCATGCCGGCTGTCACGCGTCAACGAACCGAGCTTGGAGTCCCCGGGTGCGTCGCGAGCGGAACTCATGACTTTTCACTCACTCTTGTCCCTCGGCCACGTCTCCTCTCTGGCAGAGCATATGGGAGGGGTGATCGATTGCTGCTGTGGTCTTCAACTCAGGACTCTGCGTGCAGGATGGTCGAGCAGAGGTGGGAAGCGCGCGCACACGCTCGCACGACATGAGCCAAGCGCGGCGGCCAGACCGTTTTGGTTGCCTGTCACAAGATCATGCAAAGAATCACGTGATATCACGTGACACTCGAGGCGTCTTCTCCACTTGAGTCTTGAGTTTTGTCGCTGAGCCCGTGTGAGTTTGAATCGTGATTCAATGATTGGTGAGACGGGAGTTGAGCGAGTGGGTGAGTGCCCATTCGTGATTACGCCGCCAATCAAGTGCGTGAGGTCTGTAACCCTTGGTTCTTGAGCCGTGACTCACTCATCTAAACAGCCACCTCAAAACTCATTCACTCGCAAGTCTTGGCCCATCACTCGTAATCCTTGTCAAACATTGGCAGCGAACTTGCCGCATGCTTCTATCCTGTGTACGAGGGTGACACCTTGATTCATTCGACGTTCGTCTTTGAATCACGCGGCCCCTGCTACACTGATCGAGAGAGACACCATCCGCCCTCGATCAAGCCTGCCTTTCAGGGATCCGCTAGCCAAATGGCAAGCCAAAGTGGAGTGCTTCGGGCAGCCGTGTCGTACCAGAAGCTGCCGGGCACGCTCAGTATCGACAGCCGTCACCTCTCATGGGCGCCCTCTTCGAGCTCCTCTTCGGGCTCTTCCCTCCACGTCCCGCTGACTCACATTGTTGGCCTGAGTGTCTCCAAAGCGGGCGCTAGCACTACTGCGATGGGTATTGCACTATCACCAGATACGCCCGGTGCCGGAGGCAAGACCAAGGTCATGCTCTATTTCACACCGGACACGAACGGCGATGGTGGAGAAGTGCAGCGGCGAGATCAAGTCAAGGATCACTTAAGCCCCATTGTCGCCGAGAATAAGGACAGACAAGCCGCGCAGCAAAGCTCTGCAGCTGCATCACCTGTACCTGCCGCTGCCGCTGCTCCTGATCCTGCCCACGCCCTTGCCTCCGCAACAGCAGTATCGGCAACAGTCTCTGGCAAAAGCTCGAGGGCAGCGGCGTCCCCAGCGACTGGACAATCGTCCACGCCAAATAACAAGGCGAAGAACAGAGTGACGGAGCTAGACTTGAGGTACAGCGTGCTACGAGCTAATCCGCAACTCGCTTCGCTGCATCGCGATCTGGTCATGTCGGGAGAGTTGAAAGACGCGGAGTTTTGGGATCATCCTACAAGAAAAGCGCTTCTCAGTGCAGAGAGGGCTGCTGCTGAGCAAACATCGGGGCGCAACGCGCGCATCGCAGACCCGAGACCAAGGACGGACGAGCGGGGAGAGATGAGGGTGGAGATCACGCCACAGCTGAAAAGGGACCTCTTTGAGCAGTATCCAGTCGTGCGCCGAGCGTGGGAGGAAAATGTACCCAAGGTGGTGAGTGCAGACCTGCTCTACGGTGGTGAAAAGAGGTACTGACCAAGTGGGCGGGCCTGCTCATCACAGATGGATGAAGCCGCATTCTGGACTCGCTACTTTCAATCTCGCCTCTACCATCGCTTGCGTACCTCTGCCAGATCAGCGGCCAATGCTCACATCTTCAGAGAGGATGACATCTTTGACAAGTATCTCGAGCAGAATGAAGATGATCGTGAGTTACGCGCGCGCATGTGAGCCAGGCAGGTCATCGTGAATGCTCATGCAGACTCCCTACCTTGCAGAGATCGAACCTCGCAAGGAGCACAACGCACACGACGCGCTCCTCGATCTGGGTGCCACTGCAGAAGATCACCAGGAGACGGGCAACTTGGCAGACTACACGATGCGAGGGGGGACAAAGACGGCGCTACCTCTCTTGCGCCGCTTCAATGAACACAGTGCTAGTCTATTAGACGATGCGCTCGGCGCTCAGGAGGATGCGGAGGGCAACAAAAGGCGCAAGATTGGTGTTGATCAAGACTATGGCGGCGCCACGCACGGGCGCTATTGGGACAGCATCCACATGATGGATCTTGACGAGGAGGGCGAGGCAAGAGGCATCCCATTAGACCTCACTAGAAAGAAGGGGATGTTTGAGAAGAGAGCGCGCGGCACCACTGATCTGGGCCCCGATGTACTTACCGATGAGGTGCGTCGCCGTCCTTCCGCAAAGTCTCTCCGCAGATGATGGCACTCATCGCTGGACTTGCTTCCGCACCTGCCAGCAACTACAAGCAGCACTCCATAGCTGTCTTACAGCGCTGCCCTCTGTCTCGAATCACAAGCTGGGCGATTTCAAGCCCACGAGCAGCGCTGGCGGAATGAAGGTAATGCTGAGTTCGATCAAGGCCAAATCAGCCGCGCGCGCGAGCTCGAGGGCCGGTGAGTGGCTACGAGACTGTCTCGTGACAGCAATCCTTGGCATGCCGCCGCTGACCGAATCTTTGCAATGCACTGCGTGCTGCATCCAGAAATCGTGCCTGATGCTATCTTGAAGTCGGTGATGTCGCACCAAGCAGCCGTCAACGAATTCCTGCGCCAATACTGGGCGGCCTTGTCACAGCAACCCGCTAGAGCTGCTCGTATGCTCGGAGCGATTGGGCGATTGCGCGAGCAAGGGCTGAAGGTCGAGCAAGAGGCTGAAGCCGCTCTTCCGGGGCAAGGAAGCGAGCGAGTGCGCATGGTATGTGTCGCGGGTCTGTGTATTAGATCATCGAGACGACTCCGACTGACCTAGGGTTTGGTCTGCTCACTCCCTAGCTGATGGCTCCCACGCTACAAGCAGTCACCCGGGCCATGAGCATCAGTTCCAAGTCATCTGTATAGCAAATACAATGTAGTGCAAGAGTCATCACGAGCGATCTCGACGCGTGGTCCACCCGTACGCCCCGTAAGCCCCGAGGCCCTCATTCCTCGCTGCGGACTGGCATTGCAGCGAAGAGTCCAACAAGCGGACGGAAGTGGTTGTTGCATTGACGCAGGATGGACTTGATGCGATCAAGATTGATGCGAGTGGAGCCAAGTTGATCCACGCTGCGCAATGTCGCCCCGCGGAAGCACCAAGGGCTGTTGTGGTTGATGGAAGCCTGCGTCACGTCCATCTCCCATCGTCCGTGCATGGCCCAGGCTGTGGCGTTGAAGAATGTTTCGGTCGTCCTCGTCTCAAAGATTGGCGCGTCGAGCCACAGAGGCTGAGGAGCTAGCACAGCTTTCGAGGAGGCTCCCCGCGTGCTTCGGAAGATGCCTCCACTAAACCCACTGTAGATGCTGCTACTGCCGTTGTGGCGCTCGAGAGGAGCGACTGGCATCTGGGACAAGAAATGCACAGCTCTAGCCGAGCAGATGCTTGCTTCGCCATCCTGTTGTGTGCTGCCGAACCAATCGTTTCCCACAAACGAGCCGACAGCCCCCGGGGTATTTTCAGACAGATGGTAAGGCATGTTGGATAGCTCGAAAGATAAGAAGAGCGACTCGACTTGGCCTGATGAATGGGCCCAGAGTCGCATCAGCATCAGCACAAAGCCAGGGGCACGCAGTCAATAGGTAGCTCACCTTGGCTGAATCTGGACCAGATGTGGTCACGAGAAGATTTTTGGTGCATGGCCAGATTGGCAAGTAGAGCTGAGAACACTCCGGCTCTGCTCTTGTCGAAGGCCGCTACCTTGGGCGTCATCACGCCATCGGCAACGTAATCCCAAAATGGCAAGGAAGAGAGTCTCTGACTGGGCCACGACTCGTCAAATTGGTCTTTAAGCCAGCTGACCATGCGCTGTGCCCTCGCAGTTGCTGGCAAGCCTCTCTCGCGGAATAGGAAAGTGCCAGTCTGGAGGAAGCCTTGTTGCTGAAAAAGGAGGGCAGGATCGGCCATCCATGTGATGTCTGGAGCGCTGAGCACGACGCGCTGGAATTTGGTGGCTAGGAGCGCCATCGCTTGCCTAGCTTGGGATTCTGGGCCGTTTGGGATCCTACCAGCGTCATCTTCCATTGCGCTTGAAAAGTAAGGTAGCTCGTAGATGTCTATGACCCTTACATCGCGCATGGATTCGAGCGCACTCTTCAGAGGCTTGTCCAACTCGCTTGCTCCGTAGTGATACACTTCGATGGGCAGACTGCATTTGTGCGTCGAGCGGAGCACAGTAATGGTTTGAAGTGCTGCAAGTACGGTGTTGGACGTCACCGCCATGACGATACCTTCCCGCAGAGGTACGAGAGAGCCAGAGACGGTGTGCCGAGGTCGTGACAGCTCTCGGAGCTCCCACACCCCAGGAACAAATTTCCATAGCACCTCGCTCAGCGCATTCAGCTCAAGCGAAGCGCCTCTTCGAAGTAGCTCGGCGTAGACATGCGTGCGGAAGCCGAGCTCTCTCAAGCTGTATCGATCTTGAGGCTGCACGGCATGATTACCAATGTGTGTGGTCCACAGCTCGATGGCTCGGTCGTCGATGCGACGCACTCTCTGCGTGCCGAAGAGGGGAAAGCGCGCTGGAGCGCAGAGGTGGAGAACGACAGAAAGCAGCAGCCAAGCACACGACCAAAGCGCGAAACGCACCACCAGTCGTTGTTGCGCCATCATGGTGATGATCTTCATCTTGACGAGCACTTGCCTTTCGACGGTGCGATTGGATGAGGTTTGAAGATGAAGCAACCGTTTTTGTATATGGTGGACGTCGCTGCTGTGAATGCCGAGTTGCCGGATGTCAGGAGTGTGGTGGGGATGAAGAGTAGCGCGGCCATCATTCCAGCTGGGCTGATAGTGAACGACTTTTCTCTTTGCAATCAAAGCGTAGTTGCGGAGATGGCACTCGTGGCTATTGGGTTGAGGCTGACGCCTCCGCTGCCAGCTCTTCAACCCAAGTGTGGAGCACAGCGAGTCTTTCGGCCGCTCATCCGCGGAGGACTCATGTCTCTTCCTTCAAACATTGACGCTCACATCCACGGTCTTACCGGCCACGCTGTGCGGTTCTTGCACATCCAACGGCACGCCCCTCCTTCTCCCACATTGCAAAGCTGCATGAACGGCGCCACGGCACGCGCGGGAAGGGAGCAGGAGGCACCAGCTACCAGCTCACCCAATGGCAAATTCCTCGGGTCTTGGGAGAGATGTCAATCTGGCATGAGTGGGCGCGGCAGTCGACGAGCCAAGGAGAAAGTGTGAAGTGTGGTCAGCATCACAAAAGGGCCTGGACCTGTGTCTGTAGGCGAGAGGTGGTGCCTAGCCGTTCACAACTCCTTGCCATTCTCACGACGCACGCAAAACCCCCTTTTCACGATTAATTGCCGCTGCTCTGATCTGCATGCAATATGCCAGCTGCTGTCCCGATGCTGTCACAGCAGGCTCCCGCTCCAGGCTCCGCTCGCCTACCTGCAGCTGCATTTGGCGCATGCATGTCGGTGCATACAACTCGGGTACGTACCGGAGGTACGGTACGGTACCGGTCCCTACGACTAGCTGGAAGGATGTTGGCGGTACAGTCTTGAGTGCAGCATGCACGACACACACTCGCGTGACTGGTGGTACATGTGTCAGTGCTGCTGCATGCACCGCACGCGCGTGGGCATGCACAAGCCAGGCAAAGCCACACGCGCGCGAAGTGTTGCTTCACCATCCCACCCCACGACCCAGAGCAGAGCGTCCATTGAACACTTTTGGGTGTGCTACGGCGCAAAGCAAAATCTCGAACACGTGAAGAGGAGCAAGAGCAGCAGCATGAAGAGATTTTGCTGAGCCTTCGCAATGTCTAGTTGCGGACACACGGTCAGGAGCGCAAGTCGGCTCGCATCTGGGCCCTGCCTGCGTGCGAGACGATGTGGCGTTGCATGGCCCTCGCAGGGACTGAACAGAGGCAGCGACACATGCTCAGCTAATACTGAAGTCGTTCTATTGCAAGCAAGAGTGTCGAAAAACGCCACAGAAGCGTATGAATCTCTAAGCTGAGAAGCTCCCAATTCAGGCAGTAGCATGAGCGATGCAGTATCGTCGCGCACAGCAGTCGATCCACGACGCCGATGTAAGCCGAGCGAGCACTGCCTCTCGTGGCTTCTCAATCGTGACGCAGGAACGAGGCAGCCACAGTAGAGAGATAATCGTATCCCTCATCACTGGTCTTACCTCATTCGTCTCCGATCTTCGGCCCATCACGATATGTCGCTCAGCTTCGGGAGTGTGCAAGACATCCTGCAAGGACGGTCTCAGAAGCTTCCCAGCTTCCCGATGTCAGCGGAGTCTCAGGCTTCGTCGGTCAGTACGGGCCGAAGCCTGACTTCCATCCACGGCCAGAGGTGCTCGTCAAGACTCGATCAAAGGCTGTCTCGGCGAGGAATTTTTCCTCCCGAGCAGCTGCTGGCGAGGTTGCGCTGCTCTTTTCCACCGCCGTGTCGCGTGACCGGGATCAAGTCCAGGTCTCCATCGTCGGGGTTGCCCGTTGTCGGAAGCTCTTTGGCATGTTGATTGGAACTCCATCAGCCTTGGCAGCACGCCACAAAAACTTTCCCGAAATCATTCTTCGCGCACTTCGGCAGTCGCCAGTGGAGTATCACAACGTCACGACGTCTCGATCTGCAGTGTCTGTGGTACGAAGCCTGTGTAGGCGCGGCAAGCTTTGCAGGAATGGTACGTGTCATCAGAGAGGCTTACAAAAGGAGCCTTGTTTGATTGCAACGACCCTTCGCTCCTCACGAAGCACTTCTCCCACGTTCCCTCTCTCAATTTGATCTCACCGCTCGATCTCTCTCTTCTGCTACTTTCCCTCGTCTCGAGTCCCGTACCTGTCCTCATCGCATCTCGCCACAATGCGCGTCACTTTGCTTGCCCTCCTCCCTCTGGCGATGGTCATCGCTTCGTCTTCCAAAGTCAACGCCCTCAACATGGGCGATCTCACTCAGGAAGACATGGAGATCTTGGACGCGCGCAATCACTGGTTCGAGCGCGATCTCTACGCCGAGAGACGATCCGTTCCATCCGGTCCCACCTCAACTTCCGTCTCGGTCGTCCCACGTCCCACGGGAACTTCCGCACCCGGCACTGGCTGCACCAAGTCTGCCGACTGTGGCACAGGCAACTGTGAAAGAGGTGTCTGTAAACCCGTCGTCTCAACGGGCGCTCAATGCTACAAGAACGCCAATTGTGCCAGGTGAGTGTTGTCATGTCATGACTTGCCTTCTTGATCGACGCTGAGACCGACAGTATCTTTCTCACAGCTTCAACTGCACCAACGGCAAGTGTGTTCCCGTCAAAGGTCAAGGTGTCAAGGGTGAAACGTGCAACGCCTCGGATCAATGCACCGCAGGATCTTTCTGCGAGTACTCCAAGTGCAATGTCAAGGTGGCTTCCGGTGGAGTCTGCTACAAAGACGTCGGCTGCACGTCTGGAAACTGCGTCAACAAGACATGTATTGAACCTGCTTCCGTCAGCCGTGGTGGCCGTTGCACTAAGACACTTCAGTGCAAGACCAACTCTTACTGCGGTACCAACAACCGCTGTGCGGCTAAGGCCAACAAGGGTGGTGCTTGCTACAAGACCGAAGGTTGCGCCGCTGGCCTCACCTGCCGAAAGAAGAAGTGCCGCGCTTGATCACAAGCTCCGTCTTCTCTCAGCAGGCGCTCGAAAGCGTCTCATGCCGTCAAAATCGAAGCTATTCCATCGAGTTTCGCGAAGCACGGCGGTCAGAGGCTTGAGTCACTCCGACATTTGAGACCACACATACCCTCCATCGTCACGCCATTACACTTCACTTTCCTCACCGCCCTTTACTTTGTTCGTCCCCTTTCCATCTCACCATTGATTCTCGCAGAGCCCCTCCCTGTCAGTCGTAGAAGGCACACTTTTTACCTCACGCAATGCTATCAAAGTCTGCTTCTCCTCAGCGCGACAAATGTGGCTGCATTGGCATCTTTCTTAGAACGGCGGGGGGTCATTTGCGATGGTGAGACTTGTGCCTCAGCTGAACAGAGCGCGCATGCGATTCAAAGCCGAAGTAGGGCAATGCGATGTGTGTGGCATCGTCATGCGCAAGATTGGGAGGCGAGGCGGCGCTCCCACTCTTCTGACTGAATGACAGCTGATCTCACTTTGCCCCCGTCACGCGACCTCTCACGACCCAGAATTCTTCGTATGGCTTAATTGCTGCGGGAATGCAAGCCGTACAATAAGTTTTGGGTGTGAGAAGACGAGCTTGGTGTGTGCATCGGGAGCCTTGCATGCAGCGGAAGTGCTGCAGCGGGAGCTCTGCAGGCCTGCATGCATCCATGCATATGTACATATGTTCTCCGCCTTTGACAGATGCACATTTAGCTGCTATAGCTACAAACGACGGTATACGTGGTACAACAAATCGTCATCACAGTCAAGACAAAATGTGAGCCGGTATAAGGCGCGAATTCCGCACAGCGTGTGCAGCATGCCCGGGACCGGCGTGTGGCGTAAATTTCCGGTAGGGGGCGCGTGCAGAACGTCACATCGAGTCGTCTAGGTCCATCCATCATGCATGCAGGGTCAAGCCCACTTTTCTTTGCGACGATCATGCTGCCCGATGACAGGCATAGGCCGCAATCTATGTGATATCAGCAGCGTGAGCAAACTCACCACCACGCAACACGCATCGCGTGACTTTGACGTGTGGCTTGGCGAAGACGTCGTGGATTGCGCATTGCTTCTTCACCAACCGGCATGACCCGCAAGCCTCAGATGGCCGTCTCTTGCTTCACGACGCGACTCAAGCTGTCAACGCGCCGAGCCAGCGTGAGGCCTGTTGAGCGCACGGGGAGCGCTTGTCGAATCCTAGCCGAGCCCTGCCATTGCAACTTTGCGGGTTGAACTGCTTGGTCGAAGCGAGCGAATAAGCAGGCTGAGCAGCTCCTCGACTCACGTGCTTCTTCTCGATCCAGATGCCATGCCCTCCCTATAGCTAGCTCCCGATCGGGGTTGAGACTGGATTAGCACATGTCTCTGCTGTCCCGCACATGTCTCTGGTGTCCCGCATCGCCAAGAAAGTCTGCTAAAGTCAGACCAAATTGCTTGACTTGCAACATCGGCTCCGCGAGTCCAGCAGCATTTTGGTCTCGCTGATAGCTAAGCCGCCCTCGCGCCTCCCAGCCGCTTGCCTGCCGTTCAGAGGCTCTCGTTCCTTCGACTGCTTACAGCCAACGTCGCAGCTCCACATAGCCTCGTTATCACTGTCATCTCCCTGTTCGTGGCGATCAGCACCCCGACCAGCATCGAGTTGCCTCTACTACCACGACTCATACTCGTCACTGCAAACCTCCTGGCACTTCCCAGCACCAGGATGTCTAGCGACAAAGCCCATCTAGCTCAAGGCTTGCTTTTGGCGCTGCTAGCAATTCAGACGAGCGCCATTAGCCTATTGATCACTCACAGCCGGAAACCTTCACAAGACGATCCAGGCAAACCCATCTATGCCATCTCGACCGCGGTCCTCTTGGGAGAGCTATTGAAAGGCGCTACTTCCACTTTGGCAGTCCTCTTGCAAAGGCTCCACCATCACTATCACGAGGGCTCCGCAGGAGAGAAGCGGAGCGCAACGCGAAGATTGGCGCGGGTGTTGCCAATTGCTGTCTCGGAAGCCCTTGAAGAACTCAATATCAAGAGCGGTCTCAGTCTGTCCATACCGGCAGTCTTGTACGTAGTGCAGAGCAACCTACAATTCCTTGCGGCTTCGTCTCTCGGTAAGCTGCTCTTCGCTCGCGCCCTGACTGTCTGGCAAGACTGATCCTCCCAGTCCCTTCTCTTGATCGGCAGGCGCGGCTCAGTACCAGATCCTGTCACAAATCAAGATCATCTCCACCGCAATTTTCTCGGCTTGCCTGCTTGGACGCGCATTGACCAAGCGTCAATGGGGTAGTGTCATGGCGTTGGCTGCAGGGGTGGCGGTGGTACAAATATCGACGGCAAACACATCGAGAGCATCCGATTCGAACTCGAACTCCCTGATAGGATTTGCTGCGGTCGTGATGGGCTGCACGCTCTCCGGATTTGCAGGGGTGCTTACCGAAAAGATCCTCAAGCGATCGACGGCCAGCATATTTGCTAGCAACTTTCACATGTCTTGCTTCAGCATTGTGCCAGCGCTCGTCATGGTCTGCTTGGAAGGCTTGCATGCAGCTTCCAGGTCGGTCGAGTACTCGGCAAACGGCCTGCAATCTGGTTGGAACCCCATGCGAGGCTTCGGACTCATGGCTTGGTCGGTCGTCATCCTCAACGCTGCAGGAGGGTTGCTGGTCTCCGCATCTGTCAAGTGGGTGGACAGCATAGCAAAGACGTTTGCCTCGTCGCTCGCTATCCTCATTAGCCTGGTCATCACCTACTTGTTCATCGACTCGAAAATGCCAGCAAATGTCGGCTTACTAGCGGGTACTCTGGTCATTCTCTGCTCCGCGCTCTGTTTCAGCAGAGACGCTGTGAACGCGACAGCAAGTCGGACTGGCTACACAGCTGTGTCGAGCGAGGCCGAAGACATCGAAAGCGCACGAAGCTCAGCTCCACTTCACGTGGAGATGAGGCAGACCTCGCTACGCTAGGCCTCTGCACATCTTTGACATTCTTTTACTATTTTCTCAAATCTTTCCTGTGTTCTTACCTGTCACCTACAACCATCGATGTCCATTCTGAATGCTATGTTGCAACCCGAACAGATTGCTATGTCCAAGCCGTGTGCGGCTACTCGAGCATGGCATGGGCGGAACCAGCTCGCTGATGCTCTGCGTGACCATGCAAGCTTCGCAGCGCTGCGAATTGCGAAGAGCTTTGACATACCCGGCCGCGATCCAGCAGCCGAGCGCATGGCCTTGTTGTGTGGCGATCTCGATGACGCATTGCGTAGGAATTCCTGCCGAGATCCTGCGCGTATGTCGTGCTGGTGTGAAAATTGCTTTGGGCGTCCAAAGAGCAGTGAGCCAGAGCGTACGTATCAACGATGCAGGTGTTGGTTGACGAGACGTCACGAGTGCTGCTGGTGCAACAAGTCGTGAGTCGTGAGTCCGAATTTTCCAAATCCAGCCCCGATTGGACACGCGCGATTTTCACTCGTCATGTGCTGCACTGCACGCTCGGGCAGCCTGCTGAGGCTGAGTAGAATTCCATGCATGCATCACCGCTATACAACAGTCACGATAGAGTGTGTTACCGGTAAATGTATGCACATTTACGGGTACGCATGCACATGCACATGCACATGCACATGCACGCAAGCCCTGCATTCATCGCTTCGTCCATCGTGCATGCGCGCGCGCATACAATTGCCGCTTCGCTTCCAACGGGGAGCGCGGGAAAAGCCACACGAAAGATTCAGGCACGCGTGAATCGTGAATGGCAACACGAGCTACCATCAAATAAGCACCACACTAGTGACTGCGTGCTTGCAGCAGCAGCAAGAGGCAACGACAGCATCAGCAGCACGCAAGCAAGCAAGCAAGCAAGCAGCCGCGGCTAATCGCACTCACCACGCACGACCAAGTGCATGCGACGCCTCGACCATCCATCGACTCACGTCCAGCCCTTGGCTATGACCAGCATGCAGCGATTCCCATTCTCGGTCTCGGTACATCTGCGCGGTTCTCAGAAAGGCGCCCCACCGATTCACAAGGGCAGCACCAAGGCATCTGCTCTCTGACTGACCACCATGCTCCTCGGGGAGATGCAGGAGCGTGAGCGTTGTGCGTCCGTCTGCCTGCGATACTCGACATCCCAACGCATCGCGCCTCACGACGTACATCGTCGGCTCGGCGAAGCCACATTCTGGGACCCTCAATAGAATAGGTTTGGCGTTCGCCTTGACAACACAATTATGAATGCAGTCACGGATGTCGGGAAGAAGGCAGGGATGTGTTTGCAGCCAGCCGAAGCGGTGCTCGGCCAGACTTCGCATCCTCAGTCGAGCGAAGCGACGGCATGTTTGATGGTCGTTGAATCTCAGCTACGGCGTTGCTCGGCCCTTTGGTGCTTGCATGCTGCACCATCTTTCCCGTTTCACCCAGTCCCCCCTAAAAGCTCGGGACGGTCTTGCAGGTGTTGATCGTGTGATGCTGCTCGTGGAAGAGAAGGCGTGACCAGACGCTCCTCCGTCTTGCTCCTTAAGATCAAGCAGCGTGCTCCGAATACCTTTCATCCACCACCAACTCCAGGAATATTTCTGCGACCCATCCTCCTCAACCCCACTTCTTGCTCCACAACACACACACACGCACACACTCTGTTCAGCGCCTTACGAGCCTTCAAGACCGACCTGGTATGTCTCGTGGCGCTGCGACTCACGACGAATCGCCTGTGCGATCACGGCCATCCTCGAGATCAAGCCAAATTTCAGTGGACACCTCGACCGAATCATTTCAAGATTTCGAATCATCTCGCACCATTGCCTCTCCATCTCTAGCTCGACGCAACTTTTCGCTCAGCACCATGACTAGACGCAGTCGCAGCTTCTCTAGCGTTTGGGCTGCCGAGGACGTGGCTCCTCTACTTCCCGTATCAGGGCCCGCGGAAGGTGAAAAGCTCGATGACTCCAGCAACGGGCGCTCGAAGTTCCTGGTCAGCCGTTTGTGGACAGGGACCAACCCCAGCCGCAGACGTGTGCCCATCAAAAGACTTGTTCTCGTTCTGAGCGGCTTGCTAGCCATCGCATTGCTGGTGACTTCCAGCGCTCTGGGTGGATCAGAGGAATTTGAACTGGATGCAGAGCCCGCCATGTACAACAAAGCGGGTCTGGCGGAGGCAGCAGCGTGGAGGGCATCCATGTCCAGCCTCGAGCAGCCTGCAGCGGCCGTCCAGCGTCTCGACTGGGAGGCAAGCTTCGACAGAGCACATCAGAGCTGCTTGAGTCGCTGGGTAGCTAATGGCGAGCTCTGCGCCGGATTGGATCTGTCCAGTTTCGGACGCATCGACGGTATCTGGACCTGGGTGAATGGATCCGATACGCGGCATGTACTACAACGCAACGCTACTGTCGCTGAGCTGATGCGCGACGAGTCTTGGGCAGCAGCTAACAAGCCTATCTTGGTGGGTCGGGAGGGGTGAATAGCAGCTTTGCTTCGTACCTGCACTAACTTTGCGTCGTTCTCTCACGCAGGAATCCATCAATGACAACGGTCGCTTCCGAGAACACAATGAGCTGCTCTACTCGATACGCTCCGCATTCAAACACCTTGGCACTGGTATTGGTAAGGTGCACCTCCTTACAACAGACTTTCTGCTCACACCAGAAGCCATGAAGACAGTCGAGGTGCAAACGCAGACCAAGACCTCATCAGGAACCTCAAATCGACTATTGAAAACGGCTTCGACTGCGCTCGACATGTGGAGAGGGCTTCGATCGCAAGCCCACCCATCGGAAGTTTCTCGCGCCCTAATCACCTCGAATCGCGACGAACAAGTCTCCGATGTATTCTTCGACGAGTTTTTGAGGGCCCGCGATGGGCAAGTCCCGCAGTGGCTCAACCTCTCTCATGCCACTGTTGCGAGCGGCAATCAGGTGTTCAGCACCTCTTCCGAAGAGCAACTCAAGCGCTTCAGGGTGCACCATCACTGGTCGAGCTTGTGCCAAACACGAGCCGAGCTCAGCAGCACCATTCGACGTGACCCTTCTACGCGCGGTGAACTGGACATTGCGCTTGCTGACGATCGCACCAGCATCAGCACCGATCAAATTGAGCAGTACGCATGCAGAGTCAAGCGTTTGCAGACGTACAATTCCAACGTCATTGACTCCATGCTTGGTGATCAGCCGGGTCTCTCTGACACCTTCTTCTACTCTGTAAGTCATGACTCCTGCGGGCGTAGCATGTCGCGCAATGATGCAGCTAACAGGCTCGTCACTTTTGCCAGAATGACGACACATTCTTTGGCAACGACATGAGCATAGGGGATCTTGCCACCCCACTGTATGGCCCGATCTTCCGTTTCGAGACCGAGACAGTCGCGCCCAATTTCGACGCACCCAATCAAGGTGGGGAGTGGGCCAGCCTGCACTACTCTAGTGCGCTCATAAGTGAGCGCTTTGGCTATCGCGGGAGATGGTACCAGGCACATCAACACAAGGTCTTCGTGGGCCCAGTGTTCAGAGAGGCCAAGGTGACTTGGCGAAGACAACTCCAGGACAGCCAGCTCAGCAAATTCAGAGCCAAGAAAGATCTCAACGCTGCATTCATCAAGTGAGACCTGGACCTATCATGCGCTTTGATCGATGCTCGAAGCTAACATCTTCTCTCGCCGTCTTGATTTTCCAGCTCGCAATACCACAGTGAGTCATGTGTGCAGGCACGCGCCGATTTCTCAAGTTCTGACGCCTTCGACCAACCTGTCTCCCCATAGTCGAGCGCCACAGAGAGGCCCTCCTCTGGGCCTATTTGGTGGCACGCATGGATACGGACGGTGACGGGTTCTACTCGCCATCGGAATGGCAGGCCCTGCTTGAAGAGCTGGGCGCAAGCGCTCACACAGAAGCCAAAGTTACTTACCCTAAAAGGACCACCTTGCAATCCACGACGGGCGAAGACACCTACTCTCGGAATCTGTTCACTACTGGCCTAAATGGAGCTAAGGCTGCGTCGATCGCTTTTACCAGCGCGGACGGCTACCCTATGGTTGGCTTTGAGCAGCGCAACAATGTGAAGACGCCATTGCCCGAGTACGATCCCAGTCGCTGGCAGAAGAGCAAGTCAATGGTAGCGTGTCGTATCGCCCCCATTTGCTTTGCGCCCTTCGTTGAGCGCGCCAAAAACGAGAGTATCAACGTCAACGACGTGTTCAAGCGCCTCGCCTTCGAGCATTGGGGATGTGGTGATTGCAGTGAGCCTTAAGATTGGAGACTTTGCGGAAGAGCTTCATCATACTGACAGTCACGTCCGCCCCTTGTGCCCACAAAGTTTTGCTCAGTCGTTTGCAACAATCCGGCGAATCTGGCCTCAGCGGGTTCTTGCCATCCGATAGCGCAACGATGCCCGGAGACGTGAACGCGCTAGCCGGGTCAGCTGGTGTCGCACCTCACTTGCCGCTGGTGGACAACTTTCACCACGCAAGCTTTCTGCTGAAGGATGTGACTGCCGCCACAAGATGGGCGGGCAGGAGCAGGAGGGATTTTGCGACTCGCCTGATCGCACGGTACAACTATGCTATCACCGTGTCCGACGGTCCCATCGCCATCCAGGCATTGAGCGACGCGAACAGCACGGACCACAGCCTTGCGCAGATCGATGCAAAGAATCCTTCGTTGTTTTGCCTCAACGACAACATCCACCACGATGAAGCATACATTGCAGACAAGCTGGGCAAATGGTTCAGCGAAAAGTATCCTGAAGCGCTCCAATTTGAGCGCGGCTCTTCTGCCTAGCCTAGTCGCTTACCCTCCTCTCTCTGCATTGCGGCCGGTATACCCAAGGCGACGCATAATGTACCTTCTTCGCATACACTCGTTCTTCATGTCGCGCACTTCTGTCTCCCGAATCTTTCATGCTACCAGCAATCTCGCTTTGGAGCTTCAAGCAATAAATGACATTGACCCACGTATCGGTTTCCCGCAAACCGCTAAACCTCCGCCCAGAATAGTATACTTGATCCTCCATGCGGGGCGGCTGAATTTAGGGGAGAGATGGTGCTTTTGCTCACAAGGCCGCATCAACTACAGCGCCGCTGGCTCTGGCAGCTGCTGATCCAACGTCTTCGGCTGCGGAGCCGGCCACAGTCGCAGCTGCTGAAGCTGCAGAGCCTAATGCGTTCGTTACGGTCTTGAAGACGTCATTGAGAGAAGCGCTGGCAGAGAGCGCCGATGCAGAAGCCATTGCTGCCGCGCTCGCAGGCTCCGGAGCGTGGTGTGCTTGATAGACCTTGTAGAGGTACAAAGCCATCGTGAAGGCAAAGACTGCTCGAGAGGCTGCGGTGGTCAGCGCAAGTTTGGAGAAAGGGAACGGCTTGAGACTCACTCGTCAACGTGCTGCCCCAAAGCAGCAGCCCCTCGGCATTGTTCAAAGGACCTTGGGCATCGGTGTCGAACAGTGCTTTCTCAAGTCCATCCGTCATCACCTGCAAGCTGAAGCGACTCTTGACTCGCTCGACAGCCGCACGCGCCATCTTTGCCCTCTGAGAGTCGCTCATGTCCAGAAGTGAAGTGATAGCGGGGGCCCAAATTTGAGCTCTTGGTGCTCTCAAGAGCCCAGTCCCCTCTGGGTTGCTGAAGTTTCCACCCTCGTCAGAGGCACCTGCGTCGACGATGGATTCCACGGGTCCACCGCTGTTAGCAGCTAGGACGGGCACGCCGCACGCCATCGCCTCGAGCGGGACGATGCCAAAGTGCTCATCCGGCGGAGTGTACAGCAAAGCTCGAGTGGTGGGCGCAAGAAGCAGAGATGGGAGCAGGGCACCTGGTAGGCTGGGCAGGAAAACGACTTGGAGAGCGTGCAGTTGATTCGGAGGAGGCGCTGAAGCCGGAGGCTCAAAGGGCTGAGGCGTCCAGAAGAGCGTAGTGTAGTTCAGCTTCAGCTTCGCAGCCTGGGCTTGCAGCTCCTCCAGCGTAGCCACGTTGTCTCGAAGACGCCGGTCGTGACCCCCCGCAATGACCAAGCGCAGAGGTCGCGGTTTTTCCTTCTTCTTTTCTTCTTGCAGAACTTTGGCGAATGCTTCAATAGCAAGCGAGATATTCTTCTTCGCTTCAAATCGATTGATGGAGACGAGCGTGACATGGTCCGATCTGGTGGTTGCGGTAAGGAGACAGATAGTAGTCTGTTAGCGGTGCGGCGGCCCGCTCAGATGCGCCGACTCACGAGCCGGTGCAGATATTCCTGATCGCATTCTTGACGGAGAAGGTCGTTCCAAGTGCTCCAAGATCCTCGACACCTTTTTTGGCATTGGCTACAGAGTATAGAGACAAGTCAATGCCCGGATAAAGCACACGAGGCTCTCGGCGTAGTCTTGAAAAGCTTTTGATGAATTGTTTTTGCGTGAAAATGGAGTTGACCAAGACCTTATCCGAAGATCCTGCGCATGTGCAGAGAGGATGGGCGCATCGATCGCATGCGTTATTAGGTCAGACACAGCTTTCGCGCACCAAGCTGCGCCGACTGTTCTAGACATAGCGAGGCTCATTACTCGTGCGACTTTCATACAGCCATAGCCGGCGTGCCCCCCCTTTTGTGTCTCGCCTTTGCATCCAAGGCAACTCACCCATCGTAGCCTCCTCATACAGATCGAAGGGGATCCTGTACAGCGCGCGTAGCAGGCCTGGCCCGCCCTCGCCTCTTTCAATTGCTCTTTGCTTCGCAATGCTATTCGAGATTTCCTTGTCCGGATAATGACAGTAGAAGACGACTCTAGTAGCTGTGACATGTCTGATCCAGGGCACGATGGCGCTGAGCTGGTCCACAAAGATTAAGTCGTATGGCTCAATGGGCTTTGTGCTGCTCAAAAAGCTATAGACACCACTTGGCAATGCTCCAGGGAATCTGAAGCAGAGCAACGCGATGCAGAGCTGAAAGAAGAGAGAAAATTGTTGCGCTATGGCCAAGGGAAGGTGAAAGCTGTTGAAGATTGCGCGAGGAATGCTCGTCTTCACATGCCGTACGACCAAGGTGCCTTCGTGTCAAGATGATTACATACGGGTGAGCATGGGTCGAGGACAGCAACCGTCCTGGCATATGCTTACCATCTCTGGTGGGTTCAAAACAATGCTTGGGGTCATGGTGAGATGTCAAGATCTCCACATCGTGTCCTCGCTCTTGCAGCCCCACTGCAGAGTCCACCACAAGCCTTTCGGCGCCGCCTACATTCGTCGATGAGAGGTTACCGCTCACATCGTGAGCAAAGGTGTACTGCAATGTGACGTGAAAGCGACGCCGCTCCTGCTCACCAATTCCGAGGTCCGGGTGAATAAAAGCGATTCGAAGGCGACGCTCTGGCGTCTGGTCGCTCGCCCCCTTGGACATGATTGTTCTGTTGGGCACAGATTGCGAGTGACCCGTTCTGAAAATCGAGGTTTGCTTGTGCTCTCAGGCCTTTGAGCAGGACCTTGGCTGATTCGGGCCAGAGTGGGGCCTGTTGGGTGCTGTGGGTGGCCTCTTCAAAGGCCCTTGCTGGCCTGCGCTGAGAGCCTCTCCGAGGAAGTACAAATTAGCAATGCTCTGCTTAGTGGAGCTGAATGAGGTGAAACGGTGTCACAAGTGATAGTTGAGCGCCATATGTGTGGTAAGAGTGCTGAAGAAGAAGTCTGAACCCAAACCCGACTCCAGACGATTCAAGATTCAGACCCCGCCGGCGTTCGAGGGTGCTGCACACCTCGAGACGCGCTTCATCATGCATGGGTAACCAATTTCGTGGGGAGACGGTCACGTGAACCTTTCACACAGACATGTGCTGCATGAGGCGTCAAAGAAGCCATCATGGCGGTCGTGCACCGGCCACACAACAGTCACACAAGAGTCAAGAGTTGGGATACATATGCAAGATGCCCTCTTCTGCACTCAAGACTCATCAAACTCAAGACTCTTGACTCATCAGACTGGCGCGGTCGGGTTGTAATATGAGTCACGTGAGTGCTCCATATTCAATGATTCAACCCATCAAAACTCAAGACTTCTTGATTCACAAGCTTGGACGTGACTTACACGCATGCAGGTGATTCAAAATTCACGATTCTAAGTTCAGCAAGCTTTGATGTATTGATCACCATCGATGTGAATTTGAACCCACCCGCGAAAACAAATCGCGCGGTTCGTGTAGCGCGTGGCGCGCGGCCTTGGTGGGCAGGGATGACCCGCGGCATGCGAGAGCGAAATCACGAATGCTATGCGCAGCGCCGGCCAAAACGATATCGATCAATGCCGTGAATCAAATTCGTAGGCCATGACATAAACATCCACATTTGCCATCGGACAAGAAGTCATTGACTGGACGCCCAAGGAACAAATAGTCATCCACATCATTCACCAGATTCTCGCCTTTCACTGCCCTTCGTCGCGCATCAGTACGGCCTTGTCTGCCAGCGCTACTTGTGCCTGGCTCACGACTCATCTGTACGCCCTGGCGGTGCGGTCACATCAGTCAGAGCTGATTCATCATCGCCCTCCAATACGACAGTCGAAGCGTGGCAAGAGAGGTGCAAGCCAAGCTCATTGCAAGGAACCCCTCTCACGTTTGACTCTCTGGAATGCATCCGCATCGGTAGCTCCCTTCTGCCTTTCACACAGAAGTGCACCTTTATTCAAGCCCTCTCGGCGGCCTCTACCAGACGTACTGCTAGCACAACGACCTTAGTGCATTCAACATCCTCTCAGGCATCTAGAAATCTGCCACTCGAGCATTCTAATTTCGAATCGACCCGGAAATGCGTGCAGGGCAGAGCGGCGGCTTGGAAGGCGTCGTTTCCAAAGCTGCTGCTGCATCCAGCCGCACCCAGCCTCGACTTCCGCTTCCTCACCAGCTTGCTCATCCATCACACCGAGCGTCCCAGCCGGAGGTCACCGCACTTGTCTCAAACAACACCTCAAATCGAAGCCTGTCGCACGCTGGGACTCGACAGGAAGAGGAGAGTCCATCCACCGAGGCAATCGGACCCGCAACGTCGCCCTCCCGCGACGATCACGCGGCGTCAAGGGAGCATAACCTGGCCACCACACCTGAAAATTCCCCACATCCGAGCTCCTCAGCTCGCACGCTGTCGCGCGGCAGTGTCTTGAAGGAGGAGAGTGAAGGCGTGAACGCTGACGGCAGCTCCCAACCTGCCGTCAGCAAAGGAGGCGCTCGGGTTGCGAAAGCGTGCCTGCCTTGCAGTAGCAAGAAACGTCGCTGTGATGGAGGTGAGTGTCCAAGGGGCGGCGAAGCGGCGGTCGGCATGATTATGACTGACATCCTGCGCCTCGCGCGTGGTAGGGCGTCCCGAATGCAAAGTCTGTGCGGTACTAGGTACTGCATGCTCTTACAACTCTTCCGGCTTGAAGCGAGGTCCTCCCAAGGGTTTCAGATCATCGCCCAAGGAATCGGCTCGCGTGCGTCTCATCAGGCAGCTCGAAACCACTATTCGCGACCTCACAGCTCAGCTAGGAACGGAAACTGCAGCTATAGAACTTGAACGCATCAGCGCTGAGCGCGGCATACAACTCCCGAGTCAGACTTCAGAACCAGAAGGCCGCTCTATGCCTACTCCGACTGCCGCTCCCCAGGATGGTCTTGGACAGCGATCAACATCTTCAGAAGAGCGAGATAGCGAGTTCCTTGGCATCAACGAGAAAGGGGAAGTCAGTCATAGAGGATCAAGCTCCGGCATACACTTGCTGCATCGTCAAAGTCAGCAGCAAGCCCCTGGCAAGTCCCCGCTCAAGCCGCATTCTGCACAACCCCTGACATCATTAGAGGGCCTTGCTGATCGAGGAGCCGAATCTAGCGCGGAGGGCGCCAACAGAAGTGGACAGCCGGTTAGCATCGTACCGCTGCCCCTCGCCCGGCCTAATGGGAACCGACAAAACAGTGGCTCCGATTCGTCCACAGCGCCCCTTCGGGGATTTCCCCTGCGTGGCGTGCCGGTACTCTCAAATGGCGCCCAAGCAAACCGAGATCATATCCTCAACACGTTGTCGCCATCCGGCGTAGCGTCGCGCCGTCTACTTCGAGGCAACGTGGACAGTAACGGATCTTCAACTTCGGCAGGCTCGTCGCCCCGTCCAGAGGGCAGAAGTGACAACGCAGATGCGTCCGAGGCTACAGCGCTCAGAGCTTGTCTAGTCAATATTCGCAACCAGACCACACTCTTAACGGAGCAATCGCAGGACTTGATGGGTGCGCCTCTGCTCACGGAGGCAGCTAATGCACGTTTGTGGCGCTTCTACTGGAGCGGGTTTCATCCCATTTGGCCGATCCTCTATAAGCCTGCCCTGGATGAATTGCCGCTGGGCGAGCTGCCAGCTCGAATCGATCCAGTCCTGCTGTTAGCTGTGTACGCCATCGCAACCTGCGTCGGCGCTCCGCCGCGAGAAGGGTCGACCAAGCCAATCACCGCCCTGAACTGTAACCTCGATGATGAGCTCGGAGAGCGTCCAGGAGAGATACTCGCTCGACGATCGGAGCAGTACCTCTACGCCTCGCGATTGAGACCCTGCGTGTCAACAATTCAAGCAGCATTTCTGTTGGCGCTGTATCACCATGGCCAAGGAGATCTCTCGAAGGCGTGGACTCTTAGCGGCCTGTCTCAAAGCTTGTCGATGGACCTTGGCTTCCACAGGTGGCCGATTCATCGTCTTGATCTGCTCTCACACACCGGTGAACGAGAAACGCGTGTTCGACTCATCCATCACGTCAGGATCCTCGGTACCCTGCTTTCTGCAGAGATGGGCAGACCAGTGTTGATGCATGCTCGTGATTGCGACGTGCCCCTCCTTTCGGAAAACGTCGATGATGAGCTGGAGTTGTGGGACGATCAGGTCGAGATGCACTCTGAAGAGTCTGTTGGCAAGCCTACCGCGGCTAGACCTCGCTACATTCACGCCGCTTCCACGCTGAACCAAGGCGTGCTGCTCTTCAATATCATCGAAAGCATCCTCACCTCTGTTCACTCATTCCGACGCAAAGCTGCTCTGCGAAGGCAAGGAACTTCCAGAGAGACTCTGGGAGAGCTTGACCGGCGACTTTCGGCTTGGAAACAAGATCTCCCTGAACACTTGCGCCTCGAGCCCACCGATCTCGCGCGGCTCGACTCGAGCGGACCCTTGCCATCGCTGTTTGTACTTCTGGTCTGGTACTATACAGCCATCCTGCTGCTTCACAGACCTTTCATCCCTCAAGATGATGATGCCACGCTCCAAGAAGTGCTAGAGAATTCAAGTCACCAAAAGTGCACACTCGCTGCCAACACGCTTTCCGACTTGCTCGAACCGACGTCGGTAGACATGGACAGACTGAGTGGAGATCTTGCATTCTGCATCTTTTCCGCAAGCTTGCTTTTCCTCTTCAATTGCGGACTGTCGGACAAGGTCATCGCTGCAGATGCTCGGCGACGCTTTGGTTTGTGCCGACAATGGCTAGGCAAGCTCAGCTCTCGCTGGCCCGCTGCAAGTGCTCATAAGCAGCTTCTGGACGGAGTTGCCACCGTCGGCGAAAGCTACATGAGCGAGCGAAAAGATCAACATGATGATGCTGGGCATCGCGCCGTGCACGCCAAGTCGACCAAACGACCACGGAGCCGGGCCTCGTCTAAAGCGCAACCACCAGAAAAATTGTCAAAGACCGCGACCAGCAGTGCTTCCAGGAACCCCACAAGCACTTCTGAGCGTGAAGAAATCAGCTCGACCTTGGCAGCTTCTCAAGGAAATGCCGTCGCCCCCTCTTCCCGCAAAGCGTGGAGTACTTCAAATGAGCGACAAGCTCCGGCCCAAAGCTCCACTTTGCCGCCCACGACTTCTCGAGTGGGCGTGAACTCGCACTCGACAACGCAAGCGTATCGTGACGCGGATGTTTCTCGCGCAGATGCTTCACAGGGCAGTGCTGAGGCCATGCTTTTAAGCACCAATCAGCAACCGATTTGGGGCGGCTTTGCTGCCAGTGCAGAGCAACAACGCGCGATCATCGATTATCTGCACGGCACAAACGCCTACGACATTCCTTCGACTGGCGCCGAATTCTACAGCCACGCGCCTAGTCTATTCGGTGAGTGAATGTTGCGCGCAGTAACAGTGAGCAAAGACGCGTACTGACACCCAGCGATGCTCGTGCAGACGCCGACACTGTGTTCTGGAACGAGACAGCCGGGCGACGTGACTCTATCGCGGGGCAGCAGGGAGTACCACAGGACGGAGGCCCATCTATGATCACGGCAGCGACAGCTTCCGAGCTGTATCGACAACGCCATGAACAGCCAGCTGCGGATGGTCTGGCCATGCTGGCCAACGTCACGGCTCGGAATGGCATGCTTCATGAATCCCATCACAGACAAGCCTTTCCGGCCACCAACAGCTTCTTGCCCAACTCCACCTCCGTGCAGGCACCTGGACATGGTATCGCTCAGCCACAGCCACAATCCGTCATGGCATTGCTCGGGAACCTACCGCAGCAGCAACGTGGCGACTTTCAAGATGCTCAGAACTGGTCCGCCTTCCAACAACTCTCGACTAGTTCGCCTTTTGGCTTTCAGTTGGATCCTAGCCAGCCGACGTGGAGCGACGTGATGTCGATGTGAGCTCATTTAAGCGTCTCTCACTAAGCGTCGTGTGGAGTGAGGCTGACAGGGGTTCGCGCTCTGCCTTTTTGACATCACCGCCTGCAGGCTTCAATTACCTCCTTCTTTCAGCTCCGACCCTCGCTCTCAACCCTCGCCTGCTCCTTTGCCGCCACCTCGCACGCTTCGTAGATTACCATGACCCTTCAGTTGAAACGACTAGCATCATTGCCCCGCACTAGATCCGATCGCAATGTCACGTAGATCAATCCTTGGCCGGCTTTGCGAGCCCGCGAGTCATATGTTGTGGCGGCCCTTGCCCCGCAAACAGATCATTCGGCTTTCGTGCTTCGATCTCCATTATCAAGCGCTTGCAAAACTCCTTTCGTCAAGCAAAGAAGATCCGAGATTACATGGCTGGATCAACAAGAGACTCAGGAGAAGTGTCGTCCGGGAGAGAGACGGCAGCTTCGCGTGCATAACTTGACAGCACTTCTCCTGAGTTTGTTGTTCAATTCAGTCGTGCTGTTTCGAATTTGCTGAACAACATGGCTTTCTACTGACGTGCGCGAATCTCTCACAGTCACGAGTGCTACAAGCATAGCAGTCCCCAGCGAATGGCAAGCCAGCGGAGCCTCGCACCCGAAGAATCGTGAGTCAGTCGATCATCGCGCGTGGTGGCGTACGCCCGCCCGGTGCCGCGACGCGGTGCATGTGTACACGCGCAGCTGCGCCGCAGCCCATGCGTTCAAGACGCCGAATGGCGTCAACAAAAGTCCGGCTTCGGACTTGCGGCGACGCTTGTGCTGGCGAACACCGCCGCGCATGAGCGCAGCGCTTAACGCCAAGCTTCGCGCGCAGACGCGCCATGATGAAGTCGTGTAAACTTTTCGGCGCGTCGCAATTGGGTTCGATCGCAGTTAGCTTGAATTAAGCTGCTGGGCGCGTGTCAAGCACATTCAAGATTTGCCATGTATTTGGCTCACTCAGCAACCACAATCACGAATCGTCGTTCCACCGAGACACAGCAGAGTGAAACACATCTCGGCGTTCCGGCGTCCATCATAGCCAGGCAGCATCGTGATGCCTATAATTCTGCGACCAGCATGCATGACAACCCCGACGCCCGCCCGAAGAGGCGCTGTGATCGGGCCTGCCAACACAAGAATAATTACGGAAGCACGGCGACCAAGTGACGGTTAGGAGCCACAGTGGTGAATGGACCGCCCGGTAGGTGACTGCATCGGTAAGAAGCATTGCCAGCCGTAAGTCTTGAGTCGCATGATTGCACGCGGCGGTGTCGCTCTTCAGGTACGTCATCGCAGCGATGAGCATGAATTGTGAATGCTGCGACGGCGGCGGTCTTGAGTGTGTGGATTGCCATGCTGGTGCCTATGGCAGCCCCGAGCGGACGGGGATCGGAACGGAAAAGTCTAATTGCCAACTGTGAACCAGACGTCGTCAATGCGCCCGAATGGTCACTTTGGGACACGTCTTTCCGGCAGCTTCGGAAATCCGGGAGCAGCAAATTCTTCAGATGTACATAAGCCTGGCTTTTCCTACCTCGAATCCCCTCGCAGCTTCACATAATCATCCATCAGCCTTGACCGTCCTTCACCTTCACATCTCGAATAGAAGCAGTCACCCAAACATGAAGCTAGGAACAGCCATCTTCGCTGTGGGCGCTTTGCCGTCTCTCATTCAAGCATTGCCAACTTCATCATCATCGTCGTCCCACACCGGCGACGTCTTGAATCAAATCTGGACCAGAGCTTCATCAGCAGTCACATCCGACCTCAATGCCGTCAAAGACAAGACCTTTTCACACATCGTCATTGGCTGTGGCTTAGCCGGCAGCGTCGTGTCGGCACGCCTCAGCGAGGACAGCCAGAATTCGGTTCTGTGCGTCGAGGCAGGCAGCGATACCAGGTCTGCGGACAATGTTGTGCACGGTGAGTCGGGAGAGAAATGTTCCACCGCTACTTCAGCACTCTGACCGTGGTGTCGCCGCGATGGTCGCAGCATACAGCTATGGAGACGTCACTTCAGATGAAGAGAAGAACTTCAAGTACCCCGTAAGTTCTTTCTCCCCCATCCTGCGCTTCGCCTACGCATCGCTCACATCTTTTCCTATCATCTCGCGTCTGTGCAGACCATCGCTCAGCCGACAGCCAATGGTCGGGAACTCTCTGTATCGGCTGGAAAAGGCCTGGGTGGATCCACCTCAATCAACGGTCTGGCTGTCACCCGACCGCCCCAAAGCCAGATCGACGCCTTCGGACAGGACATTGGCACGGGCTGGTCATGGGAAATGCTCTTGCCCTACATGAAGAAAGCTGAGAAATTTGACCCTCCTTCTGATGACCTCAAGGCTCTCGGTGCTGATTGGGACCCCAGTGCTCACGGCACCGATGGACCGGTTGCAGTCGGCTACCCGTCAACCTTGTACCGTGGCGAGATTATCAACCGATACAGCGAAGCAATCACCAATACTGTGGGCACTCCCCACATTCAGGACAGCAACAACGGAGTGCAGCCAGGAGTGTGCAGAACTCCAAACACCATCTTGCCAGGTTCCGGGGACGCCCAGACTCGCGTTTCTGCAGCCACGGCCTACATTACTCCGAACGAAGCGCGCAAGAATCTAATCTTTTTGACGGGCACCCGAGGAGAGCGTATCAATTGGGACGACGGCTCGGGCGATGCCAAGGCTCAAAGCGTCAGGCTTCGCCAGGACGAGGACGGAGAATTTGTGGACGTACCGGTTTCTGGCGCGGTGGTAGCCGCCTCTGGTGCCATAGCGTCGCCCGTGTTTTTGCAGCTCTCCGGCATTGGATCTTCAGGCCTTCTCGATGACTTGGGCATCACGCAGAAAGTGCCTTTGGATGGCGTTGGCAAGCATCTGACAGAACAGACGATGAGCAGCCTTGGTGCTGATGGTGGCGGCGATCCCGACGGCAATGGTCCTTCCGGCCTGATCGGTGAGTCGGGCATGCAGGTCGACACTGTACATTGTGTTCAGGCAGCTGAGCAGGCTGGCACTTATATGTTCCCACAGCATACATGTCCGTCGATAACCTCTTTAGCAATTCCAGTGATGTTCGCGAATACGTCGAGGACAACCTTGACGCATACGCCCAATCGGCCGTTGACGCTGGCGCAGCCGTGTCGAAGAATGCGATGCTAAAGCAATTCAAGAGCCATGTAGCTGGCATCTTCGACAAACAAGAAGGCCTCGTGGAGCTCTTCGCGGACAATGGATATCCCAGTGATCGGGGTGGCTTGGTGTGGAACCTGTTGCCCTTCAGCCGTGGATCCGTCTCTGCTTCTGCCAATTCTGCATTTGGCAACCCCCGCGTCGATCCTCGATACTTTTCAGCTTCATGGGACCTCGACGTACAAATTGAGGCTGCCAGAGCCGTTCGACGCATCTTCCAGGCGCTTGGCGTAGACGAGACCGTTCCCGGCTTTGACGCTGGCAACGGCGGTGTTCCGGACGGCCCTCAAAATGGCGACTACCAAGGGTGGAAGGAATGGGTGCTGAACAAGTTCAGTTCTGTTGCGCACCCCATGAGCACCTGCATGATGGCGCCAAGAGAAGATGGAGGTGTCGTGGACAACGACTTTAAGGTGTACGGCACGAGCAACGTGTTCGTGGCCGATGCGTCCGTGGTGCCCATGGCCATCTCTGCGCACCTGCAAAGCTTCCTCTATGGAGTGGCAGAGCTTGCTGCGGACAAGATCAAGGACAGCGCCTAGAGCTTCATGCTCTCTTTACGCTCCTTCCAGCAGTGCGTTCCTCAATCGTCTTCACTCCGCCGCCACTCCTCAAAAGTCGCGAGTGCTTCCATCACTCTTCAGCACGTGTACATGACATCATCCCGCTCACACATCCATCACCACCCGGACACTCATCAACACTCGACTGAGACCAAAGATCGAACTTCTGTATCATATCCACGTAGCTATGTGCGACGCGTTCACGTGATCGCACAAGGACTTCTCACGCACAAATGCAAACGCGGCAACCGTTGGATTGCCGATAGCCGTCTGATGACCTTGCTGCATGCGTGCGTGCTTGCGCGTTGCGTTCCCCGCATTCACGACCTCACGATTCGAGTGTGCGTAACTTTGTCATCCATGAGGCGTTTGCCTCCCTTCGAGCTCCCTCCAGCCTAATTCTGCCCGCATCCACACTCTCCGCGCTCGCATTTCCAACCTTTCGGCGGTGCTTCTCAACGACAAATGCTCCACGATGGCCAGCGGCGAGCGAGTCACGCTGACCTACACGCGCAGACCTTCGGGTCCTCTTCACGTCGATCTCTCACCTTTCACCCCTCCTGTGCGCGTGAATGATCCTTCCAGCTCCAAGCCACAACCACTTCCATTCGTGCTGTATCTACACGGAGGCAACTTTCTCTCAGGCTCTCGTCACGATGTTCCTACTTGGCTCGTGCAGCTCTGCAGCGCTAGAGGTTTCCCGCTGCTGTGCGCAGACTACAGGTTAGCTCCTCATGCGGGTCCGGACGCTGCTTGGTCAGATGTGCAAGAGCTTTGGACATTCATCAGAGAAGATTTACCCTGGATCGTCTCGGCTGCTGGATCTGGCGCAGAGGTGGAGAGCGGAACGAAACCTCTTGATGAAGCGTGGGAAGATTTGCAAAGGAGAGGAGGATTGGACCATACCAGGTGCATCATCTTTGGTGCAGGGGCGGGAGGCTATCTCGCAGCACTGGGGTGAGTCGCGAAAGTGGAATGTGGTGCCTGTTGGTGCCTCTCACTGGTTGTTGGCTGACGGGCGGAATGGCACATGTCTGCAAACGGCCCAGCGGCGCGCTCCTCTCCCCACCCCCCTTGAGCGTAATCATGGCCTATCCCATTCTGTCGCTTCCCCACGCAGGCTCAGCGCCGACGGCATCTCTGCACCCAGTCCTGCGTGCAGCGCAGGCTGAAGATGAAAGGCGCGCCGCTCATACATCTCCGGAGCTTCCAGCTCTGCTCGACCAGTCACCTCATGTCGTAGCTGCCCGCGCAGAGGTCGGCATGGACATCCGACGGCCATGGAGAGGAGAAGCGGAGGGTCTCAGACGCGTGGGTCTTGCTGAAGCGCTTCTGCAGGCGAACGCGCTCTATCCTGCTCTGCGTCATTGGTCTTTGAACGCGCTGAACCCGACCAAAGTAATCTCTGGCACTTCTCCCATCGCACACGCTCCCGTCAATGAGCCGTATCCCCCCATCTTCATCTTCCACGGATCAGCAGATGACTTCGTTCCCGTCAACGCGACCATCGACTTTATGTCGGCACTACGAGGCTCAAATTCTGCCGCTGCGGCGCTCGACGATTTGCTGCCGGACGCAGGCAAAAGCTCGTCGAGCAAAAGGAAGACTCAACAAGGTTCCATACCTGACGGTCGCGTGGAACCAACTCGTCGCTTTGCCAGCGTCATTATGGAGGATGCAGTTCACGCTTTCGATGCGCTCTTGACGCACGAAGACACAGCCCACACCGAATTCATATCGCAGCTCGAGCAGTGGCTCGTTCACAAGGTCGAGGACCGCTCAGCTCAAGACGCATCAGCTGTGGAATTCAAGGAGAAGCTATAGAGCAGCTCTCTCGGTATGCTTCTGGCATTTTCGGGTGGTTTGCTCCTCGAGCGCAGTCCATCATAACTAGCAATTCGTTCTTGCGCAACATATCAGTGCTCTACCAGAAAATCCTAGCATTAGCCTTCAATTTGAACAACAACAACGCTTGCTGTGAAATGTCCAAAGCTCATTGAAATTGCACGTCGCCGTCGACCGAGTCGTGCGAACAAGAGTCCGATGGGATCCCTGTGACTGGTGAATATCCTTGAGTGTTTGAGGAGCACGGAGAAAATGCCCCCTCACCTTCTATCGGTGTCGGGAGAGGGTGTATCGAATTTAGCGAGCGGCACAGGACGGTGCCATGCATGCACTCAGCAAGCCCGGAGGTTCTGTCTGTACGAGCGCGGCGAGCTGCACAAGACCATGCGCCCGAGGATGTGCAGCTCACCACACCCTCACTTTCTTGCGGCTGGCTCTGCGCTTAAAAACATGTGGAGCCCTCTCCTTGGCAAAGGCGGATGAGTTGATAGAAAAATCATGGGTATATATATTTGTGACATGCTGCCCACAATATCTACAGCCATACCCCCGGAAACGAGCCACATCCCGTCCGATCTGTGATAGCGGGTGCAGCGAGCGAAGCGAGCTGCACGGGATGATGGGAGTGAGAACCGTATATATATTTGTGACATGATCAGTCTAGTATCTACGGCCACACCACAGGAAACGTGCCTGGTCCCGTCTGATCCCAGAAGCGGAAACCCTGTAGGGTCTGGTCAGTAATGAGGTGGGGGACCACTCGTGAATCCCAGATGCCGTAGGTTTTTAGTTTTGTGTCTTTTAGGCCGCCGACGGTTTCGAAGAGCCGGCGTGTGCTTTTTGCCCTCTGCTGTCCCGATTCTTTTCAGTGCTCCATTCAGTCGCCTCGAGAATTGACAAGGTCGACGTCAGTGTACGGATTTCCGCTTGCACATCGACATTGCTGGAAGCTCTCGAGTTCTTCGCCGCGCTCAAACCAACGCTGAAATCATGATCGCTACGACACAGTTCTCAGCCAGCAAGCGCTGTTGTCGATTCGCAGACCTTGCTTGTCAGAGAAATCGCCCACTGCTTTGCGGTCGGTATCAATGAGCGCTCTACTCTCACACTTGGGTATCTACGCTAGACCGCTGCCACATGGAGCGTTTGCAACGGAAGAGAAACGGAGACGTAGTCTTTCAATGCCGTCTGTGAAGCAATCGAGATCCATTAGCTATTCTGTAGCTCTGCACGTGCAGCAGCGTGAATCGGACCACGGATCGGCAAGGGCTACAGATTCGCCCTCAGAGCGCCAAGGGACTGAGCAGGAGAGGGTCCAACCATGGGGACGTCGATGAGAGCCAAGAGTCTGTCGGTGCTTGCTGTCTCCGAAAAGCTAGCCGACTCGACTTGAAGCTGACGTATCGTCGTCTCAAAGCCGCCTGTCAATTCGAGGAAGCGCTGAGCTCGCTTGACGTAGAGGACAGCTTCGAAAGCATTCTGATGAGTGGTGTTCAGCCAAGCTGCGTGCGCTAGCAGCTGTTCAATGGCGGTGACCTTGGCGATGGTCTCCAGCAGCAAACGGGCGATCCGAGCGTCGTTGCTGGCCAGACCGCTCTGCAGCATTTTCCAGCCGCGACTTCGCAAAGCGTCGAGGCAGTCTGTAGTGTCTCGCAATAGGTCTCGGACATCTTCGGCTGGGCCAGACTGAAAGCCTTCATTCTTCGAAGCGTCTGTAGCTGGTCTAAGATGCTGGTACGACTCTCCCAGGGAACGCTCAATCTCGACGACAAATTCGAACAGGGCTTCTCCTCTGGTCTGCACAAGCACGCGAGCTACGTCCAAGCTCAGCACCGAAGCTGTGCCTTCCCAGATCGTCTCGACGAGGCTGTCTCTGAGCAGTGTCGTTGTAGGCGTCTCGGACATATATCCTTGGCCTCCCAAACTCGCCAAGCAGACCGCCGAGTACTGCGTTCCCAGCGTGGCAGCGTACGCCTTGACAACGGGAATGAGCAACCTGGCCATGGCTGCTTCGTGAGGCAGTGCTTTGTCCGCTTCCACTCTTGAGTAGAGCGCTACTGCTTTCCAAAGGAGCGCCGATAGGCCAGAATGGATAACGCCGACCTTGGCGAGCTCCGCCACGTGCAAGGGCACGTTCGCGAGCAGGTGTCCCCCATCCACCGTTCTTCCCTTGGCGTACTCCACGGCCAGATTGTGGTTGCGAGCGAGAGCTGCGACAGATCCACTGGCGCTGTAAATGCGAGTGATGTTGAGAATGTTGGAGATCTGCTTCACCCCTTTGCCGACTTCACCCACCAGCTCCGCGACGGCCCCATCGAGCTCAAGCTCGGCTGTAGGCAGATGGTGAGAGCCGAGCTTGTTCTTCAGTCGATGAATGCGCACTCCATTCAGTGTGGAATGAGGTGCTCGTGCATCGCACTCGGGTACCAAGTTTGCCGGCAGCGCAGGTCGGTCCTGACGACGCAAAGGGACGAGGAATAGCGACAAGCCTCTGGAACCCTCGTCCGATGTCCTGGCCAGCGCAAAGGCGACGTGACCATCCGCAGCTGAAGAGAACCATTTGAAGCCGTTCAAGAGGTACAAGTCTCCAGGCTTGCCCTTGGTAGAATCGCCCCCATCCAGTCGCGCAGCTCTCGTCTCGGTGAAGTTGACGGAGCTTCCGCCTGCTCTTTCGGTCATCCACTGCCCTGCGAACGCTGCACCCGGCCCGCGGTGCAGCAGACGCGCAAGCCATCGATCCTTTTGATCCTTGGTGCCAAATCGAGCCAGAGCCAGGATACCGCCATCAGTCATGCTGATGGGACACAGACCGACGTGGCTGTCTGCCGACACGAGATGGGTGCGAGCCTGAGCATACAAACGAGCAGCTCCGCCCAATCTCTTTTTGCCGCCAGCGCTCTTCTCCCTATCAGCCAAGTACGCTTGTTGGTACTCTTCGTCGAACGCCTCTCCAGGCACGCCTCGCTCAGCCAGCCAAGTGGCGATGGCTCTCCATCCCTCGCTCGTGACGACCTTGTCCAATCGCTGACCCCACTGGTCATACTGGATCAGCTTGGGTCCCTCGCAAGGGTCCAACGTCTCGGCGATCGGCCTCAGGCTCGTCTGCACTTCCTTTCCGAGACTGCGCAGTCGCTCCAGCAGCTCATGGTGGAGCTCTGGATTGGAGTCGGGCACTGTAGCAGCCAAGTGTCGGGCTAGCAGCGATCGCAAAACCGGCTGGACTTCCCAAGGGTCGCCCTCGATGGGTGGATTGAGGCGGTGCACTTCCTCGATGCGCATGTTGACGAATCCTGCGAGAGCGTATCGAGATTTGATTCGCGCGAGTGAGGGTGTGTAAGAGGGATGAGGACAGCTCGCGTGAGTTCGCTCATGTTCATCGCGTTAGGGTGCATTGTCACCAGTTAGTGAAAGGCATTCAATTGACGTACACAGCTGCCATGCAACAAGGTTGCTTACACGGGGCCCCGCCGCGAAGCGTCACATCCGGCCCGGAGTTGCCGGCTGCGCGGAATCCGCACGTGCTGTACCACTCACCCTCTATATTGCGTGCGGGGACATTACCAGCACACACGTCCTCACGAGCATCCGTTCCAGCCCCGCCAACCTGCCAAATGACTTCACCACCTTGGCGCAGCACAGTCGAACTCTTGGTGCATCACATGGGTATCATGCTCATTAGCGGGGCGAATGACTAGAGACAGGGTCCATTTACAAAAGGCGCGAACTGTGCGGCAAGTCGAACACGATCGACTCCGTGCTCAGAGACAGAGCGCGACAAGCTCATCGAGACGAGCGACGAAAGCGAAAAAGCTGGAGACACCAGCCATGTGGAGTACATAGGTATCGTCTCTGACTTGTTCCAGAGTGAGCTGTTCAGCTCGCGAAGCATTGGAAGAGGTGCGCTCCCGGAAAACTTGCTGATACCTGACCACCACTCTGTCCAACAAGGACCCAGTGGCACCCGGTGGAATCAATCGCCCGCTCTTCAAGGCGTGCTGCACGAGCACCAACGTCGCGATCACGTCTTGAGTGATCTCTGGGCTGCAGAAGGGTGTCCTCTTCCCGAAGCGTCGCCTCCACTCCAGATCATCTTTGGTGTCTGAAAGAACGGCAAAGAGCTGGGAGAGAGATTCGAGCAGCCTGGCGTGAACAGTCAGCATCTGCTCGTATCTCTTTGCCGGCCATTTCCCTCGGATTTGAAGATCCAGTCTGGCCATGCCGACCGCCGCTTTTAGGCCTTTGAGTCTCACCAACGCGCCGACGTAACGTGGCCGCAAAGATGCCAAAGTCTCGTCGAGCGATGCGAGATCCTCTTGTCGGTCCGCAACAGTCACGAATGCGCCCATGAGACTCTCGTAGAGATCCAAAATTGACGCTGTGGAAGCTGCAAAATGCAATCTGACCTGCTTCCTGGTGCTCGGAGGACGCGGGAAAAGGACGATGATGACAGAGACTGCCATTCCGATGATGACCAGTAATCCTCTTCTCCATGCCACCTCGATGCCGATGCCGCTGTTGACAGAGATGCCAGCCAGGTGGCCCGCATCAATCCAGCTGTAGCCAACGATGAGAACGACTGTCACGCCGCACATCATCGTTGGTAAGAGAAGGATTGGCGGTGCGTATAGCCGGAAGAACATGATGGGTAGGAGCACCACTGCCATCGTAGCTGCGAGACCGTAAGGATTGCCGTTGCCGCTTCCCGATCCGATGTACCAGCAAACCGCACCAGCCAGCAGTCCTATGACCGTGCCAAGCAGTCTAGCGGCAATCGAAAAGAACAGCTCGCCACTCGTGCTCGCCATCCCGGTCTGGAACATGATGAGCGCCCAGATACCTCGATTCTGGTAGACAAAGCCAGCCGAGCTTGGAAGGACCGCCGGCACCCAGAGCGCGATCGATCCAATCACAAATCGAAGTGCAAACATGCCATCGGATGAGGAGAAAAAGTCGTAGAAGCCTGCAAGCGATCTTCCTAGCTTGTGGCCCACGTGCGAAGGAGGTAAGGAGTCCAGATCTCGCATCGCTTGCAGTCGCTTGCGCTTTGCCTCGGCCTTGCGCTCTGCAGCTTTGGCCTTTTCTTGCCGCTTCAGCTCGCGCTTGTCTGGTAGAGCTTCTTCTTCCTCCTCGTCGGAATCGTCGGCGCCATGGTTAACGCCTGTGGTAGAGCCGCTACTCGACGACGTTGCTGGTGCTGGCTCTTCCACCCCTTGAGCGCCTGCAGACACGATGCCTCCGGTGTGTCCGTGATGTCTCGAGAAGGCCACTTTCCACAACTTGCGCAGAGACAGTGGGAACCAGAGCTTGCTGCGCGGATGCTTCTGAGCAATGTGGCGCACCTCTCTCGTAAAGTCAGCCAGGGTCAATGCGAACCTCTCCTGATTCTTGACCCAGACGAATGCCAAATGAAGCGGACGACAGCCAAGTGAAAAGTCCTGAACAGTTTCGTCTGTCAGAAAATGCTCCCCATCGTCTCCAATGCGAAAGTGCTGTGCGTCTGCAACGAAGAACGGGTCGAGATGAGTCCAGCGCGGACATGACGAACCTTGCATTTCGCAACTCACATGGGGCAATGAGTTGGGCCAGCTCCTTCGACTTGAAATCTGCCACAGCTTCCGTCAGCTCCTGCGCCGCTGCGGTCAGCAAGTCGAGGCTTTTTTGGTGCTGTTCCGCGCTCTGTTGCCCGAGCCATCTGTTTTGGTTCGTCGCGCGCAGCCACTGCGAAGTCTCGTGCAGACATTGATAGGAAGCTGCAAACAAGCGTTCGCTGGCTGCCTCCATCTTGGGGAGCAGTTGACTGAGCTCCACGCCTTGCTGGCGTTGAGCGACGCGCATCTTTTGACGCAGATCGTGTAGCCTTGCGGTGTCCGCAGCGTGGACGGTCTGCTTTTCGACATCGTCATTGAGCACTTCTTTGCCCTCGGTGACGTCATCCAGCGAAGCTCCGTAGTTGATGTCGTCATCCTCGATGAAATGATGAAAAGCTTGAATGCCCATCAGGCGCACCGTGGTCAAAGCGACTTTCTTGTACATCGACTTGAGGTCCTTGTTGGAGTAGCGCGCATAGGATACCTCCAGGTCAAGGAAGGCTTGCTGTCCACCCAAGCTCTCCAGCAGGTCGATGGCGCTCAGTCGCACAGGTGCGAATTTCGTCTCGAAGCTGCGTGCAGCGGCAGGATCTTGCGCAATGGCTTTGAGACTGTCTTGGTGGACGCTAAGCAACTTGCTCAGAGTGCCAAGCAGCTCTGTCAGACCAGTCGTCCAGCTGTGGGAGAGCGTTTCGGGGAAGATGAGCAGCATACATGCGAATGCTACTCCAAGCGCTACGCCGATCGGTAGCATGAAAATGGTCGGGATAGTGTATGGAGGCGCTGGAAAGAGCGGCCCGTAGGTCAATCCGATGTCCATGACGATGATTCCAAAGATTGCGAAGATCTTGAGCTTTGGTGCTTTGGCCATGATCACTGCAAAGAAGTAGCAGCCCACGACGAAGAAGGCAGCCGTGACTCCAGTGCTGGCCGGCTGGACGAGCTCTCCCCTGAAGATGGCACCCCTGTAAGCAGCTTGCGGGTTGGTCGCCGTAGCGACGGAGCTCTGCACGGATTGCAACCTCTCGCTCAGTACACCCGCAGGTCTGGCACGTCGAGATGCAGCCATTCCCGCGGCGGACCAGGCCCACCCGAAAGCTGCTCCAAGGACCAAGGTGGTGTTGGCCAGCAGCCAAATAAAGACGGGCATGTTGGATGGGATCATGATCGTGACGATACACGTGAAGAAAGCAGCTTGACCGAGCGTGGCCAGCGACTTGTTGGGAAAGAGCAGAATGAAGCATACCCACGAAGCCGCCCAGCAACGGAGCAGGTTCTTCCAGCTTCGCGGATCTTTCAACGCTTTGGACATCCACTCTGGCACCCGACTCTTTCGGCGTGGGTCCGCGCCGACATCTTCGCCGCGCGAAGCGGCATCTTTCAAAGCTGCGTCTTCCGATGGCGCACCCTTGTTCTCAGGAGCGGTGGAAGTCGGTGAAGGCTCTTGGTTCGGAAGCCCGCTTTGGGAGGTCGCAGTGGCTTGGGAACGGGTCGCCCCAAGCGCGGCATTGCTAGCGGGTTCGCTCATCGAGCAGAGTCTGAGGAGGGCTCTCCGACACTCGCAAGGAGATGAGAAGTGGAATGCGGTGGCTGATAGTTCATGAAGGTGATGGCTTGAATCCACGATTGCAAAAAGAGAGCGGACCAGCCGACCTGCTCTGGAAGCTGCGGATGGCAGCGTGGAGTTGTGAGCGGAAGAAATATAGCAAGGCGGAAACACGCATCCGTCTCTATGCATTCAGCAAGAGAGCTCACCGCCGGCTCTCGACTCAACGTGCATCAGGTGACGGGCATGTGCGCATGCACGGATAAGCTGGCGTGCATGATGCTGCAGCAGCAGCAGGCCTGCTGGCTGTGTGGCTAGGAAAACGGCGCCCGCATTCAGCAGCTCACTCATCAGACCGTGACTGCAAATAGCTGTAGGATAGATGAGGCGTTCTGGCAACGAGCGTTCTTTGGAGGGCTAAAAATTGCGCACGAGGGCGCAATTCTGCTGTGCCCACATGCAGGCCACAGCTACATAGAACCGCATCAGGCCTTGGATCTGTGCTGCGCACGTTCAAGGCTCGAATCCGCTACACACAGACGCGGAAACACAAACATCGTAATTCAAAGTCAAGGCGGGGGTCGTGGGCGAGGGCGAGGACGAGGGCGATGAGTTCAACATGGGGGCGGTCTTTACAGATGAGGGGTGTGCAGGACGTGTGAGAGGAATGCGGGATTACAAATGGATAAATGTGATCGGCTCGGTGGATGGTAGTTTTCTCAGCCAGTAGTAGCGCTTGAAATTGTGGATCTTGTGTTGGAATACTAGGACCGATCAAGAGAAGTTGACACTGTGGCTGTTGGATTCTTTCGGATCAGAGATTCGGCTTGAGACTGAGCGAAACCACCGCACGGCAGTGGTCACGCAAACGCTGCACTTCTTGGGAAAGGGTTGTTAACACTTCTGAGTGTGCGACCTTCAGAGCGACGTGGCGCGTCATGCCTACATGCTCGAGCGGCCTAAGGAGGCGAGTCCTACGAAGGTGCTGAGAGAAGACACGACCGAAATGTCAGCTTTGACAGCATACACACAATGGTGACCGCGCACTTACCCGACTGCACCAATCATCGCGCCGACAACAACACCCCCGAAAACGTCGAGACGGGCGCGCTTCGGGGGAGGGCTTACGGGCAAAGGAGAGCTCATGCGCTCGCTGACTTGCTCCTCGTTGATCTGCGTGGAGGCATCCACCGAGTTGCGCTTACGTTTGCCATTGTTCTGAACCTTGGCTGTCTCGGCGAGAGGCTGCTCAACGTCGCACACAAAAGGCGAGGATTTTGTCGGCGGATGTTGAGAAATGTTCGACGGCGATGTCACAGTCGTGACCACCGGCAAGAGCGCCTCAGGGGAGTCGATCCGGGCAAGTCTGCGCGTCAGCGCACAAAGAGACAGCCTGCGTGTTTCGGCCGCTTCACGTGTGGAAGGAGTGGGTCGCGCTTGAAGCTGTCGCAAGAGCATTGCAGCGTGCACCTGACCTTGGTTTCCCATCTGAGCTGTCATCGCACGGAGATGACGAAGTGGCGATTCGAGTTCTGCAGGTGTCTGTTGGGTGCTTGGAGTCTCGACTGCTGCAGGTGAGGTTGCCTGTGTTGGCGCAGCATCCTGAACCCGCTGCTCCTCGAAGCTAGGCTGCTCGTTCATGCTGCGAGCGAGCGCCATCTCTGATTCTTCCCGTGCGAAACGAATTCTCTCTTGCTGCAGGCTGAGATCTAGAGCCTCTCTTCTTGCAACGACCGCCCGTATCAGTTCTGAGCGCTGCAAGCAGCGAAGCTGCTCAGCAGCCTCTTGCATGTGAGTAGTCAATGAGGGCTCGTACCTGCTTTGCAACGTCTGCCGGTCGTCGTCCCGTGGCTGACTGGTGAGAGGCGAGAGATTAGACTCTGGAGACCTCTGAGCTTGAGTAATGGCAAGGGTGGGGTTGTAATCAGAGGAGTCATCGACTGTCGTTGCAGCCGCTTCTTGAGTAAAGACTGCAGTCGTTTCAGGGGCGCGATCTTGGATGATCTCTCGCTGCGTAGCTTCTACCACAGCTGGACTTGTCACGGGCAAGTTGTCATTGACGTCAGTCATCACATGGTTCTCGCTTGAAGCTCCGCGTGCGTGATCGGTGGGACGGTTGCCATGCTCGAGACCATTGTCTCGGGAAGCCTCGCTTTGCTCGCTCGCTGACAGTTCCTCGCGTTCAGCGGACGTACCCTCGCGCGCAGATCCGTCATCTTCGTCCAGATCATCAGGGAAGGCATCCTCATCTAATTCTTCAAGGAAAGCCTCCTCATCCGGCTCCTCTGAGAAGGCGTCTTCATCGAGCTCGCCCTCCTCGACGGGGAAGGCCTCGTCATCCAGGTCGTCAGACAAGCTAGCATCTTCGGCCACGGAAGCTATGTCTTCCTCGTCACTGAGCTGAGCATCGCCGTCAAGAACACTGGTTTCAGAGTGGCTGTCTTGTTCCTTCGAGCCGGAAGAATCCGATGTGTCGCCGTCCGATTCATCGGAGCTGTTAGAATTGTCATCGTCACACTCATCCACGGGACTGGTCTCGCGTCGATAGAGAGAATGAAGAGAGAGAGGACCTTCACGGTCGGGGTCAGAGAACGGGCCCAGGGCGAGATTGCCATGAGGAACTTCGCCCGAGGAGCGATCCGAGCAAGGCGGGTGAAGCGTGGAGCTGATGCGTCGCGTTCCAAGCCATGCACTCTGTCCGTCCTCGGTTGGCCCTGATTGAGGGCTGACATTAAATTCCAAGTTTGCGAGGGCGATGCCAGCGTCGTGGGTTTGAGATGGACGGGTGCTGGTAGACTGGACAGCGGAGGCGGAGGCGCTGTCCAGATCGTTCGAATCGGCTACCGCAAGGGGAGCCTTGCTAGATGGCGAGAAGCTTAGTGGACGAGGACGCTGCACGACCTCTGCGACAGATGCTGCTGAGACACCGTCGGGATTCGCGCTCTGTCCAGATTTTGCGGAGCTAGCCGCGCTGCCGGCTACTGATGCTGCCGATGACGGTGAGGCGGGCTGGGCAAAGCGATTTGTGAGTGCAGAGGACGCGGATCTGAGCGTTGATGCCCCCAGTGGTCTGGACTTGCTGAAGGAAGCACGGTGCAAGAGTGCCTCGCTCCAGCCAGCCATAAGCGCTCGTGCATGGAGAGTGGGGGCACTTGCGATCGGACGTGGGACGACTCGCTCTGTGGGCTGGCTGCGTGCTCCCCCTTTAGGAGACCAGCTCGAAAAGCTAAACACGACGTCTTCATCCGTCTTGAGTGCGGCAGTGGGACCGGATGCCAGCTTGCAAGTCCCGCTCGGCTCGTTATGCCGGCGACTTGGTGTGCGAATGCCGACGAGGGTCACTTCTGGAGAGACTTCCGGCTCCTCGATGACCTCCACCTCGTCACTGTCGCTGGTGAGTTCAGGTACATCTTGGTCGCCTTCTTCATCCGAGTCGTGCACACGGTGAACGGTGATCGGCTTCTTGCATGCATCCAGTGACCCTTGCATAGTGCTACTGGGGAGAGAGCACGATGGATGAAGAGTCTGCGTCGAATCCGAAGCGATTACATCCGAGAGCGGAGGGAGATAGTGTTGTTGGGCGACAGGCCTCAAGACCTTCCTGATCTCAACCTGGGAAGGTAGAATCACAAGATCGGCGAGCCATTAGCTCAGGTTTCCCATGCGGCATCATCTGCACCAGTGCAGAGGACAAGCTATCGGTCCGCTTCTGCATCGCGGAGGGACAATAAACACTCACCAGCGCACGAACAGCTTGATGACACTGTTCTTGAGAGCCCATGTCCTTACCAAGCGTGATGAGAGCTCCGTGGGTCAAGTTCTGACGAATTCCTGGCTTCAAGAATGCGACGGGTGGCGCAAAAGCGGCAAGCGCCGACGAAACTCGCCAATTGTTGGAGTAAGGGTCGAGGTACGCCCCAATATCTGAGTACTGCGTGCCATGCGTGCTTCCGAGGTCGACGATGGATGGCACCCCATTGTTCCAGCAGATCTTGGCATGCTTGCGTGAGACGACCTTGTTGGCAAAATGTGCTTGCTCACTTTGGATGGAACGATCAAGATGGTCAATGATGGTACCTTCGCTAGCTCGAGCCAGGGTGACCTCCCCGTGGTCCTCTAGAAAGCACAATTGGCGCGACCAACTTCTTGTAGCATCTACGATTTGCCCACGGGAAGAGTACGAGTCCAGCTTTGAGTATGTTATAGGAAGGTGGAGGACGAGCATGTGCTTGACCTCCTGAGACTGCGACGACTGCGACGAGCCTGTGGGCTGGCCGAGCGAGGGAAGACGCTCCATTTCGGATGGCCTAGTCTGAGAGCAGCGCTTCTCTTGATGAAGGAATTGAAGCGGTGGATCGATCAACGGAGGCGTCGCGAGTGAGAGTGTGAGCGGATGGTTGGTGGCGCTGCACTTAGAGGTGATGTCACTATCGTGCCACCGGACTGCATTGACTGAGCAGCAGATGGGGAATGAGAGAGAGGATGGATGGATGGATGGGTGGGTGGCGAGCGAAGTCAAGAACGGACGAGACGTTGTGGCTGGGATGAAGGACACGAGACAACAGTCTGGATGATATAAGATTTTGATACTCGACCATCTACTCAATCACGATTCGCCTAATGCGTACCCACACGCACATGCGAGAGATTAGCGATGCCCCTGTTCGCAACCCACACAGCGTAATTGTGATTCATGATCATGTGCACATAGCCCTCATCACGCCAGAGCGGGCTGGATGCAACAGATTGCGCATGCTGACGCTCGCGCTCGTGCTCGAGCGTGCCTTGTTCAGCTCTGGCGTGCACAGCAGCAGCAGCAGCGATTCGATCTTGCGCTGAAAGTGGCTGGGCACCTCTTCTACAGCTCGGATCGAGTCTGCCGTCGTGCGCACTTTCAGCTCTGGCTCATCGTGCTATCTAGGGCGCTCTCGATCGAGTACCTTGCACAGCATACGAAACGATGAGGCCATCCATCAGCAATGCTGCTGGGCTTATTTTGCTGTGCTCCGTCTCACCGCGGACTGATAAATTGAAGGGCGGGGCCAGCATCGATCATGCATGTCTGATGGGTCTGTGCTACCTCAAAGTGTCACTTTCGCTCAGGCACCCGGTCAGTCAGCGAGCAGCCATGCATGATAAGACTCGCGTCTGCGCAGCAGTAGTCGTGAGTAGTCGCATTCTGCTGTGGGCGTTGACCTGAGCTTTGCTACTGCACGCCTCTCCACACCCTCTCCGATCTTGTAGGCAGCATGCATGCAGACCCTTGTTTTGTGCTCAGCTGCAGCAGCAGCAGCGCTTGGGCTCGAGAGCTTTGGACCGATATCAAGAACACGTGACTTGTTGCCAAGTATGCCGAGAGCCACGTGTCGACAAGGAAGCCCCTGGCTCATGCTTCGGGTGGCGCGTGCCCTGTTCTGCAACGCGCGCTCACAGCATCATCGATCGCATCGCCAGAGCACCTCGAATTCCGGGCGCTTCACAACTTGACCCGCTCGCTTATTACTGCACCATTACGGACACTGTACACATTGCCGCCAACGCATACTCGACGGGAACTAGAAAACGACGTCTCACTCGCTGCTACACCCCAGACTCCCAATCTCACAGAAGGTGAGCACACTTTTGAGATCCAGAGACTGGCGCCGCTGTGCTTGACCCGCCTTGTTACGGCTTCGTAAGCTAATCGATGCGGCTCTCACCTTTTTACAGTCAATATGTCCGCTGTGTCCGAGCTTTGCCCGGTGTACGCACCCTTCTTCGGAGGTGAGCCATAGCATCAGACGCCTTGAGAGAGGTCAAGTGTTCCATGCTGACGTCTCTTCTCTCTTGTGCGCGTAGCGATGGGCTGCACTGCCGCAATCGTCTTCACCTGTGAGTAAGCAAAGCCCACTCTGCGCAATGGATCGACAGCTTCTCACACGCCTCCCAAATTGTCCTTGCCCTGCTGGCTTCAGGCTTGGGTGCTTCTTACGGCACCTCCAAGTCTGGTGTTGGTATCAGCGCCATGGGTGTGCTGCGTCCCGACCTGCTCATCAAGTGTATCATTCCAGTCATCATGGCTGGTATCATTGCCATTTACGGTCTCGTCGTCTCCGTCTTGATCAGTGGTGACAGTGAGTAGCATATTGTGGATGACTTGTACGAGACGTGCTCGCTGACACCGATTTCGGCTATGCCCTCCTCCGTGCAGTCAAATCCCCCATGTCCCTCTATGCTGGATTCATTCAACTTGGCGCTGGTCTGAGTGTCGGTCTGGCTGGACTGGCTGCCGGCTTTGCCATCGGAATTGTTGGAGATGCTGGTGTACGCGGTACGGCACAACAGCCGCGCCTGTTCATTGGCATGGTGAGTGGGCACGGAGAAATGTGGGGAAAAGCGGGCACTACCAGCGTTGCAATGCTGCAAACAGGCCTCGCGATTGCCGATCGTGAGACGTGTGCTCGATGGCCGTCAAGAGCTCGACAGCAAAGAGTTGTAGCGCTCCGCTAGTATGGACGGGTTGCGCGAGGCTCAGCATGGATGAAGAGCAAGGTACTGACATCCCGCCGCGCTTACCCGCTCTCGCCAAAGATTCTTATTCTCATTTGTAAGTCTGCATTGGTTCTGTCTGCTACCAGAGCACCAGCTGATGCTCCATGCCTTATGCCTTCTTGCGACGAAACAGTCGCCGAAGTGTTGGGTCTGTATGGACTCATCGTTGCCCTGATTCTCAACACCCGTACCCAGGACGCGCCTCCCGTGAGTCATCTGGCGGCTTGATCTTCTCGCGCGGGACATGAACGATCGTCTGACTTCTTCATTACATCACGCAGTGCTAAATCACAAGGATGGGTGCAGGGGATGCAAGCTCGTGCTGATGTCATGCTTGGTCAGGTCTCGCTCGATCATGAGAATGACCAATGCGCGTCCTTGCCCTTTGCGCTTCGACGACATCTACGCAGCATCTTCGAAACCGTTCGCAGAAATGTCAGAGCCATTGCGAGCGCTGGATTTGCAGAGAAGAACAACATTCTCCAATCCCAATCACAATCGTGAAATTAAAACCCTCATTGTGCCGTGCGTTTCTGCTTGAATGGGGGAATTTTTGCCACTTGGAAGCATGCAGCGGGTACCCCGTTCCCTCTGCCGCCAGCAATTGCGGCACTCGGGGCGGCTCCATGGTGGTGGATGTTGTCTCGTGGTTGAGAGTCGGGTGGCGCGGCGGGAATTATCGCAGGTGCTTTCTGCTCCGTGGGACGGTGCCGCACAGTCCGGTCGATTATTGCCTCTCGCAAAGCCACGCCAAGCGCACTAGCCAAGGGGATCGGCACGGCATTGCCAATTTGTTTCGCAGCGTTGGCAAAGTCGCCGCCAGTCTCGAAGTGTAACCAATCTGGGAAACCTTGAGATCTGGCGGCCTCTCGAATGCTCAGCGTCCTGTACTGGTTCCAGTGAAGTACGGTGCCGTGCAAAGAGGAAGGTGAAATTTCGGTGAGCGTCGTGCTGAAGATCTCCTCGGGGTCGGAACGCTGGTAAGCTGAAGGGTAGCAATTGTTGTTGCCGAAAGCCTCGGATGAGAAGCGCAGGTAGTGCGGCGTCAACCGTGGTCTAAATGGACGCCAACTCAGGTGGTTGGCCCCAGGCTTCAGATCCACGTTTGCCACCCTCTCTGCATCTCCTAGCGTCGGAGCTACTGTCCGATGCTGAGAGACTTGCTCTTCGCCCGCGTCGCTCTTTTTCCTCCTCCAAGACCTTGCTAGCAACTGATGCTCCGACTTTGGTCTCGAGTGATACTTTGACTTGACTGGCCCGATGCCCAAGGTGCGCGAGCCTGGGACAAGGTTGCAGGCAAATGATGGCACCTTCAAAAGGCGACGCTGGCGGTACGAGTCTTCGGGGTCGTCCTTATCTGCTGGGTAAATGATGTGTGGGTTTTCCCAGTCGAAACGCTCGAGGTCTCCGACGGCTTCCCAGGCCGACACCCATCGTCTGGGCGCTTGTCCGTCATCTCTGCGCCTAGAAGCTACTTTGAATTCAACGGTGTCGTCCAAGCCGGATAGGATGGACCATTCTCGCGTAGACTGACTTCCTGGAACAGTGTGACTGGGAAGAGGCAAATCGGGCAGCACTTCGCCTGCCTTGGCGGCAACGACCACCACACGCGTTCTGGACTGGGGCACACCCATCGACGCTGCTGAGATGGTCGCCAGACGCACGCTACCGTCACGACCAAGGCACTTGTCTTGCAGTCAGCCACTGGTTCGTAGCAGGCTGTCAAGCTGGGTCAGCTGTTGCTCACCTGTAACCCAAAGTCACCAGTGCTGACATGATCAGACGTGGCATTCCTTGCTTGACGTCTCCTAAGAGATTGAGGAGCTTAAGAGTGCAGAACAAACAGACCTTGTACATTGGCACCGTTGATACTTACCGACGGTGCCGTTGTTCTTGTCAACCAGGCCAGTCACATTTTCGATGATGGCCCATCTAGGTCTACCAAGCAAGGACTTGACAGCATTAGAAAGGCTCCCAAACTTTCAGGACCAGCGCAAGGGGACGCGCATGCGCACCTGTAGATATCGATATATGATAACTTGGAAACTCGCAAAGAACTCGTCAGAGACGGTAGCTACGCTTCCACACATCGATACAATGCGCGCTGGTCTCGACTCACTGCCACCGGAACCAGCAAGTTACGCGGATCTTCGTCTGAGTGGTTGCAGTTTGCCAGTGTGAAGCCCTGAATGGGTATCGGAGGAGACGCAGAAGAATGAGTCGATAGAAAGCAAGGCTGTGCTTCTCGTGGCATCACTGACCTGACACGGTGGGCCGGTAAGAATGACGTCCACCTCTCCAGGTCGAGGAAGAACACCGTGAAACTGCTTGGCAATTACGGCGATCAACGCATCATTGGCGTCGCCAGCGTACACCTGCGCCCCAGGATGTGTGGCCGAGAATGTCTTTGCAGCGCAAATGTCCTGCTCTATCGCCCAGCGACACTCGGCGATCTCGGATTGCGCAAATCCCAAGCCCAAGCCGCCTGCACCAGAGAACAAGTCGAGCACAGCTAGTGGCTTTTGTGCCAACTTTCTCCTCACGTTGTGCCGCCTTTCATGTGAAGATGCGCACTCTTTGCACACGGGTAGAGTCTGACCGATGACGTAGAAGGTGTCTTTATCGAAATGCTGGCTCATCTCATCGTCCGCTTGGGCGACTAAAGGCACCGTCTGTACCCAGCAACGACCTGAGTGAAGTGTTGCAACACAGCAGAGGGTAAGTCAGAGGGCTAATTACGTCGAGCGAAAGGCTAGAGCAGAACAGACCTCGGATACGGTTGTAGTTGATGCGCATCGACTTGCCCTGTGCACGCAAGTATGGTCTACTTTTGTCCTCGTGTGGGTCAAGCAACAAGACTTTGGACGGCTGAGCACTCTGTAACTCGGTGATCTGCGCTACGCGCAGCAGGTCTGCACGGCTCGGGTCACAGTCTCTACCGGATGCTCGAAGGTACACAAAGTCGTGCAGATGGAATGCTTGTTCCACTGATGCAGGCTTTGCCTCGGGTCTAGTGAAGCAGGTCGTTGTTTCGTCAAATCTGGCGTGAAGCGACAGAGAGAGTGTGCGAAGAGAGATCATCGCAGAACGTCAGCAGCGAGCTTCGTGGTGGGTGGTGCTTCAGAATCAAATTCCTTTACTGACTCGTGGCTGCAGCTGATACCCTGCACGACGGCATCAAAGTCGTCCATGCTTCCACTGAATGTTCGTGGTGTGACAAACAAAGCGTCTGCTGGACCTAAAGGGTACAAAGGTGTCGACTCCACCCCGATCAGGATTGGACCATAGATGCGCATACTCCTATCACCTTTCCGCTTGATGCGCTCCACCCGGACGTACTCTGGCACTTGACTTTGGCCAGCTTGACATTTGCGCAAATAAGATCCGTGGGTAAAGTTCGGTCCACTCTCGCTGCGGTCGATGTGGATGAGCTGCAAGATCTTTTCTTGCAGGCGGTGGGCTCGTTTGGAGTTGACCACTCGGTACCCTTTTGTCACGTTGCACTGTCGGAGCAGATCGCTTAGAAGTGGAGTGACGCTGGCTGGCGATGGGTCGCCGGTGCTCATATTGGAGTGTTGGTTGTGCGAGCAAATGATAGGAGCAGATGATTGGCGGCGATTATTGCTTGACTGAAAGAGCGCAAAATGGAGGGGTCGGTCGAGGCAGCACGAATCGAGAAATGGCTGTCAGTTGAAGCGTTGTAGTGATGCGAGCTTGCAAAACAAACACTCACGACTGGGACTTTATAGCAGCGACGCCTATCCAACGAAGCTGCACCGGATGAGACGAGGCACCCCTTAATCAAAGAAAGCGCCATCTTCGGCAGATCACATGGCCGTATCGCGCCTCTGGTCATCTTCGCTGCTGTCAATGCACCACTGGTGACTCTGACTGCAAACGTCGATTCTGAATTCACATTGTACCGACAAGATCCGCGCGGCGTCTTGCAAAGTCATGATGAGCCTTGATCGAGTCTGATCATGTGCTGTATAGCGTTTCAGAACCAATCAGTAGAGCGAGTCAACGCAATCGATCAAGACTTGTATAGCTGCTGTCGACTGCTGTTCGGCAGCGTGGGGCAAGCGTCCCCGTGAGTGACTCTTCTGCCGAAGTGCCTCGATTGCGTGTGCTGCTGACGACTACTAAACTGCTCTTCGAGGGTTGATTTGCTGATTTAAGCCACACGAGACAAAATGACTTGATCATCTTGCGCCCAGCACTCAGACTTGCAGGTTCCCATCGCCTTGATTCAAGATTTGAATATTGATTGTCGCGCGATATACCAGCAGCTGGGGCCGGATGCCCTGCATTCAAGATCTGTGACGATACAAGTTGTGGACCCCAGATCTCTTGATTTTGACTGAAGATCGACTACTCACGGCAAACTCACGATCCAGTCTCCGTGATTCTGCAACAGTCACGAGTCCCAAGTCAAAGATGAGAGAGCTTGATGACTTGTGACTCGTCATTCACTGGTTCGTGCTTCTTGATTCGGAGTTCGCATGATTCAAGATTGCCGCGCGTCCTGGCCGGAAGAGCCATGCATCCATTTGATTCGTGATTCATGATTTGTAATTCTTCGTAAGAAAGCGTGCTGCTATCTTGAGCCCGATCGAGTGCAGAAACATGATTGCGCGCAAGAGAGCATCTGCTCACCCGAACTTTCCAGCGCGGGTCGTGAATGTGAATGCACGAGTCAAGAGTCACGAATCAAAATGTGTGAGTTTTGTGTCAACAGTCACGAATCACGAATGCAACACGCGTGACTCTCATCACTCACGACTCGCACAAATCGGTGTTTCAGCAGATGCACGCGTCCATGCAGCTGCAGCGCGACAAGTCTCGTGACACTCGCTTGCGCGCACTCGATCACTCACGACTACTTTTCTCCAGACCGAACATGACGCCAATTTCGCGCCAACCTTTGACTGCGTAGCGTACCTCGCTCAGTAAACAGTCACTCTTGCTGGCTTGCTTGGCCTGAATGTAGCCTCACCTCATTCAATCTGTCGTTCAACCTCGACTATATCTGCGGAACGACCGCATCTAGCGCAGTCTCAGAAGAGTGTGACGAAGATCCGCGACTTGTCCCATCAAAATTTGGCTGCTAACAGAATTGTCGTCTTCAAAGAGGGGAACATCATCATGTCGGCCCCTTCTCACGCTGCTCCAGACCGCGTGCCCACGCCAATCTCTCGACCGCCTTCACGCTCCATGAACAAATCGCCAGTGCATTCGGCCTCCTCCACTTCTCTAGCTCATCGACCTCAACCTCCCGATTCCTTGCAGCAACGTCTACGAAGCACTCATCCCATTCCCACTTCCTCGCCCATCACTGTGGATGTGCTCGCTACCCCTTCTCGAAGCAATACGCCTGTTCCGAGGATAGCCAGCCCGGATGGCGCTCATGTGGCAGCCGCTTCATCGCCGAACAATATCGATAGGAGCCACACGAGCTCTCCTTCGCCCGGACTGGCCGGCGGACCGAGCGTGGACATTGGCATCTACCCCGATGAAGTGTACGATGTGTACTTGGGACCTGTCATTGGGCCCATCAGGAGATTCTTGATTAGAAACCTGAAGCGGGAGAGCAGATGGCTAGCTTGGCATCAAGTGAGTCGTGCAATCATGCCATGCAATGCGGTAGGGGCGAGCAGTATGCACAGTCTCCCGGAGCTCTCCACGCTCTGTGCTGCTTTGCGAACAGCCCTCCGTGGCTGACATGGGAATTCCGCTGTCTCGCCTGTCCTCAGACGATTGTAAGGAGGCCAAATCTGGACAGATACTTTGTGTACACTTCGCTCCTCGGCACGCACTCCTTCTTTCTGATCTTCTTGCCAATGGCCTTTTGGCTCGGCAGTCCTATGCTAGCCCGCGGACTGGTCAATGTCCTTGCATTTGGCGTCTATTTCTCCTCTGCCATCAAGGATCTCTTTTGCATTCCTCGACCTTTTAGTCCGCCATGCACCAGGTTGGTCATCGGTACGACTCACCTGGAGTATGGCTTTTTGTCCACGCATAGCACCAACGCTATGGGAGTTGCATTTTATCTTTACCTCTGGCTTGGTGCCTTGAGATCGCATGCGCAGTCACCCGTCCTGGACAGCTGGTTTTGGGAGATTCTGCTGGGATACTACGCAATCAGCGTCGTCTACGGGAGGCTGTATGCTGGCATGCACAGTCTGATGGGTGAGTAGGTATTGTTAGCAGAGAAGGATGGGAACGTCAACCTGTTCTAAACATCACGCTTCTCATTTCCCGCACTCTCATTCTAGATTGCGTCGCAGGCTCGTTACTAGGGGCTGGAATCTCATGGGTGCAGTGGCACTTTATGGACGCGATTGAGCGATTTTACATTCTGGAGGGCTGGACAGTCCCACTGGTGTCGATCCCAGCAACCCTCCTCATGGTCTCCATTCATCCGCAACCGCTAGACGATTGCCCCTGCTTCGAAGACGCCATCGCTTTCATCGCCGTGGTCTTGGGTGTGGTGCTGGCGAGATGGGCAAATTGCAAGTGGGACCTTTTGGATAGGAACGATCATCCTCTTGACTCGCATTGGCCCGACGGGCCAGGTGTTGCAGAGAAAGCAAAGCAGATGTGGTACGGAGCTATCGGTATCTCTGAGCCTCAGCCTTGGCTCGCTTCGTTGCAAACGAAGGGAGATGCCTCTGTCCTCTTGACTTGGGCGCTTTGGGGCCTCAAATCCCTCACAGCACTGGTCCTCGGTGGGTGGATACGCCTCAGAGCGACTGTCACGCGTGGGTCTGGTGCTGACTCAACACTGAAACGTCCCCCATTCTGCAATGGACAGGCGTTGCTTTGATCATGGCGGTTAGAATAGCAACAAAGACCGTTTGCCAGGTGATCCTTCCTCCGACACTGAGATTTGTGCAGGATTCATTCGGCGTGATCATCCCACGAAGGCATTACTTTTCCGCCGCGACGTACCTAAGGAAAAGCAGTAAGGACAAATCCGACAGCAAAAAGCAGACGTCGAGTGAAGGAGGAGAATATCCTGCACCCTTGCGGTATCCGTCGCCCAGTCCTGCACAAGCTTCTTCCAGGAGACGGTCCGGCTCGCTCGAGCGCAACAAGATTCGCTTCACACTCGGTGATGGCTCCACTCTGCCGGTTCCTTTTACGAGTCATCTGGCAGAGCTGCCGGGCGATAGTCTGGCCAATCGTATCGCTGGCGCGCTTTCAGCGGAAGAGAAGCAAAGGCAACAGGATGAGCAGGACCGCGGATTGTCGTTCGAACGACCCGAGAATAGGACACATGCTGACAAAGTACGGCATTATGACGCTGACGGTGAGTGTCTGACCAGCTGCGCATCTTACTGCACAAGCCTTGGCTCGCTGATGTGCCCCTTGCTCATGCCGCCTCGCAGTCCTCGCCAAGGTCATCGTCTATGCCATGATCGGCTTCGCTGCCTCCTGTCCCATCCGCCTCGTACTGATATACTTGGGCCTGACGTCTCCATAATGCGATACCATTTTCTCGTCCACCCAGAGCTTCGCAAGCTACTTGTGAGCACCCGTAACCGATCAGACGCCAATTGAGGGTCAGATATGCGATGAAATGTTGAACAATGATGTGACTTTTTGTAAATACTGACGCAACATTCCTTGAGCGAAAGGTGAGGTTGCGATGCGGCGAGAGGTAAGACTGTTCTGAGATTCTTGTGCGCGTCAAAGCTTGGACGCGATAGCTCTGCCCGTGTTCCAGGCCCTATTGACGAGCGTAGAGGGAGCTACGCCAAATTCTGCATCCAGCTTCAAGCCAAGCTCCTGCGACAGGATGGGCCTCATCAGAGCCAAGTGGTGGATCGCGTGAAGACAGACAAACCACAGCTGAGATGGGGAGGCTCGACAGGGTCAGAGACGAAATTCTAGGACGATCGATGTGAGAGGACCCGAGCCATCCCGTATGCATTGCATACAAGCACAGCGACCGCCATCACCAACTCACTTCTCTCCCAACGGTGCTCTCAAACTCGACGCTCATGGGTGTAGTAGCCTTCAAGATGATCTTCCTTTGCACAAGAGGCTCAGCAGCAGCAGCAGCAGCAGCAGAAGAAGAAGAAGAAGAAGAAGAAGCTGCGCTTCTCTCCTCTCCTCGCTGTTCTTCCATTGCAAAAGCCTCTCTCAGCCTCTGTTGAGCCGATTCGAGCTCCGCTATGGCTGTTGAGGCGGATTCCTCCAGCGGCGATCTCAATCGCACGTCATAATTCAAAAGCAAAGGCTGCGTGCTCGATCGAGTGCTCGATGAGGGCAGTGCGTCTAGAAGTAGTCGAAAGTGGTCGTGCATGCTGCGCGGCACGAGCGAAAGTCTGTCAGCACGAGAGAGAGCAGGGGTTACAGGTAGGAATCTGCGGTGATGCTCTTGCAAAGGTCACGGGCACAGCTACTCACTGTCTCAGATGGCGTCCTAGTGAACTGCCGGGAATGAGAGAAGAAGGCTTAGTCATCTCCTTGTCTCCCACCTGACCCGATCTCAACAGAGTCAGAGGCTGGTCCAGTATTTGCAGCGATACAGACAACAGCGAGAGCTGAGTCTCTGCTGGTGTGCATGCTTCCAATGATGAGGTGGGCGCAGAGGCAGATGAATGCGCTTGATCGGGAGCTACGCTCGGATTGTGTGTGAGCGTATAGTTCGGCATGGTGGTGATGGTAGATTGCGGGATGCGATATGATGCCCGAGAGCTGGGCTGAGGGACTCTTTGAAGGTGGCACTTGTACGAGCAAGTCTCGAGTGATTGTGGCTCAAAAACCTCAGTCGACCTCTTCTAGCCGTAGGGATGCGAGTGTATGGAAATTTGTGAGTTGACCATCACGTCGCAGCCCTTTTTTGGTGATTCAGTTTCAGATTGCTGCACGCATCCTCTGCTGAATCATGCAGCCAGTTCGCTTTTGAACGTGGGGAGACTTCGGCAGGCAGCTGCTGCTGCCACAACGCAACGTTGCCGAGCCGAGGCTCATCTTGGCGTCGCACGCGCCCCTCGAAACTTGACGCGAGGCGCCAAAAGCTCCTTCCCTTGACCGAACGGGTTTCGTGCAAGGGTTCGAGCCAATTCACTCGACTCGTCCAAGCTCACAATCTTGGCTCGCTCTACATGCTACCTCACAGTCGCATACTAGGATGCTTCAGCTCGTTTGCCTGCTTGAGCGCAGCGCTCGCGAACACCACACACTCGAGCGGGTCGTCGCAAGAACAGCAGCCACGCTCCAGACCAAAGACAAGAAGCTCAAGGCACGCATCGATCACCCAGTGAGTGGTCTCTGGATCAACGCGCAGCACGAAGCAAATGGCCATGAGAGAGATGCGATGAGATTGAGAAGCACAACAGGAGCGATTACGTAACAAGTCCGAAAATCCGCGAGTGGTGAGGAAAAGAGTGTGTGTATCGCGAGTGCACCGCGCGAGAAGGGCTGCTCAGCATGTACAAGGACGGGGATGTAGAAGACGAAATGCGACGCGAAAGTGAGATGAATCGGCGTCAGGACTGCCAGAGTGGCAATTGTTGAGCGACGAAGAGCTTACTCGTCTCTCTGTAGCTCTTGCAGAGAGACGAGCTGGGAGTATAGGCCGCCCAGCCTCATCAACGATGAGTGCTCTCCCTGCTCTGCCACGATGCCATTCTGCAGCACAAAGATACGGTCGGACCTGCTGATGGTCGACAGACGGTGGGCAATCGCGATCGTGGTCCTTCCACGCGCAGCACGATCTAACGCGTCTTGCACCACCCTTTCGCTCTCGCTGTCCAGAGCGGAGGTAGCTTCGTCGAGGAGAAGGATCTTAGGGTCCCTGATCAGAGCACGAGCAATGGCAATGCGCTGCTTCTGACCTCCTGATAATTGAGTACCCTTTCCACCAACTTCTGTTTCAAAGCCGTTTGGTAGGGATTCGATAAAGTTCAAGATATTGGCCTGGGCAGCAGCGCGCTGCAGCTGCTGATCGGTGACCTGGTCGGCATCTTCGAAGGCGCCCAGGCGCAAGTTGTACGCGATGGTGCCGTCGTACAAAGTGGGCTCTTGCGAGACGAGCGCTACATGCTTGCGAAGTGACTTCAGATTGAGGTCAGTAATGTCGTGACCGTCAATGAGCACGCGTCCAGACACTGCATCGTAGAAACGCTCAATGAGCTGTATCGTCGTCGACTTCCCGCATCCGCTTCCTCCCACCAGAGCACAGTACGTTCCAGGCTTGATGTCGAGATCGATACCAGCAAGGACGCGTACACCTGGTCTAGTCGGGTAGCGGAAGTGCACTTTCTCGAACTGTACACGGCCTTCGCACTTGTCGAGGATGATGCCCTCTGTCGATTCGCTGTCGATTTCAGGCTTCATGTCAAGCAGACGAATGGTGTCATCGGCAGCCGATCGAGCGTTGGAAATGTCGGGCACAAAGTTGAAGACATTACCAGCTTGGATGGATCCGAAAATGACGGAGGTGAGAACAGTGAAGAAGTGCCCAGAGGATATTTCGCCGTCCAGTAGCAGGCCACTGCCGTACCAGAACGCAAGTGCGATGACGCCAAATGCCAAAGCCTGCGAGATGGCGTAGAAGATGGTTGAGTACAGCGCTGCACGATGCGTGATCTTTGCAGGACCACGGAGCTCCTCCTTGTAGACGGCCTGGAAGTGACCTTCGCTGGTCAATGCGGCCACGGTCCTGATTGAAGCTGCGGCTTCGCAAGCTCGTTGGGCTGCACCCTCATGAGCTTTCTTGATCTTGGCATCTTTGAGAACCACCAATTCCAGGCGGATGAACCCAGCAGAGAGCGTCAAAGGGGTGACGGAAATGCAGACGAGGGCAAGCTTCCAGCCGTAGATCAGCCCAATGATGTAGCCCACGATGAGCGTAGCAACGCTCTGGAAGATGGTACCCATCGTCACACCGACCAATCCGTTAATCTTTTGAGCGTTGTCAGACAGAGATGCCGTCAGCACACCGCTCGCATGTCCATCTTCGTCAAAATAGGAGACATCTGCGCGCAGGTAAGCAAGCAGGGAAAGCCGTCGGACCCGCTCCATGAGATAGCTGGAAGCCATCATCAGATGGTGATTTTGGATCGCGATGGCAAACGTTGACAGAATGCTGATGATGAAGAAGTACAAGGCGTTCAAGTTGGCTTGGTGTCTCATGTCGGAGCGTGCAGGCTCAGGGCAAGCTTCTCCACCCAAGTTGCTGCACTTGCTAAAGTTCTGCAGCGCAATGCCGAAGAGAATAGAGAATGCGGGGTATACTGCGCCGCTCAAGAAAGATCCGATGAAGCCGGGGACGTAGAGACTGAGAATGTGGCCCTTGTTGATGACAGCGAGGCGGTAGAGCAAATAGAAGAGGCTGTACTGACGAGGCTTCTCGCCCTCGTGCTCCTCCTTCCGGCGCCGGAGGATAGCACTTGTAATACTGTGGATGCTCTGCCTCGACTTGGAGCGACCCAGACCTTCGACCTGGGCGGCCAACGCTCGACGGCGCAGCTCCTCAAGCTCTTCCTCTTCGTCCTCGTACACGTGCGCTGATGACGTATTGGCACGGATCTTTTGAGCACTGACAAGACTAGAGTAGGCACCATCCGGTCGTCGGAGCAATTCGTCGTGGGTTCCAGTCTCCAAGATTGTACCTTTGCCCATCACGACGATATTGTCAGCGTTTTTGATCGTGCTCAGTCTGTGCGCGATAGTGATGGTCGTTCGACCTTTTGACGCCTTGTCCAGGGCATCTTGTACGATTCCCTCGCTCTGCGTGTCGAGGGCTGACGTAGCCTCATCCAGTAGAAGAATTCGTGGGTTTTTCACTATTGCGCGCGCGATAGCGACACGCTGCTTCTGACCACCACTCAATAGGAAACCACGCTCGCCGACCATAGTTTCATATCCATCTGGTAGTTGCTGAATGAAAGCGTGCGCGTTGGCCTGCTTTGCGGCCTCGATGATCAGCTCATCCTTCTTTTCTTGATCCGCCTTCTCCCAGACCGTGTTGAGCAGGCCGAATCCTATGTTTTGTCGGATTGTGGTCGCGAAGAGTGTCGGTTCCTGACTGACCAAGCCGATCTGCGTACGGAGCCATTTGAGGTTCAAATCGCGGAGATCGCGGCCATCAAGGAAGACAGCGCCTGATTCCGGATCGTAGAAGCGTTCTACCAGGGAAACGATTGTGCTCTTTCCGGACCCCGATGCACCCACCAGAGCGGTGATCTTGCCTCGAGGAATCTGAACGCTAAAGTTCTCCAAGATTGGCACCTCTCTGCGGGCAGGATAGCGGAAGTCGACGTTGCACACTTCGATCTCACCGTCGCATCTCGTAGGGCGAGCGCCGGAGTCGCTGGCCGAGTCGATTTCTGGAACTCGATCGATGGTCTCGAAGATCTTGCCTGCGCTGGCAATTCCATATGCCCAGGCTTGTGCGTTCGGCGCCAACATCGCCATGCTGAAAGCACCCATCAGGATTGAGAAGACGACATTCATGACGACACCAGTCTCGATGGTACCGCTGGCGATCAGCCGTGATCCTTCCCAGAAGGCGAGGGCATACGAAGAGTAGATGACGAAGAAGAAGACACCCATGCCGACACCATTGATGACAGCTTTCGCCCTTCCAGTGCGGGAGGTGGGCACATTGTACTCGTCGTAGAGGTCTACGAGACGCTGCTCGATCCCAAAAGCTTTGGCTGTGCGTACAGTGCTCATGGCCTCTTCGGCGACCGTTGCGGCATGGGAGACATAGTCCAGCTCCGTCTGTTGATGCTTCGTTGCAAGCACGTTCATCAGAGCACCTGCCGCAATGATGCAGGGCACGATGGAGGACATGACCAATGCCAGCAGCCATGACTTGGCGAAAGCGACCGCAAAGCCTGCCACAAAAGTCGCAAGAAACATGAAGGACATGGGCACCTTGTCCGAGATGCCTTCCTGAATGAGCTGAATATCGCTTTGTATGCGCGATGTGATCTCCCCGGCGCCGACAAGGTCAAAATAGGCAATCTCTTGACGCATCACAGCAGCCAAGTAGTTTTGGCGAATGCGCCCAGTGATCGTCTCGCCAGTGTACATCCAGGTGGCCATGTACAGATACGTGGCGCCGAACATGGCAATGCCAATGTACAGCAGTAAGAGCGCGTCACGCCCGACGGCATCTCTGAGCTCGTCCCTTGCGCGCTGCATGGCCTCCATTGCACCAGGAAGGGTAGGGTCCCGACCGAGCTGATTTGTATAGTCCAAGAAAGAGGTGGTGAGATTGCCAAAGACTGCGAGCAAGGCGGCCACAAGATGGGGCTGACGAGCGTAAGCAAGAGATTTGGCTGCTTCACCTGAGGCGGGGCACCAGACCAAAACAGCCCTACTCACCGACAGTCATCAGTGGCTGTGCCACCCCTGCTCCACACGCCGCAATGAGACCGAGAAAGTTGAGAAAGAGTTCGAACTTGGTGGCGAATCTAAAGAGGTCGCCAGTAGTAGCTTTGTATGGGGGTGTCTCGAGGGTAGAATCTTGGTCGCCAGACAAGACGCTATGTTGACTGCGGCCATCGCTGTTGTCGGACTCGAGCTTGCCGTGATGGGGTGGCGATGCTCTTGAGGGTGTTTGATTCGCAGAATCGTACGGCTGATCATATGAATTGATCCCTGCTTTCTCGTCATCTGGCAGCATCTTCTTGGCATGGACGGGCGATTGAGCGAGCTCTCCATGGATCGAGTACGGCGTGTTGACAGCCGTGTGAAAGTCATCCAGGGGGCTGCTGGGAGTGTTGGGCCAAGAAGCGGTGACAGGAGAGAGTTGTTGTGCCATACTTCCTCGTTTGTAGCTGGATCCACGCATCAGGCCCGCTTGCTCGTTCTGACGAAGAGCTTCAGGCGACTTGAGCGTCAGCCTGGCGCGTTCCGCTCGGTGCAAGCCCTGAGCGACTGCATGCTCGCTAGCTTGCGAGTCTGCTGCTCCTCTCATCGCTCCAGAGCCTTGTTGTTGCGATATCATTCCCGCTCCTCCAAGCATCGCAATTCCTGCAGCAGCACTCATCGTCGCAGTACCGCTGCCTTGAGCTCCGACGTGTTTCAAATCTTGCTCGTGCGATTCTGTGCGTTTCAAGTCCTCGGTGGCGGCATTGATCTGAGGGCCTGAGTTGTCTGGTCTCACGCTGGATCTGGTCGCACGGTCGGCGCGAGCACCTCGAGGAGGTTGGGCTGAGGAAGATGAGGGTGCGCTAGCTGCAGCGGAGCTTCCGGTCGAAGGCCGATCATCTGAGCCAGAGGTGCCGATACTGCGCGCGGGATATGGACGGACGGAATGATATGCTGTAGAGGCATGTCCTACAGATGATGGGCCATCTCCATCAGCTCGACCAGAAGAGGATGGCCGGGAAGCGTTGGAGCTACGTCTGGCAGAGACGCCTCTGCGTGATTGATGTCGACTGGTCACAGAATGCTCACGAGGACGCGATCTGTTTTTGCGACGCTCTTCGCGCTCCACCTCGGACCCAGGGTCGGCCATCGTAATTGATGCGGTGCCTAATTCGTCGGCGAGCGTGGTGAGATGAAGCAATGAAATCAAGACGAGTCCCGCAAAGGGTAATGATGCGTGGAGGAAGGGCGAAGCGCGGCAAGAGGTGAGTCCTTGAAATGAGCGGTGATCGCCGGCCGACCACGCGGACAGAGGCGCAGATGTGAGGAAATAGGAGAGCGGTCAGGGAGGTTGGTCAAGGTGATGGACTGGTGGATTGGAGCATCGGTTGAGGCTGCCCTTGAGAACAACCGACCCAGACGTAAGATCTCTCTATCTCTATGCGTAGTCGCAGAGCAGCACGATACCGGTACTCGTGACTGTACCATGCTACACACGCAGCAGCTGGAGGGTCCGGAAGCAAAAGCGACTTGAAATTCAAGACTGGTGGGCACCGAAGTCCACCTCCTTCACCGTAGCGTTTTGCGCGCGTATGGCAGCTGGGCAGCCCGCGCGTCTCCGCGTTCAGCAGATTTCCGGAGCGGGCAATCAAATCAGGCCAGAAATCGCATCCCAAATCGAGACTCAAACTTGAATTGTTTGAGACCTCGCTGCTCGAGGTCCCTTTGAGTGCACCTTGTGTGAAGGGCCGTCGGAGAACCAAAGCTGCACTCAGACTGTTATCTGTTTCAATTCGACTCGACTTTCAATCACGATTCTCTTGACTTGGTGTTGAAGATTGAAATCCTAAACATCAATTGAGTGATAACACGCTCAAATCAAGTCACCACGCATCAAGTAAGTCTTGAGTCTCCATTTGACTTTGGCGATCACGATGCATCAGAATTCAGTTGCGATTTAGAAATCAAGACTCAATTCAATCTGCACGATAACGACGCTAAGACATCCTGTCTCACACTCGTGACTTTCTTGGCGCGCACACAATAACGAACAGGAGGGCGCCGTGCGAGTCTTGAGTATTAGACAGATCAAATTTCCGCGGAGCTCGTTTGCCCCGCGCGCTCTTGCATGCGAGGCCGCGCATCAGCAGCTCTCTGGCATGCATGCATGAGTACATGCTGCACATTCGCGGAAGAGACTCGCGATCGAGCCATGCACGCACGACGGCAGAAAGCTTAGGTGTGCACATGCAGTTCGGAGACTGCGCTGAGCAGGAGCAGCGCCAGCAGCTATACATAGCAGCCTGCTGATGGTGGGGTCGTCTGCGCTAGGCGAAACGTCCCGCGCGAAGAAGATTCTGTCATGTCCCTCTTCTTCCTCGCACTAGCGCGGGTGCGTGCGTGTTCCGTGGAGCTATACCTAAGGCATCAGCAGCCTCGAACATTCACCATTCATGACAAGTCGTGATGAAGAAAGCTCGATCACCCTGATCAGCGCTTTTTGGAGACTTACGGGTCTCACCTCCCTTGACGCCCATGATCTTCGGCTGGCATGTTCGGTCGTCACTACTCACACTGGTCTCGCTCCGCTCCGAAAGCAGTCAAAGATTAAACAAAGGCGCTTATCTGAAGAAGAAATGAACCTTCGTCGGGACCACGTCGAGCATCGAGCGCGCAAATGCCGATCCTATACTCTCAGGCGTGGATCAGCCGATCGACAAACGCTAAGCACTGCATGTATTTCGTCTGTAGCTGCACCCCGCACTTTCGCTCATAGACGAGCTCGAACCACATCTGCCGTCTCGCTCGAACGCTCGTGTGGACACAACGGCGGAGGTGTGCTGAGGTGACGCACGACGGAGCTTTCTACGTAGAGAGCCCGCCGTCTTGAACAACGTATCGATCTCACATCTCTGCGCGCTTCAGGTCGGCGTGAATATGTATTAATATGTATTACAGTCGGCGGCGGAGCGCGTACTGCGCTCCCGAGGGTGAGATTAACAAGCATGTCATTGATTGCGAGCAGGTATCAAGGAATGAGCTTTTGCATCCGTCGTGACTTGCAATTGCCCGCCTTCCTTGGCTTTGAGTTTGGCGTTCGCCCGTTTCTTTGCCGACTTTGTCAAAGTGGAAGATCCCTTGACTGGCGGCAATTGGTCAATGGTGCTGCTATCCGTGGGCGATTGTGACGCGGTCGGCGATCCTGAGCTACGGCGCACGAAAAGGGCAACGAAAAATCCGTTACTGGCTTCCATGTGTGCTTCATCCTTCCCTAGCTTGTCAACTATCGCGGCGTCGCCGCCCGGCCGACAGCGAATCATCGATTCGGCGAGCTCTGTCGGGACGGAAAGGCAGCAAGCTGAGCATGGAGGGTCGAAGAATTTGGAGAGGCACTGCGCGATACCACTCACGCTTGTCTCCACCGCAGCTGTCAACTAGACCTCTTCCCTTCCAGCTCGGCAGGACTTGACTTGCGGGCGCCAAATTCCATCCCTTTTGTACAGCTTCGTCAGATTCGAGAGCCTTCATGACCACCTCTTCATTCTCTTCAGCATGAATGGAACAGGTTGAATACACCAAGCGTTCCAGAGCCGGGAACTTCATTGCATGCTTGATCATCGACAGCTGAAAGTTGGCCAAAGCAGCTATCCTGGCTTCTTCACTTCCATTGGCAGCTTGATCAGTGACAACTTCTTCCTCTTCAAGAGATGGGCCAAGGTGCTGCTGAGTGCCTCTCAAACGTCCGTTTGCAGCCTTCGCGACTCGTCCTGTGTCGCCAGCTGCCCCTTGTAAGCCAAGAGTATGCTTGCTGGATTGCTGCGCCCTGGTCGACGAGCTGGCCATTGAGTACTCCGACCTGCTTAGGATGCCACTGCCAGAGCAGCTTGGATCCAAGAGCATGCCCTGCACGTCCTTCCATTCCTCATCAGCAGGATTAGTCTTGAGGAAGTCGCCCAATCTCGGCAAGACCAGTCCTGGGGTAGGTGCACGTGTAGAGATTCCGACTTTTGCAGTGTGGTGCGGCGCCTTCGAATCGACACCATCAAATTTGCTCTTCTTTTTTGGTGGAGGAAAGCTGCTGTCGGTCATTGGTCTTTTGCCACTCGTTGCGTGCAAGCCATACGAGTCATCCAGACACCCGGCCTTGTCAAGCTGCGACACAAGTGTTGCGAAGCGATCCTTGTCCTCTTCAAACGCTGTCACGCGTGCTTGCGTCCTGGCTGGTGTCTGCGAGGTGAAGTTAGAGTACAGAATGCTGCTAAGATGTGAAGTCTTATTGCCCGGCGCAGATGTCGCATCAACCACATGCAGTGGTGGCACTGAGAACAACGCGGCATTCCTTGAATCTGACTGGTTGCGCTTTGCAGTGTGTGCGTGACTGATCGCTGAGGCACCCAAGGAGCCCATCGATCCATCTAGCCTCAACGGGCTTAGCAAGATGCTGGCGGGAAAGCAGCTTGCTAGATCCTGGAGTATGACTGCGCGCTGTTCGTACAAGCCGGTGCTGATCAGCTCAGCGGTCGCGCTGGGATGTAACCCCAGTACATCTGGCAAGATCTGCGACCGCAAGAATGATTTGCTGCCAGGCGTCTCGAGATGGTCGGTCAGCAACGTGAGACACGATCAGTGTCGATAGCGTCTCATCACTCGCCGTGTCAATCCAGACACTCACCTATCTTCCTTCGTGAGCACCTCACCACGACCTTCTCGCCAGCCTTGTTCCGTCAAGAGCTCACACAGAATGTTGATGGGCGATGAATGGGCATCCGCCCCTTTACTCTTCATGCGGGTCTTGATGAGCGCAGAGAGCGGGTTGACCCTTACCCATCTCGGGCATCTTCCTGCTTTCCTCTTTTGCTCCAGCTCCAGCTGATCTCTGAGATCATCGATTGAAGCAGCTCCACGTTGGGCTCTCAGTCGTGCCAGCTCCGACTTGAGCTTGAGCATGTTGGCATCGACCGCTTTACGAGGAGGCCAAGATGCCGAACAGGATGGTCTGTGACCCGACAACAGGAGTTCGTACAGCATCACCAGGGCCAAAGCGCTCGAGCTTGGCACTGTGCCCTTGTGACTGGCCGCTGGCCAAGCTTTTGCGACCGATGGACCACCACCATGCTCGCTTCGCTTACGCTTCTTTGCATCTGGTGCTTGCATGTCCGACCCTTGCGCTCCACCCAACGCTCCAGGCTTTCCGCCCAAGTCGAACATCTTGCTCTCGCGCTGCATCACTTCTGAGCGATCCAAGATGATTTGTAGCGACTCTCTAAAGCTCAGAGTGTTGCTAACAAGTGCCAAGAGACGTCTCTCGTCCACCGCGCGATGGGGACCCGATCTAGACGCCTGATGTGGCCCTCGGCTTGCTGCATGATGCGGCGAATGACCTGTCTTGATGCGAGACCGGTCAGAAGACTGCGAGGCTATCACATACGAGCAAGCAGCGTTGACGGATGTCCGACGCTGGGATAAGTGATCCAGCGCCAAGGCCGCAAGAATGTACGTTTGGCTCATGGTCGAGTGAGCGTGCTTCTAGCAGGCCTGACTGTCGACTGCTCGAATGCTACACTGTGACTGCTCGCTCCATCCTGCGCGCTCTAGAGGCGTGCAGCACTGAATCGTAGTTGTTTTGCTCGCTTGGACAGCGGAGGAGTCGGTGGAGAAGAACATCCGTGATTTGCTGGGCATTGGTTGTGAATTTGATGAGAATTGAAATTGGGAGCACAGGGTCGCCTGAATTCAGTCTCAAGATTTGCCCAAGAATTTGTGGACACGTGATCGGAAGATCGACTCTCCTTACACTGACTCTTGACCACCATCATGCAGCAGCTTAGTACTGCAAATTGGACAATGATGAACATCTTTTTCAATCTTCATCTTCATGTGGTCTGATCAGCAAGCACACGCTCGAGCACTCAGTGACCACCTCAGACGAGGAAGGGCACCCATCAAGATCAAGAAATACATCAGCAGAATCTTGAATGAGCTTTGCAAATCGAGTCGACGTAAAACGCTGCTGGGCAGGCACATGAAACGGCGTGCGTAATGCAACGTGCAGCTCGTGAACATTGACTCCGAACCCGTCGGAGCGGGGATGGGGACCTTGATTCATATGAGGTCTAAATCGTAAGAGGCGAAGCAAAGTCTTTCATGTGCTTCTGGAATGGTCGTTTTGTTCTGGTCTTTAGATGCAGGTATTCTGGACATGAGGTGAAGAACAAATCGTCACGATGAAGCTGCAGAACAAGCACAGATCGAGTCGGCTAGACGTCAGCGCTCGCAAGCCAAGCGCGGCAAGAGTCGGGAGAGAGCGGCGCCGGACTGTCGACAATTTCGTGAGGCGATGCGGAGCAGAGTCGTGGATGGGCCATTTGAGCTACCTGCTGACTTCTAAAGGTAGCGTTGAAATCTGCCCCATGAGCTCCAAACGTTCCAGGCGTACTTGGTTGGCTATAGACTCGCGACATCCTTGCTGGCGAATCTCTGCGGCTAGGCAGCTGCTCCGCATGTCTGCTGTAAGCCGGTAGCTCCGAGTCGAAGGCAGTGTCAAGCGCATTCAGGCCAACATTGACTAGACGCCCATTTGGCAGTGTCGATACATCTTCGGCTCCACCCGGACGAGACAAAGGAGCTGAGTGGACCTGCTCAGGACACGTAGTTGGGCTGATAAGCCCGCCGCGATCTCGCATGTTGGCCGGCATCCCAACGGGTCGCAAAGGCTCTTGATGTGTACTAGATGTGGAACGACAACCGTAGGCAGCGCTTACTCTCTGCAGAAGAGCGACATTGGACTCCGTGGGGCTCAGAGTCAGGCCTCGGTCGGCTGCCGTCCTCTTAGCCTTGCTCATTCGGCCGCCGCTCGGTGGACTCAGCGCCGAACTTGGAGGGCCCAGACTGCTCATCGAATCAGCCCTCGACATCGGTCTGACATCCGCGTGTGGCCGCAAACTCTGTAGCCCCATCGACATTGGATTCTCAAGCGGCAGAGAAAAGCTGCGTGGCTTTGTGTTGACCTTGCTTCGCAGAGCGTTGGTGGAATTTCCTCTATTCTTTTGTGCCTTATCTGGATGGAGCATATTTGACCATTCAGCTGATCTAGGCGACAGCGATGCTAAAGTCTCGCCGCCGCTCCCGGTAGCTGGTCCCCTGGTCGAGGCACTGCTTGCAGTAGCGCTCTGAACAGATGCGGAGCGTATCAGATTACCGACACTTCGAAAGCTATTCATGCTGGCTGCTGCGATGGATTCAGACGAAGGAAAACGCTTGCGATCAGAGCGATGTGCCAAAGCCAGGTCCGACTTGCTGAGATCGATGCGCACTTTGCCCGACACGGTGGACCACGCTGTCGCAAGCCGAGACGGCTGGCACTCAGTGGAGGCTCGCGAGCATGGCGATATCAGTTCCCTGCCGTCCTTGCGGTACCCATCTGGCGTCATGCGACCGGGTGGCTCAGGGAAGAATAGCAGTGTACCCATCCGACTTTCCGCCATTGCGCCGCCAACGGTGCTGCTGGCATCTTCGCGGCGTGTGCGGTAGGTAGGTGAAAGTCTGGTGATGCTGCTTCGCAAGTCAGCTGACGATGTCCTCGGCCTGCGTCGGGCGAACCAGTTGGACAGCGAACGGCCAGGAGGCACTTCGCGCGCAGGCCTGCTCGACAGAGAAAGGCCGGATGTGGTTGAGCAGTCGTCTCTAAGCTGCTCGGTATCCGAGTGGCGCGTGTCTGTGCGTTGAAGTGAGCTGGAGCGTGCTCGCAAAACAGGCTCCTTGTGAGTCAAAGGGGCGACCACAGGAGCAGCGTGGCTCGACTTGGGGAGAACAGCAACTGATAAGGCTGATGAAACGCGTTGCGCGGAAACAGAGACCGGAGCCGAGGCAGACTGACACTCTCGTAATCCTTCAACATGCTGTTTCATCATGTGTTGAGCCGACATTGCGGCAGCCGCTTTCTTGGCCATTGACGTTCCGCCGAACATGGATGCTCCAAGGAGAGGCTGAGCGCTTTGTCTTTGTTCCTGGGGAAAGACTCCCAAAGGTCTACTCCGAAGCCAGCCTCCTTCAGTGTCGATGCTAGACGATCGCGATGATGCAAGAGCAACGTCAGAGACCTTGTGCGACAACTTGCGCAAGCGGTGATTTTTCACTGGCGTGGGTGTCTTGGGCAAAGGCTCTTTGGGTGGTGCAGAATCCACGCTTGAAGATTGCAAATGACCGTGCTCACGCGCGTGCAGACCTTTTGGAAGGATCGATGATATCAAGCTTGATTTTGTCTGCCCATGTTGACCTGGAAAGTCTTGCGCTGGCATCGTTCGGGGCAAGGTCGATTCTTGGCGACCATGATGCAAATCGTCGACTCGAGACTCGGAGCGTTCTGGTGCTACGTCCGAAGCTGACTCTTGACTCCAACGCGTCTGGCCTTCAGAAGTGTGTGCGCTGGAGATTTGCGACGACCTTCCGGGTCCCCTTTCTGAGCCGCTCACCTCCAGCCTCAACGAGGTGCGCCCGTTCTCCGCTAGAGTGGCAAGATCGCTGCGGAGCTGAAATCCGCCATAGCTGTCATTGATGTTGAACGCTGAAGTGTCAGAACTCCAGTGGCTCTGTACCAGCTGCGACGTCGAAAGACCGAGGCTATTCTCACGTGTGTCGCCCGCACCAGATAGTTCTGGACCCCTTGTCCGAAGAAGAGGCTTCGCCTGGGCACCGAGGCGGGAAGGGGATGCATCGGATCTTCTCAGCTCGCTCGGAGGCGCGTGCGATTCATTGAGCCCGGTTGGCGCCGCAAAGTGCGATAGCGATGATATCGACCAGCCTTCGGGGCAAGTGTCCGAAGCAGGGCCAACGATCTCAGAGTGATCGATTGCTGAGGAGTGCCCAGCTCCCACTGCTTGTTCCGAGTCATCCATGATGTCTGCTAGGACTCGAGCACACTCGGGAGTAGGTCCGGTCGTGTCGATGAGCGAAGTCACTGCCCTCGGCTCTCTTCGCGGTGTAGTTTTCGACGCGTGGTGCTCCGCAGGTGCATCATCCTGGCCACCGAGCTCTCCGGCATTGATCTCACGAGCGGAGGACGGAACGGCGTGAGAGCTCGCTACTTTCGGTGCTGGTTGCATGCTGTCAACTGTGCCTGCAACCTCGGCCGTGTCGTAGCATACACGTAGCTCTTCCCATGGCAGATCCTGCCGAGCCCAAGCCGGAGGCGTCTTCCAGGCGGGCTCAATGCTAGCCCGCAGCATCGCCTCCTCGAGCTCCAAGGGAGGCGGAGGGCAACGCGCAGAGGAATCAGCAGCTTCGATTTGAGATACGGGCGTCCAGCTCAATTGTCGCTTTCCTCCATTTCGTGCAGTCGAGCGCGAAAAACTGCGTGATAGCTCGGCTGTCACGGATGCAGTCACAGAGAGACGACTCGACATCGTCTTGCTGGGCTCGTCCACTTCCACGATTTGCGAGAGTTCATGTGGCCGGAAGAGAGCCGCATCCGGAATGCTTTGATCCGACTCGTCAGGAATGCTGCCCTCCACATCCTCTGTACTCTCGAGAATCGCATTGGACGGGCGCGAATGGCCAAATTGCAGATCTGCGCGGGCTGCTGACAGCTTTTCATCTGTGTGGAACAATCTGATATGTCAGCTATCATTGACGCTCGCTGCTACCTAAGCTGCTGAATTTGCTAGTCAGCCATGTACGTACCAGTGTCGTCGTCAACTAAGCTTTCCGAGCTCGCAGGCGCCTGAGCGCTGCTAGGCCTGGCGTCGCACACGGTGTCAAGGGGATCTTGACGGGGCTTCTCTCCCTTCAAGCTCGGCACGGTGCCTAGATCCGAGCCCGTCGTGGCTGATCCAGCTACTAGTTTGGAATCTCGCTTGATGCCGAGGTCGGAGTCTGCCGTACCGTTGAAGTTCTGTGAAAGACGTATCGATGTTCGATTGGCGTGCGCATGTGCTGAAAGCGCGCTGAGGCTGTACATGCTGCTCCTGCCTGATCGCAGTTCAAAACCAAAGACTGGCGAGGGATGACCTTGGAGCTGGTGAGGTGATTCGTCCGGATTGAATGCGGGGGACCATACGTTGATGGAGTGTCTTCGTGATGGTGTCGCGCAAGTGCTCTCGCGATTTTCAGTCCTGCTTGGACTTTGCCTTGGCGACATGTCGGATGCGTCTCGTGGGGTCAGAGAAGCGCTGATCATTACGCACTCATCTTCGGTGCTCGCGGCAGAGAGCGATGGACCGTCAGCTATTTCTGCGCCGTCGGCACCCTGCCTCTCGTGTTGTCGCGCTTCAAGCTGGTGCTCTTGACCCCTTCTTGTGATGCTAGCAGCGCGAGCCAGAGCTTCTGTGATACGTGCAGTGGCAAGACCGCTGTCGGGCCCGAGACTGTAAATAGAGGAGTCACTATCAGGGTCTTCGCGCGTCGGTGCATCTTTTGCGTGGGGCGGTCTGCGTTTGGGTAGTTCGATAGCAAGCAGGGACGGCACCTGCGCAGAGCTGAGGTGAAAAGCGGCAGATCCACGTTCGGCTGTAGTCTTGCGTTGCTCAGATGCCGGCGCCAAATTCTCCATTTCTTCTGCGATTGCAGACGGTGTTGATCCCATACCGAAGCGTTCAAGCATGGCGTTTTGAGCCTTTACCCGTTCTCTTTGGCGTCGTTCAAGGAGCGATGCAGCACGTGCCAAGACGGTAGGCGACGCGACGGATGCTGCGAACTGTCCTTCAATGGCTTGTGTGCGCTCACAAGATTGGACGACGCCTACGCTGGACGAAGTGCCTTGACCAGAAACCGCTGCTGAGCTGAGAGACTCGTAAGACTTGACGACTCGAGGTGTCGAACCAGCAGCGGAGGACTGCGGAGATGCCGGATCTTTGTGGTCGGCTTCGCGCTGGCTTTGCTGCGTAATCACGTCAGGGCTTGTATTACTTATGGACGTGCTTGCAGGCATGGAGAGCACATCTCTGAACGGAGAGTTGCCATTTGTGGTGGATGAGGATGGCTTGCTTCGGCTGCGAGGCACTTGCGAGCTGGCTTGTGCTTGTCCATGTGCAAAGGCGGTCTCAAGAGCCTCGCGAGCCTGGCGCAACGCCACTTCAGCATCTCCCACGGCCAGCAGAGCCGAGAGGAGTGCTGCTTGTGAGCGCGAACCTGATTCTGTGTGCTCGTCGAGAGGTGAGCAATCGATACGCGAGTGCAGGGTAGCATTCGACATGCTGGGCTTCGTCATATCGCAGGTGCGAGAGCAAGAGTGTGTATTCGAGAGGACAGAGAGTGCAGATTTGCGATGGAGCAAACGCTCATCCACCGAGCCTTGCGGCGAAGACAGCTTGGCGCTCGTCCAGCTACTTCTTCGTACGTCCCGAGAAGATCTCCGGGATATGCGGCCGCAACTGCCGGGCGGATCATGTTCAGCCGCGTCATCAGTATCAGAGGATTCGCTGTGCAGCTCTTTGCCAACGCTGGCTCGTTGACCAAGACGAAGGGGTCTGGTCGGGGTGACATTGCTCTCGAGCGCCAGGTCTCGTCGTTGCCGCTCCGGTATGGGTTGAAGAGAAGCTTGCCTTTGATGCATCTTGTCGACACTACGACATGGACGCAGAGCCGGACGAATGGGAGATGAGTGCGTTGATTCCGCCGGGTGCAGAGCCAGGGCCGAAGAGGGTCGGTCGTGGTCATGACTGTCGACGCGCGATTCGAGGAGCGATGACGAAACAAGACCAATGTCGCGCGGTCGATGAGATGAGGCATCGAGGACTTGTTTTCTCTGCGAAGGTCTATTGAACGCATTGCCAACCAAAGGCCCACGTTCCACCGCTGGGCTGATCCGTGCTTGTAAGACTTTGCCGGGATCATCTGGCGTGAAATGGGCTGCTTCTCGTCTCGACTCTCGCGACGACCTGGGAGGCGTTGATTCTCTAGGATCTTGCTGTGCAGTAGGCATGGTTCCCGATGCAGTAATGGCCTCTTCGGGGTTCGCGATTGGTTGAGTGCTCCTTCGAGATGAAGGGTCCACCGCGGCTGCGGTGACCGTGAGAAGGTCGTGAGCGCTTTGCGACGACGTTGTTGGACGTGCGAAAGGAGCCAGGCCGAGCAGGATCTCGACCCACAGAGTAAGGCGATGCAAGTCGTGAGAGCAGCTCGCAGAGCTAGCTGTAATTGATAGGAGCGCCGAGGATTGTGAGACGCATCCAAACAGAGCGTTGTCAACAGGCCAAAGAGAGTCGAAACCCAGAGAGCCAAGGGCCCGCGCGCGCGAGGTGAAGGCGTCCGCGATGGCCTTAAATATGCTCGTGCTTGTATTTTGTACTGAGACTGCGACGACGTGTTGAAGCAGCTAGCGAACTATAAGCTAGCGGACCGACGTGCGGACTCGTCGAGAGGAATTCGGATTCAGATCGTGATCGGAATTAAACAAGCGCATCCACGTATTCGTATTGTGATCGCTGTGAGTGAGAGGCAGAACGCTCTGCTGCTGACGATGATCATGTCGGCAGCACGCGGGTGTGCGATTCGCGAGTCGGTCGTGAGTATCATGATGCCGCGCGTTCTTCTGGCGTAGATCCACCGAGACCGTGGTGAGACCAAGCGCGATCGGCAATGCTGCTGATGAGCAGCGATCAATTAGTGCGAACCCAAATTGGAATCCAGCAACTAATAAGCAGTCATATATGTAGTTGATTGTACCTTGGTATGTGCATGCATGTCGGGCGGGCCGTCGTGGCGCACTTATTTGGTTGATGTCGGATTCTGATTCACCATTCAAGATTGAAGGCTGCTGACTGCGCCGCGCCGGACAGCCGCCAGCTTGCTATATGCTGCTGGCAATCAATCCATACCATGCACTCACTAATGATGGCCGTGCCGTTGGTAGCATGTCTCAGAGCCATGCAACAGCTGCTGTCGCGCTTGTCACAATCGTGAATTAACACAGCATATAGCAGCATCCGACGCCGCCAGCTGCGACAGACTCGTCTCGAAGAGCTGAGTTGTGATCAATCGACGCATGCTTTCTGCCGCTCATATGCCATGATTGATCGAGCGATGCCTCAACACTCTGCTCGTGTATCCAGACTCCCTTCCACCAGCAGTCAGCTGTGTATGTCGATACCATTTTGCTCTCCACAAGTTCAGAAAGTTTTGTGCGAAGAGCTCGAGGAATGAACCGGTCCCCCATCGCTCAAGATGTGGTTGGTGAGCAAATGTAAGAGCTTTGGATGGCGATCTGAGCAAGACTGGGTGGCCTCTGTCTGTAGATGTTGATCCTCAGGCCTAAGGAGGCCTTGGGGGCTCTGCACAGAGTAAAGCGCCCCACACAGACATTCTCTGCGCCTGCGCCCTGCTGCCGGTCGCTCATCGTGTCGGTGCCATAACGCTTTGCGCAGAAGACCACTCACGACTGGTCCTCGACGCCTTCCCGCGCGCAGCCTCCTCAACTGCGCAGGGGCAGGCATGTTGCGAGGCTAGAGCGATGCTCAGTGTATCGCCAGTCAGCTAAGGTGCAGCGTTGCTAGGTGCCGGGATGAGTCCACGCACATTGCACGATTGCGCGGCTGGCTCCAAGACCTTGATTTCCACCTGTGCGAGTCGCCACAGTCTGATGAGTCTTGCACGTACTACTACGGCTCGGAGCGCGTTCCTTCAAGAATACTTACTACACGCGGTCTTTCGATTTGAGATGCTGTTGCGAGCGCTGGATCTTGTATCAAGAGGCTTCCTTACGGTGCGCATCGAAGACGGATGAGCCACAGCGAACCCGAGGTGGCGCGCAATCCTTTGCAGTCAAACCAGGGTGCTGGCAGCTCGTTGTGCAGGCCACCCCAGGTCGCGAAAGCTTCCATCAGCATTCATGACCGCTGCCTGGATCCTCTCTTGCCCAGGGTTAGGTTTAAAAGCAGCCAATCAAAATGACAGCCCATGGCTCCGGCGGAAGCGCATTCCAGAGCTCGGCTTGGAGATCTTGGCAAGGACTATGCCGACTTGAACGGTGTTCACCTGCGTGGATCATTATAGGCAGAACGCGAGGAGGATGAAGGCATTGTTGATGAAAATTTGTAGATGCTCCATGCGATAGAAGGCGACAGGCTCTCTTAGCCCCTACATTCACGATTGGCTAGAAGAGTCTTGAGATTTGCGTCTAATCACGAATGAGACTTCTGTTTGTGACGCGTGCTTGCAGCAGTCACGAGTCACCATGATGCATGCAAGCAAGCTTAGCTCTGTCCAGCTGCACTCCGCGATCGGAAGGGGCGGCGAGCCGTGGGAACGCAGTCGTGAATGGTGACGCAGCAGTCGCGACTCACTGGCCCGTCCCCTGCTGTGGCGTTCGTTAGCTTCGGCAGGGTCCAAGCTTGCCTCATGCCTCATCCATCACCTTTTGCCCAACACAAAAGAAAGCCCGCCAGGCATGTTCAGTATGTAGGTACAGTCTGTGAGGCGAGTCGTAATTTCTCATCAAGCTGCATGCGTCACCAGCCCAGCATGATGGAGATGGAACACGCCGATGGCATAGCCTCGATCGTGATGGCATGGATGGTCTCATGACCTGCATCTGCAGCTTCAACGACCGGTGGGGCCTACAGCGAGACCGCCTTGATATCGGGCAGGAAATCCAACATGCGCGCCCTGGCCAAGCTGTTGGTCAGCAGCCACGGCAGTCTCAGCGAGCGCACAATTGATCTTATGATTGAAGAGCTCTCGCAACGGGCCGCAGTGCCGAGGCAGTGGTGATGACGTGCGGGCACAGGCGTGGGAAGACTGCGAGCTCGATTCGCAGGTCCGACATGGCGGGTGGTGCAGAATATGAATCTCAAGCACAACCGAAACCAGATCAAATTTTGACTATTACGACTACCATCACGCACGCAAGTCGAGTAGCCAGCGCCTTGAGAGACACGCCCACATTACCCACGTCATACCTGCTACCCTCCGCTAGACAGCCCAAAATGTCAAGCAACTCAGACAAGATCCACGGGAAACAGTCGCACTTGGAGGAGCAACATGACATTGTTACTGCGTACCCGAATGCTATACCAAGTAAGCAGTCACAAACAGGCCCTGGACTGGATAAGGACATGAAGCCAGGAGCGGCGCACTACCAGGTCGAAACTTGGGACAATGACGGGAAGCCGTACTTGACGGAGTACAAAGGCACGGGCAAGCTTGAAGGTCGACGTGCGATCATCACCGGTGGCGATAGTGGCATCGGCCGTGCCATTGCGCTGTTCTACGCTCGCGAGGGTGCAAAGATTACTCTGGCGTGTCTGCCCGAAGAAGCCGAGGATGCAAGGACGGTCGAGCAGCTGGTCAAGGAAGGACCTGGCAGCAAGTCCATCATCGTTGTGCCAGGAGACGTCAAGGATCACGCGTATTGCAAGAGCCTGATTGACACTCACGTCAAACAATGGGGAGGTCTGGAGATCCTGGTGAACAACGCAAGCCAGCAGATCGAGTGCAAGGACCTTGCAGAGATCGATTTGAAAAACGTCGAAAATACCTTCCAGACGAACATCGTGGCCATGATTGCTCTTGCCAAGTTCGCATTGCCACACTTGAAGCGAGGTGCGGGCACAATCATCAACGATGCGAGCGTGACTGCTCACAAGGGCAGCATCGGATTTGCCGACTACGCCGCCACCAAAGGGTGAGACTGGCCTTCAGATCCGGGTCACCGCTCAAGCGCTGATCCATCTATCGTGTTCTGTGACTGCTTCAGCGCAATCGTTACTTTCACTAAAGCACTTGCGGGCCAGCTTGCCCCCAAGGGCATCCGCGTGAACGCAGTCGCACCAGGGCCCGTTTACACGCCCATGCAGCCGGCGTCCCGAACAGCAGAAAGCATGGAAGGTTGGGGCGTTGGTGCGATTCCTCTGCACGGTGAGTGACTGGCCTCTGAAAGGCGGGGAAGCGGTCCGGAGAGTCCGGACCTTAGCTCATTCCTAAGTCTTTGGACGTCTTTGACTTGACCGCAGGTCGACCCGCACAGCCGGCTGAACTAGCAGGCGCCTTTGTCTTCCTGGCCGATCCTGTTTACACTAACTGCATGACTGGACAGGTGGGTGTGCTACATACCGACATGCCGTTCCTCGATGCCTGTGATTAACGGTGCTGACTACTTTCCTGCCTGACGCCCGGACAGGTCGTGCACGTCAACAATGGCGGCTACTTTCCTTAGGGTTGTGAGAAGTAGCAAACGTCAAGGTGCTCAACTCGGACCATGCAGTACCTATCGCATGCGTTTGAGAGCTGCGTCTTCTGCCAATCGGAATCCCGGAGTCTTGTGTTCACAGTGAGGACACTTCGGAAGGCACTGACTTTCAGCAGCGGCTGACGTGAGGATCACTAAAAAGTTCCTTCCATCGCTTCTATGATGCTGGCGGTGGAAGTTGATCTCATTAATCGATCTGTGAATTCCTGCTTGCGATTGAAGCGTACCAATCTTGACTGATCTATAGGGCACACGCTCTTGCGGGTTGCGGCACCCACACTGCACACGCGATTGGAGGATATGGCGCGTCGCGAGAAGAGACGCGCACCCCACCGCGGCGAGACCCAAAATACGGAGCCAGACGTTATGGCGACGCAGCAGAGCATCCAGCACTCGCACGCACGCGGCTGGTTTTGACTCATCGCAGCCTGCACTGGCGACGGCGGTGACTGCTTGCTGACACCCAAAGTGCATGCTGCTGCTGGTTGCTGCGCAGCAGCCCATACAGCTATGGCGCGAAGAGGCGTCCATAGCTGCTGGCAGCATGCGCACACCCACCCGCCCTCATCGTGACTTGTGACTCACGGCTCGTGGCTGTAGCTTCGTCTACGCCTGCATCTGCATCCCCTATGAAGACCCACCAGGGTCAGTCCTCCGCCTCATACGTCTGCAACCTCTCTGAGCCACGCGGAGTCGTCTCCTGTAGCGTATCCTGGAAAAGCCTACCTGCGCTCTCTCCATGTCTTTCGAGGCGCGTATTGTTTCCATCAACAGTCGAAATAACGCCCCTGGACCCTCTCCTTGAGCTTGCCAACGTGATTGAGAGGGATTGCAAGCCTTTGAAGTAACGATGGACTCAACTTCCGAAACAGAGGACGCGGATGCTCGCCCAAAGCTACGTTCGAAGCCGCCAGCCATTTCGCCACGGCGCACCTCCACTAGCGCCGAGAAGGAGTCACTTGCTGACGATGATGTCGCTCCAGTGGTCAAAGTCGACGAGCCGACCTTTCAAAGTGGCGTGCAAGCTGAAGGCTTGCCTACGGAACCCACATGCGCGCGACCGATGGCGCAAGAGGATGGTGCAGAGCAACAAAGCGCCTCAGCAGAGATGCACGGCATCACAGCAAAGCGCCCTCTGCCGAAGGCACCCATATTGGTAGATGTTGCCAGAGACATGCAGGATGATCTGCAAGACGCGCATTCGGTCATTGCAAACGGAGAGAACAACACCACGGCAGGCAGCCTGCCAGTGTTGGAAGACGCGCCAGACGCGTCTTCCGAAGTCAACACCTTCACTAGCGCCGAATCCTACAAGGAGGCTTCTAAGGGTGGCCAAGGCTGCTCGAGTGGAGAAGGGGACGTGCCGTTGACGGTGCTGGAGCAGTCTGATGCTGATACACTACTTGCAGCTCAGCTGGATCTTCACGACGGCCCAGCCTGTCCCCGTACCGCAGGAATTCAAGATTCGACTCCGACACTATCCAAATCGAGCAGCGCAGATCTTCCCGAAGACAACGACTTGCCAAACTTGTCACCACCCAGCGATCCATCAACAGATCTACATGTCGCATCTGTCGCAGCTGACTCCACACTTCATACAGAAGCAACGCCTGATCCCTCCATCCTGCCAGAAGATAACATTTCCGGGCTCGCTCTGTCCGATATCGCAGCCCAGACAATTGCTGCGCCACGCACATCCGACGTTTCAGACGCGACTACCAGCGCCGCAACGTGCATTGACCACGGCAGCCAGTACCATTACTGCGTAGGCGATGAGATAGTAATCTCTGATCGAGAGAACGATATTCACCGGCTTCACCGGCCTGCTGCTCCGCACGACCTTGACAGAACACCAAGCGTCAGGTCGATAGAAACGGTCAGGCCCAGTAGTGCGCAGCTCAAATTGGGGAGTGCCACTGTCTATCCCTTTCAGCCAAGCAGTCCTGCGATTACGCGGGGATTCTCGACCACTGGCAGCGTGCGCTCTGTGGCTGGATCCACAAGTCGCTGGGTGACGAGTATGGTCAACAGAGCAATGTTCTCCAAGCAGGCTCTGAGGGACAAAGCAGAAGCTGCGAAAAGCGTCCTTGCGGGCCCTCTGGCAAAGGTCGCCTCCAGCTCCACACCCAATCTGACACATTCGGACGACAGCGAGAAGGAGCTGATCTCTCAACTCGTCTTGGAAGAGTCCGGTGCTCGCGTTCCAAAGTCTTCGGTGACAAAGGCACGTTCGTTATACGCAAAGCGCGATTCAATTGACTCGGATTCAGAAGTCGCGTACACGAGCTTGGAGGTGCCGTATGGGGCTGCGGAAGTCATGAGTGCAAGAGATAGGGCGGCAGAAGACGCAAGGGTTGCTGGTGGAACAGATGGAACACTAATGGTGGTCAATGACGACATCGAACGTGCGCAATGCAGCGCACTCGATCCTCAGCATCAAGACCGTCTGGTTGCAGAGTCTGTGAGTATGCTCGTCGCCGCTGAGCTGACTGTCGCCGGTACTGACCTGTCAATCTCCATTTAGCTGGCACGCGAGATCTCTTCAGGGGTTCTTGGGCCAGAAGAGCAAGCGGTGCTCGACATGCTCGAGGAGATGAGCAACGCGTCCGAGCACGCAGAATCATCACCTCAGCAACACGTACACAGCAGGCTAGACGCCCCTCGGCCAAGCTTACCCCGTTCCGGCAGCGTCAAAGAAAGAGTAATGGCAATGCAGAGGGGCGACTCGCGAGTGGTGAATGCACATTCCTCGGACAGCGGCTCCCACATCAGCGCAGCATCTGGTCGATCTTTCTGCTCGGCCGCGGAGGGTTCTCTGAGCCCCGGAATGGAAGCAGCCCACCAGACTAGTCCTCGACCAGCTCATCAAAGGAGCCTTACCGCCGAAAGCTCTTCAGTGACGAGCATGAATAGCCAAAGCAGCAGTATTATGAGCCGAGAAGCCAGAAATAGAGCTACTATGGATACAGCTGGACCACGCTTGCCAATCGCTAGCGATTCTGAACAAGCCGCAAGGCCTCGCTTCCCGCCACCTCGTCGAGCTGGGCAAAGGTCCGCGCATCTCGGACCGTTTTCACCAAATTCAAGCACCCTCGCTGGAAGTCACATGAGCCAGAGCGGAAGTGGTCTGAACTTTTGGAGCAGGATGGAACAGAGGTCTCCATCCACTGCACCGACCTCTCCTGGCTTGCCCATGTCCAGCGACGCTTCGCCGTTTCCCCCCGAGTTCTACAGCCACAAGTTGGGCACCGCCGGTGGGCATGGGAGGCATCATCCCTATCCACCCATGCTGAGGCGACTCGAGACGGATATGACGGCAGCAACTTCTGTGAGCTCGGGCATCCACAGCATCCACAAAGGAAGTGCCAGTGTTCTCCTTCCAACCCCTACCACGGCTGGTTTGGTCAGGAGTCCAGGCACTCCACCTACCACGGCTGGATATGATGCTGCCACTTACATGGTGTCGAAGCAGCAGTGCGCGAGTCCCCTTGAGCAAGTCGCTCCATCTAGTCCATCTAAGCTCGCCTACTCCGAGTCCTCGAATTGGTCTAGCGCCAAAACGCATGATGTGGCACGCGACATCAAGACCTTTCCAGTCGCGACGTCCGAGGCGGTGAGAAAACAAATCGGTGACCTTGACACGCCATCTGAGACCCCAAGCGACGCTGCACGAGCAGATAGACAGCTGGAAGGCTTAGGTATAGCGGCGCTGGATGCACATGTGAGAAGCCACACTGATCGAGACGCTTCGCTTGGACCCGGAGCCACGTCGCATCTCGTGTCACCTGTAAGGACACAGAAGCGCGACCTCCCTGCTCATGATTCGACAAGATCTCTTCGTTCTTTGCATCCTGCCCTGAGTGACTCGACTTTCGCCGTGGGTCACTCGATCAGCAATAGTCAAAGCGAAAAGGCGATAGCTGGACCTGCTTTGCGCTCGCAACTTCGCGCTCCCGGGACACCTACAAAGGCGCGAGACCTGATAGCTTTCTTTGAGCAAGAAATGCAATCGGTCCCTAGCCCAAGCAATGCGCCAAGTGCACAGGCAGTGGCACAGCCAAAGCCTACCAAGTCTCGGGCTGCTGAAGTACCTTTTGGAAAGCACACACCATCGCAGGAGATTGCAGAGCGATATCGCAAGGCTCTTCGCGACAAACCTGAATCTTTAGTCAGCTCACCTGCTTCTATCACACCCAGCTCGAAATTGTCGTTTCGGGTCGATAATGAGCTGTCAACCGCTCCAGAGCAGAGCGACGCTGCGGCAGAGACTTCGAAGTTGGCGCTCCGGAGAAGAGCGCAGGTCTCAGCCTCCAGAGCTCGCATCGCTGCTGTTGGCGCGGAGATGATCTCACAAGTTGTAGCAGACGAGGAGAATAGGGAGCCCGGACCTCTGGACACGCTTGACGGGCCGACGCGCACGCCCTCTCGCAGTCCTCGACGTGTACTCAGCGGCTCTCGAAAGCCTTCTCCTTCGCTGTTCGGCTTCTCAACCTCTCCGCTGCACATACGCAGGACCTCTGCTGAGAGGCAGCGCACCAATGCTAGCCCTACAGCTGACCCGAAGGGCCCGCCTTCTGTTTCAGCTGGGACAAAATCTGCGGGGTCCAGTCCTACTCGACGAGGGGGAAGCGGAAGCACCGGCAGCGTCAGCCTTGCTGGAGGTGTGCGCAATCTCGCACGCGCTTTCTCGAGGGGTGCAACTCCATCAGATCCTTTGCGTGAAGCTTCTCGCGCTTCAGACGCTGCTGAAGCTCAAGCCCCACCCAGCGCATGGCGCAGTGGTGAAAGCGGCGGGCAAGTCGCTGAAGCGCGACGCATGTCAGACGACCGCAGTGCACTCAGCGCTCGTACACACGGCACCCAAGCATCTTTTCGCCAGAATGTAGAGAGTGGTCGCCTGCCTTTGGACAATCGAGGTGCATTGGAGTTGATCGGAGAACACCGTCAACGAGCTGCTCCGCTGCGTCAAGGAACAGTGTTCTACTTTAACGTGCACCACAGGCAACCCCATTGGCAGCGCGCTCAGGCGATCCTTTTGCCTACAGCCGTGGCCCTGAGCTGGATACCGCGCGGCGGAGGGCGCGAAAATGTGGTCTTGGACCTACGAGCTTGCTTAGAGGTGTTCTCCTTGCCGAGTGCCGTGCATCCAAACAGCCAGCACGATGTTGCAGCACAGACCGCTCTTGCCCAGGGTCTGGGAGACATTCACGCTTTTCAACTTGTTTTTGATGATGGTGTAGAGCGCATCGCGGTCGACAGGGCTATCGATCGCGTGCAATGGATCACAGCAGCGTGGTGAGTAGCAGTGCGGAGTCTCTGCAGGCAGGACGCGTGCTTTACACTCACGACTGCTGATTCTTGTACTGCTTGCATCTCTTTTCTCAGGGAGGCGCTTGGGATGGCGCAGGGCAGGGACACATCTGCCCAGCAAGGCCAGACGCAGGTGCTCGAGAGTCAGAGTCCGTCAGCCTGTGGAGATAATCAGGTATCCGTCAATCAGGCTGTGCAATTGCTCGTGGGGCAATCGCAGTCCCAGGTACTTGCATCTGCGCAGTCTGACCCCATCTCTCCGAGCACTGGCGGTGGCAGTGGCAAGGAGACGATTCAGCGCATTGCAGGCATTTGGGCATCCGAACCATCATCCGGTAATGAGCAGCCTCCTCGTCCACCACCTGTCCCACCAAAGGACAGGCCGTCTCCAGAACGGCCACTCACTGAAGCACCGCGAGCGCACGCGAGTCCACAGACCTGGCGCAAACCGGTCCAGGACAATTCTCACGACACGGCGCTTGTGGTGTCTACGCCATTCGAACAGGATCGCGCTTCTCCACCCCCGAGCGAGTTCGACTGGGATTCGTCATCCCGTGAATTAGTTCCCAGCGATTCTGCGAGCCAGCGTCCACCTAGAAGCGATTGTGAAGCGAGCTGCATAAGTCGACCAGGCTCCGACCTTCAGAACCTAGCAGCGCATCTGAGTGCGGAGGCTCGGCCCAAACGTGCGCCTGGCGGTGCGGCACTGGAATTGACATCGCAAAGCGCTGCAAAGGCAGCGCCAGCAAATTTGCCGCGCGAAGAGTCACGGCTCCTTGAGACAGTGCTCGAAGAGACTCAATCGCAGGCGCAAAGCACACAAGTAAAGCCGCCCTCTTTGCAGCACTCTGATCTGGCCTCTGCACTGAAGCGCACTCCGCGAAAGCAGGGCCGGACCTCTTTACCGAAGGCAGAAGAGTCGGCAGAGTGCGAGGACATTTTGTCCATTACCAAGCCTGTAATAGCTGCCCGTAGCTCGCTGAGCAGCAAGAATGGCAGCGCAAGCGTGAGCTCCGGCGACGTAGCTCGTCTGCTCACTTATCTCGAGGAACAACAGGCTGCACGCGAAGCGCGCGAGGCACATCTCGAAGAGCAGATTCGCTCTTTCCAGGATGTGATCGCTGGCTTGCAGCGCAAAATTTCCTCAGCCAGCAAGAGGTCCACCACAGCACACGAACTTTCGGAGCGCAGCTCGTCGAGGCGCAGAAGCAGCGCGGGCACGACTGCATCTAGCAAGGATGAAGGTGCTTCGACACCTCGACGCAACGATCACGCCGAGCTTGCAGCAGTGCAAGAGAAGCTCGACAGGGTACTGAGCCTCGTCGGTAACGTTTTCGAGGGACAGACGCGCCTTCAAGAGAAGGCGCAAGCTCAGGCGACGGATACTGCAGTCCCAAAAGGTGACGACCTTGTTTCAACTCGCTCTGATCACGAGCTGTTGAAAGTCCAAGAGACACTAGAAAAGCTGTTGGACCGCATGCAGTCCCAAGTGGATACCACAAGCTCTCTAAACGGAAGAGGTACACTCCGAGAGCTTGTGAGAGAGGCAGGTCTACCGCGAGCCTTGCGACCAGAGAATCGCAATCTCGACGGCGATCCCATCGATGGACGCGATCAAGCCATTCTAGCCGACCGACCTAAGCGAAGCCGCACTAGCGCACCTGCTACACTCGAGATGAGTAGGGAAGACCAGGAAAAGATTCCGCTTCCTCCATCTTCGTCAGCTTCAACTCTCTCTCGCGAGAGAGTGCCTGCACGAGACTGGCGCTCGGAATTAGGCGTGCCCCCAACTCCAGCGAACACGGACGCTGCCTCCTCTTACGCTCCTTCGATTCGTAGCCAGGCTACGACTCTGAGAGGTCGCGCTCCAGACGACGTCTTCCTGTATGGGGCTGCACCATCTACATCGGCGTCCGAAGCTCGACCTCCCAAGGCGATTTTTGCTCCTCATACAAGTCAAGTTGGCCTCAATATGGAAGCAGAAGTGCGTCGTCAACGGGGTACACAACAGGGCAACAGCAATGCTGGGTGGTATGGCGCACCGGATCTACCCGAGAAAGACAACACGGTCCGATGGGCTCGCAGCAATCTCGTCCAACGCGACCAACGGTCACCATCTCAGCCCTCTGGTATGGTCGCGACGGGGATGTCCATGCCTGACCCAAGCTCATACGGCAACGAGAGGTGCGACTTGTCCCCCGGCTCCTTCAAAGAGCAGTCCAAGCCGAGTCCCGAGCTAGAGGCAGTCCTCCAGGCGATTCGAGACAACGAAGGGGCGCGCGCTGCGCAGCAAGCCCAGCAACAAGACATTGCTCGCTATCTCAATGAGCTCAACACCTGGTTGGAGAAGGACGTCGTCGACAGGTCGAAAGAATGGCGCGAACTGACCAGCGGCGTATCTCAGCTCCATCAAGAGCTTGCGCAGCTCAAGACTGGATCAGGACCGACGACTGTGGCCGAAGCACCGCGAAGTGGCCCTGGTGTTGCGGACGCGGGCAATCAGCATTTGCAGCGCTCAGCGACGACGAGCAGTCGAGGTGTCTCGGGAGCACCGCCTACGAGCTCTGGAAGCGCAGACCTCGCATCTTATCAGCTTTCCGATGGTCGTGCAGCCCCACCGCCACGCGAACCGCCGCCCTTTGGCAATGGTGGACAGTGGACCGCACACACCGCAGCGGGAGGCGGGGGAGGGTTTCCGCCCAATGCCGCCGCAGCGGGGGCACCTCCTGCCCTCTTCACCCCGGCTCCCTTATCACGCTCTGGAACGCGCACTTGGCACTCAGAGGCTTCGCCGGGAGCGCTGCGTAATCAAGACGTCTGGGCACACTCGGGCTCACGTGCGAACTCGAAGAAGCTTTCGAAGGAAGAAAAGGCCGCGAGGAAGCGCTCCGACCGACGAAATTTCCTGTCCAAATTGGGTCCGCTGGCAGCAGCGGCGGGAGGGGCAGCTTTAGTCCACGCAGCCGTGTCTGAGTGGGATGCGCACAAGGAAAGACAGCGTCAAGCCAATCGTCCGGCAGAGGCTGGTGCCAAGGCAGATCCCAAGACTGGCAAGTTGCCAGAGAAAATCGATGTTCCGAAGTCGCTAATGCAGAGGCTCAAGGAGGCAACATCCCTGGGAGACGAGAGCAAGTTGAGAGAGGTCATCAAAGAAGCAGCGGAGCTCGGTGCTGGCAGCGCGGCAGTAGCCACGGTCACAGAGCAGGTTGATGAGGCAAAAAAGAAAGCCGCCGCCGACAAGGATGACGATGGCGATGAATCTGACGTGACTGTCGGTGCCTCTACGAAGGCTAATGCCAAAGAAGTGGAGAGCCGCAGCGCGAAGTCTTCAACATCAGCTACGTCGACCGAAACGGTGACTACCGACTCAACGGCGACCAAGCAAGATACATCAGTAGCTGCAGCGCAGACTGCAGCTCTCTCTCTGGCTGTTGAAGAGATTCTCAAGCACTTGCTCGAGCGAAAGGACGAGGAAGCGAAACGGCGCGAGGAGGAGGAAGCTCGTCGTACAGCCTCTGAAGTCAGCCGAAAGAGTGAGAGAGATGCCGAGGAGGAGAGGAACTCTTCTGTGCGAGCCAAAGAGCAAGACGATCTGGCAGATCTCATCCTCGAAAAGGTCAGTTTTGTTGAAGACGCAGCCAGACGCCTTGTATGCCGCCGACTGACTGCCTTTGCCTGCATGTCAGATCCGAGCCGAGCAAGAGTTGAAAGAGCAACAGAACGCTGCAAAAGAGAAGGAACTCAGTCCTAAGGAAGGTGAGGTCGTGTTTCCACAGGGTGTAGAGGTCTATGCTCAATCGGCAAAAATGCCTCACAATCTTCTGCAGCTATCGAGTCTTTGGTTGCGCAGCAGAATGCCCAACGACAAGCGGATGCGCAGGCTAAAGCTGAGAGCGAAGCGGCCCTCAAAGGGTACACTGAGAGCGTCCAGAGAGCCACAGCTGAGCACAACGCCAAGGTCATCCAGACTGTGCAGCTTGCAAGCCGAGAGATGTTGAGAAACAACATCGATGCGCACGTTAATGAACTCAAAGGCGTTCTTGGGCAAGAGGTGGGTCTCATGAACCAAGCGCTCCGGATGTCATACAATCTAGAGTGCTAATCTCCTCTCTCCGCCCCTTCGATCAGATCTCGCGCATGTTCGAAGACGTGGGCAAGATTCGCGAGATGAAGCGAGAGTTGGAGAGGGATATCGCCGAGCTCTTCTCCATGAAAGCAAAGTACTCTGCCGAGCTGCCAGCTCCCAGCACTGTTGGAAGTGACAGCGGAAGCAAAGGGAAAAGTAGCACAGACGGCGCCTCATCAGTCTCGTCTTCCAGCGCTTCCTCCAACAATTCCAAGAGCTCGATTCAGTCCGGTACGAAGGCGCCAGGAAAAGCTACTCCGCCCACCACGACCGCCAGAAACATCGGCAATGGTGGTCCGAGGCCGGCGGCTGTACCCCCTGCGTCGATTCCTTTAGGCATGGCCAACGTGCCGCTGGTTGCACCACAAGCTTCCCGCTTCACATCGGGCGTGCGTGGCATGCTCAGTCCATACAGCCGGGCAGGAGCACCTGCAGCGATGCCAATGCCCATGCCCATGCCGGGCCCTACCGCTGGCAGGCCAGGTCTTCCTCCAACCCCGAACCAAAATCCCGCTGCCCCGCCGAAGGATTTCGTCAATCCGTGAGTGCACGTGCGTTGAGTTTGTGACCTTCGCAGCTGCTGATAGGACTGCACTTTACACTTCTTGCCCCTGAAATTTTTGTTTGCGTAGATTTTGTGAGTGATGCTTGTTCGTGTGCTGCGAAACCCAGGACAGAGAGCGGCTGACCACCTTTTCATTTCCGCATGTAGCGTTGACATTCGGCTCCCGACGCTGAATTTGAGGCGCTCGATGAGATTGAGTTCCATGCTGGTCTGACAGAAGCGAGACCTAGACTCAGACCCAGCGACAAAGATGACTGCCTGATGAGCGACGTTTCCCGACAGACGCTTGAACCATACTTGTGACTGTGCGCCTTTTCCAACACTTAACACTTACACCACACCTTTGCACATACGATACCCTGTCAAAATTCGAAATCCTGACCGTTCGCTCTCTGACAACGCACAGTTTGGGCTAATGATTTGGCATGGATTGATCCGACGCTAGAAGACTACCATGAACCCTTCTGCACGCCCTGAAGCTCGTTTGCCAGCGCCTTCTTCCTGAAGGCGTACTGATGATCAAAGGCGGGCAGTGAGCGGTCAGACAAAGATCGATGAGTCGCAGGTACGGCCCGAACGTAGAAGACGCTCCTCTTGACATTCGACTGAAGCATCCATCTATCACGACCCACACAGCGCAACGTCTATGCGAGCAAGCCAAGATCTGCGCAACCATGCAACGCCCCTCCATCTCAGGCGGCATTTCTGGCCCGCTCGCCCCCTCTTAAGCCCCCCAAAAAGAAGATGGACGACTCACTCTGCAAAGTCCAAATTCAGTAATCACTCCTCTTCCTCTGCCTGTCGCGATACACCTCTCCACCACTCTGGTAGGCCTCGTATTAGGAGGCAAAGCGTTCAGGCCTAATTGCGCTTGATGCCTCGTCTTTGCTGGCAAGGTCGTATTGCGCGCCAAGTACTTGTAGGCTCGACGGAGCAGCTCGGTGGAGGCTACTGCTCGACGCGTTGTGATGTCCCGTCTGAGGGATGTGTGGTATGGAAGCAGGGTCGAGTTGGGGAGAAGGGGGGCGCGAGAGAGGGAGAAGGGAGTGAGATGTCTACTTGGATTGCTTTGGCTCGATCCACACTCACAGGACTCGAGCATTCACCCCGGCTGGCATTGTCTTGCAGCCTGGCACAAAAGCTTTCCGATGGAAGACAAAAGAGCAGACGGATTTGCGAGTTGTGGGAGCTTTAGAGTCGCCATGGAGCTGGGTCGTCGTAACGCTTAAGCAACCTCTTTATCCTTCGGTCGGTGAATGCATCCATCGCCTTTTCATCCTTCAAGTCCCGCATCTCGCTTTGGTCGTTCGCGATCGCAAGCTCTATAGAGCGACCAACAATCGCAAGTCACGTGCGCTTCGAAAAGCCCGCATCACTCGCACGGGTGAAGTCATGCTCCATGCTGGCCGTGATCGGACAAAGCAAATTACGAGTAGTAGCGAGGCCCAGCGTGCACCGCGCGCGAGCCTAGCTGCATGCATATGTGCATCATCTGTCAGGGTTTGGTCAGCAGCACAGACCACATGCATCTGTGATGATGATGAGCAGCAGCTAGGGTTCAGCTCGGATCAAGGCATTCGTGATTGACGATGTTCTCTGACAAAGTCACCCGTCGAGACCTGTTGTGTGTGTGTGTGTGTATGTACAGCGACTCGTGACCGTGGATTCGGTCAAGGAGCGCTACACACCACAGATGCTCAGACTGATCGAACCTTTGAGTCATCGTTCGCCCGCGCCCGCCCCCAGCTGCCTTTTCTCTTGGGTGGGGGTGTTCAAGACTCGCAACCCGTGACTGGCGATTTGCACGCTTCGAGGGAAGGAGGATGGATGACGTCTCCGCATGGCTGTGGTAGTTGTGCTAGGTCATGGCTCTGCATGGAGATCACAGGAAGCCTTTGTGCGCTTTTGTCGCTTCGAGAATCACAATGGAAGAATGGGTGCGCAAGCGAGAACCAGAGTCAAACCTCGGCCGCTCCCGCCTCTTTTTGCCTTCTCACCACATCCATTCGTGACTGTACGAAGTGTCTTGACACACCAATTCTAAGCGTCAAAAGTCTGAAAGCGAGATCTTGCGCCAAATACACCACAACCCAAAGCGCTCACATTCACACATACGCTCAATATGGCTGGCAGCAAAGGAGGTGAAGCACCAGGAGGAAAGGGGCTGACTGAAGCTACCATCCAGGACGCTCCTCCCGGTACGCGCAAGAGTCTGCTCAGCAACTTTGATTTCGATGGTGAGTGCAAGTGTTTCAGAAGATGCGACGGGCGAAGCAAGTCACGAGGGCGAGGAGCGCGTGGGATAGCGCGGCGAGGGCGAGCGGCGGATCAGCGGATGCGTTCGCAAGCATCCAGCTTGACGCTATGAATTCCAAGCGACACCTTTGGATGAGCAAATGAGGCTAGCCCCTTTCGCCCGCGCTGACATTCGCACTGGCACTCTCCCCGCAGAGCTCATCAAGACTCATCTCGCATCTCAGAACAGCGTGGTTAGCAACGTGGCGCTGTTTGACAAGGATGATGGTCAACCCGTAGGCGCGTGAGTCATTCGTCTTCACGTGGGCACCCGCCGCTACAAGTAGGCCCTGGTGGTGCCATGCCACACCCTTATCCCCGCTCACCCGTGTGCCCCAACTTTGGCCTGTCATCCTCGTAGCACCACCCCATCCTTTGCCAACGCCTTTGCTCCAGAAGAGGTGAACAACCTGTTGGACATCTTTACTCGTCTCTCATCTCCTGCAGGTGACATTTCCAATGTGGACAAGATCACGTTGGGAGGAACAGAGTACACTCTTTCAGGTCCTCGCGGTAATCAGTATCCAGCCGAGATTGCGTCTTTGCACTCCGACAAGGTGAGTATGTGCGCCCGCGCCCACTGCCAAGAGGGTTGTTGTGATCTGTTGTACTCACCTTTCTTGTCGCTCGCTCGTTCACCCGCTTATCCGCTTGCTCGCTGGCCGGCCATTTTGTTCATCTCGCAGAACGTCCTCTTTGCTACGCCCACCGCTACTTTGCTCCTCGTGCTCGAGGCTGCTCCTGGCGCCGACACCAAGCAAGCGACGGACGCAAAGCAAGCATTCTACACTGCAGTCAAGTCCTTCAACGGGGCTCTGGCTAGCAAGGGCCTGTAGGAGTGTCGGCATTGCGAGGAAGAAAAGCAGAATGAGCAAGGCACACTTGTGCAGCAATGTGAATAGCGATTTGCATGCGGCAAAGTCATGGTGTTGGATGCTCCAATCGTCTTGCACGTGTGCGAGACTCGGGGTGCATGCGTGTGCGGGAGTCACAGTGGCTATACATTCTGATGAGATTTGCGCACGATCCTGAATAGCAACCGCTTAGTGGCATGGTCTGCTGTGCTGCCTCTGCTCGCAACATCTCCATCCCCATATCGACCTCCAAAATCCTCCTCCTCCACATACACGTCCCAATCTCTTCCCCAAAGTTGTTTGAAGGATTCGATGTCGTGTCTATAGGCCCTATCGGTCGATTGATTCCCCTTCCACTTGCCCTGCTTCTCCTCGACGGATCGACCGAGCGGCAGTCCGACTTGACGACCTAGGATCTGAGAAGCTGGATGATGCGAGAGGAGACCGTCTAGAGTCTTGACGATCGACTTTTGCTCGTCTGCGGGCATTGCATGATGAGCGAAAAATTCAATCTATTTGTGAGATGTGTTTCCTCGCGCAAACGACTCACCGAGATCGAACAGGTGCAAAAAGCTTCCGATGTAGATGCTGCCGTATCCGCCGCCATCCTCTCTCGCCTCGTCGCGCACTCTTTGAACGTGCTGCTCATCAAACACATCGCACACCAACCACTTTGTACCTCCGATTCGCTCTCGCGCTGATGCATCGTCGTACATGGCGTGTCCTGCGTCCATGAGGTCCTTGGACAGATCAGCAGCTACTAATCGATCAGAGGGTACTCCATCCACGATCAATCTGCGCGTATCCTGTCCCATTGCGCAACCCAGATCCAAATGCTTCTTCGGAGGTGCTCCTGCTTCCTCTCCTCCCGCTCGACTTTTGAGATGGGCAAGCAACGCTTTGTAAGTGCCTTGCGGTCCGCAGGTATGTATAGCAGGCATCAAGAATCTGAAACTTCCCAAGCATGGATAAGGCGCATGAGGAAAGACTTGATCTCTTGTTTGAATTATGTGCTGTACCAGTGCGGTAGTGGAGAGAGAGCTGAGGTAGCTAGATGTTCGGAAGAGGGAGAGAGCTTCGTCTGGGATGGGCAGCTCGGGAGAGGAAGCGTAACGATGAGGATCGGCAGAGGCTCCTGTGGGTGCGGCCATGTTTGCTAGCGAGACGCTTTAATGATGAGTGAGAGTGTCAGCGTCGATTTGAAGGGGATCAATGCTGCTGAGGTGTGTTGTAATGTGAGATGGGTCGGTCGTGTTGGCGAGGGATGGTCAGGCGCACATCGCTTATTCCACACGACGTTAGATGGTTGCACGATCGCAAGCGAATGGGTAGGACAAGTCGCGAGTCAGTGTCTATACTTCATGAGCGTCAAGTGGCAATCAGCTCCTTCATTATTCATTTGCGCAGTCACAAGTCACGATTACTCTGTGCGGAGTGTGCATGCAGGTGTCTGTGGGTGTGAGTGGAGGTTATGCCGAAGGGTTGTTTGCGTGCCGTGGGCCGTAGCACGCTTTGCATTTTCGACCCGCCGGCAGAGCGGGAGAGGCGTCAGTCACGAGCCGCCGGCCGTGAGTGTGGTTCTCTCAATTAAAGTCGTGCAACTCGTGCCGAGCAGCCGATTCGTGCCTTGTGATTCAGATTCCAAAATGAAATCCTTTGCTTTGCCCCTCGCCGTACATTCGCAAGTGCTCGCGCTGCAGCGAGCTTTCAAGCTTGGCATTCACGATGGAGGGTTTGCGTTGCAATGTCCGAGTGGCACTTGCGAAAAGCCTTGATGCCGGTCTTGGCTTGCCTGTAATGAACACTCGCTCGCAGTCGCCATCAGCATCCTGGGAGAGATGGAGGTGCTGGAGGGCCGTCAAGAAATACTCTCTATGGTCAAATATGCCACCAGCAGGTCAGCTGCAATTGTCGACGACCCTTCTTGACCCCGGGGCGCAAAGGGTCAGACCTTTGGGCGGTTGTTGCAGGCGCCTCTGCCATCTCTATATCGTTCAAGCCGCCAAGTCGCCGCAGTACTCAAGCCACTCAGAAAATTGCAAGGAGAAGGCGAGGGAGTACAGATCTATTTCGTTGCAGGAGATTAGCGATCGATGCGCTCTTGAGTGACGTTCCGATGGTACAGGGGTGTGAGACACAGCGTCAGATCGAAGGAGCACGTGCAAAAGGGCGTTCACTACATCATTCTATATAGAAGCAAGATGTCGATGGGGGCAAATCAGCTTTCGCTTCTCGTCCATCCGTGCAGCGCGCGAGAAGAAGAGCTTGCCGATTCCAGATCATCTTGGGCGGAAGGGGATCGGGCTGTGCTTGTATGCATCTCAAAGTTGGCCGATTCATCCATTCGACCCCACTGATTCCTTGTCGGCGGCGTCTCGGCGCTGGAAAAGTTGCTGCCTCTCCTCGTGAAGGGTGCATCGAGTACCTTGGGGAATTGGTTGACGGCAGGATCCGCTGAAGGGTATTGACGCTGCATGGCAAACTGGTCGCGCATGTGCAGGCGAGCATCGGAGCCGACTTGTCGATCTCTGGAGCTGGAACTATCAAAGGAGGACCTCTTCAGGATCTGTTGAGTGTAAGGAATGGCGAGTGCAGCTGGTGGTAAGGGATCGGATTGCGCGTTTTCCTTAGTCTCCGGAGGTGGTACGGTCCAGAGCTGACCGATGACGTCCCGATGCTCTATGCCAAAGCCGCTCGTTGTCCGCACGGCACCAACGGTGGGAGCAGGCATGGTGAGAAGCGCCGATTTGCCCTCAGCCCACAGATGCGAGTGGTACACGAGTCGAGATGTGACCATGGTCCTAAGAGCTGCAAACGGTGCGATGGGAATCACGCTGAGGATAAGGTTGCGAGAGAAGATGAGAGTGAAGAAACAAGCTGCATTTCCGACCATGGTGATGATGAAGACGATCCATGCCGATACTGTAATGAAGTGAGAGAGTCCAGTACTGCGAGCGTGGATCTTGGAAATGCCTTCAATGCCAAATTGACCGGCTTGGATTGGCGTGCTGCCGGTGAACAGACGATGCTTGGCCGCATACAGTGAGAGGACGAAAGTTAGAGCGTCGAAGACCATCGATGCTCCCCAGCCCATGATGCGCCACATGGGGCTCGGAGCTGGTGCGCAGCCATTGTAGTACGGCTGCTGAATGATTTCGGGAATCGGCCTCGTCTTGTATCCAGCTGCTGCTGCGATCCACAGACCGGTGACGACGACGAGAAGACCAAGCATCGGTGCTTTTACCCTCCACTTGTCGGAGGGCAGCTGGTAGAGACCGCATATCCGCAGGAAGAAGATGCCACTGGTGGTGGACCAAATGAGGGCAACGTTGGCGACGGTGAACGAAAGGATGAATTGACAATTGTTGGCCGTTGGTCTCCATGCATAGACGCAGACGGACACGGCGCCAGCAACGCTCGAATACCGAGAAATAAGCGTCAAGATGTTGACGGGGATAATCTTGCCCTGGAAGAGGGTCTTCCAGCGGGGTAGCTCTTCTGACCAGAACGTCAAGATGTACTCGTAGGCCCAGATGCCGAAGATGATGCCCAGCGAAAGTCGATATCCTTCCAGTTCATGTCGCCTTCGCCAAGGATCACCTGGCACGAACCATGCCGTGCCGTCCACATAGAGGTTCTGTGGACATCCTTCCGGCGGACACAGCATCTGCATCGTCAGACGATTGCGATGCGCCGCTATGCTGCTGATTGCTTCCATGCTGGGCAAGCTGTGACCAGAGTGCAGTTTGACGAATCAGCTTTTCAGGGATTGCCAATGTAAAGTCGCGGCGGAGAAGGGCTGAGTAGCGCATGAGAACGACCAGGCTTCGGTCAAAGGTCGTTTCCCACTGTTGCCTGCTCCACCTTATGTACGAAAAGCAAGTCGTGACTGCCGCCTTCTCATTGGAGGCCATGGGCATCCTTTGGTATCACGCGATGCTGCGCCAGAGGGCATGCGCACACAAGCTGAATGAAGGCAAGGCACATACGGGCGCTGCAGTGCCTACAGGCATGAGCGTCCAACATGACTTACAAAATGCACCTTCCCGTGCTTCGCGACCGCTGCTATCGTGATACGAGCAAACAGCATGAGCCGCATGATCTGTCCAACTTGGAGCGCACTGCAAGTATCGAAGTCCGAGACCGACGGAAGGAATAGCAGGCAATCCACCGGGGTCACGATGGCAATTGTCAGGGCCTTGACAAGAGCAACAGCAGTGAGCAAGGCTGTTGTTGCGTTTGGTTCGACGCCCAGGCACATGCTCATGCGCGCTAGTTGACTGTACCTGCCTGCGCTTGCAGAGGAGCATCATGACCGAGCCGCACTTGGCTTTCGTAACGCATCCATGCGATTTGTCTACTGGCCGGATCTTGCGCTGCTCTTCTGCTCACAGCACGATACCAATGCGAAGGTAGTGTTTCAGTGGAAAGACGCAGCGACTGCAGGGTGACCCGGCTTGACTTTGCAGCGGCAAATCAAGAGCATGACAGCTCTATCGACTCGATGAATGGTATCTCGGCGGGTGCAGATCCGCTCGCAGCCGAGCAAGCCAAGTGTTTGAGCGTAACAAACGCCGAGACCACGCTAAGACCCACCCACTACTAGACGTGCATATTCGTTCGCCCATTCCGTGTGACTGTGGTCGCTGGGGTATTGACGTCCCGCAGGACTGCCTTCCGTCCTGCCCGCGTCATTTTGATTGTGAATATCGCATGCTGAATGAAGCTTGTGAGACGACATTTGGTGGCGAGCGCGAGCCCACGGGATGTCTTGCCCGCTTGCAGAGAAAGGGGGAGCATGAAAGGATGAGCCGGGTGACGAGCGACCGCATACATGCTGTGCGGTGCGATACCCGACTTCCCTGCTGACCATGGAGCCAGGGACCAGCTGAAGATGGAGCCCTGGATTGTACGTCCGCATGCAAAGCTCCCCGCTCAGGCCAACCCGATTCGACTTCCTGCCAGTCGTCATCATGTACCTGTAGAGGAGCTCGACATGCGGGTCGTCTTCACCATTCGACGCCCACCCGCACCGAAGCTCTGGCGCTGATGCTCGGCGTGAGCGGAGCTTCAAAAGCGTGTTCTTGATGCGTCGGAGCTTGGTGCGAATGCGCGTAAAGTTTGTGGCGAGGATGATCGTGCGGCATCAACAGTCGCCAAACATTGGGCAACATTTCAAAATGTAATGCTTTCAGTGATCCCGTGGCGATGGACGTTTGAACAGTCGAGGTTCACGATCTTGAATCAGCAGTCAGCGAATCACGAATCAACACGGGTCGTGCTGGCTGTGAATCGCGATTTTGAATGTGAAAGCGGACGTGGATTTGATAGCAAAATCACAATTGTGAATCATCAGTGAATGTCTGCTCGCGGAGACCATGCAACCAGGGCATTACTCAGAAAATATTCTCGAATTTATTGTTCACGCCGCGTCAGCGTCGGACGTGTGTCGATCACGTGTTCTCCGTTGCCCGCCGGACCGGCTTGCACCGAATTACTGAATGGGCCCGCATGCATGGGCATCGCGGGCATCAGCTTACAGAATTTCTGGAAGCGACCACGCGCGCCTTGATGCGAGAATCTGGACGTTCAAGTCAAAAGTGTGAGTCGACGTTGCAGCGCGGTCATCGTCCTACAGCGAACCTTCCTGATCAACGACAACGAATCACCCACAAGGTTGGACAAACACATCAGCCACGGAGCAATTCCAAATCGATCAATCGGTCCATCCACATTGGCTCGACCGAGACTGCCAGCGACCAGTCTGCGCACAACTTGTGGCGCTGAGCTCTCGTTGCTTTCAGCGCCGATCATCCCCAAGCCTTTGAAGCGCCCTTCCACGCAGCTACCATCGTTGCAGCTATTCCTGGTCACGAGCAACAGCTCTAGAGGGCTACTTGTGTCGCCCCATGCCCATAGCGGCCAAGTTCGCTTCGTCGTTCCTCCGGTATGCCGCTGCTGGTGCAGCGGCTGGAGGCGCGGCAGCCGGTGCTGCTGCACACAATGGTGCACAAGGTATTCGCAATGCCTTCAGCTCGGGCGCATCCTCATCAGCTTCTTCGACAGCGCAAGGACTGAGCGGTAGTGGAAGTGGAGCTGGAATCGGAGGCGCCAAGTATCACGCTGGGCGGGGTGCGCATTCACATTTTCAGGTGGGTCATACCTGCCCTCGAGCACCCTGCTCCTCGAATTCGCTGTGGGCTGACACTCGATTCATCCTCTCGCGTTTAGAGCTCGAGTCGTGCGCTCGCCAATGCTTCCGCTTCGGGCTCGAACGATGGATCAACAGGATTCGATGATGAGGAGGAGCTCGCGCACAGGCAACCGCAGAGGAGCTCACGCGCTCTCGCGCTCAGGCAGCAAATATCCCCAAGCGCTCAATTTCAGAGACGCTTTGCCGATGCCTTCAACAACACCAAGCAGCCAATGCTCGTCGGCGCGCACGGCTGCGAGGCATCATCGCATGCACGGCCAAGTCTCGAGCTGAGTCGCTCGATCTCTACAGCTACCGCCCCATCCTCCACCTCCACCACAGTGCCGCCATCGCCACACATTCAAGATGTTTCGGGACGCCAGAAGATGCGCTCGCGCTCCCTATCGACAACTTCAGCTTCCGGCCGTGCGGATCCCGAGGTCGTCGAGGCGGTCCAGCCGCCTCCTACCACAAGGCGTGCTGCTTCCACATCCAAAGGCATCAGAATACCGACAGCGCGAAGCGAGCGCGATACGGACTCACTGCAGCGGAGCGAGAAGGAACAACCGCTGCATGCCGTCAAATTCTCCAGTGAAAAACACTTCATAGAGAAAAGTTCGACAATCCAGACCATCGAAAATAGTTGCACTCAGTTATTCCATTTGCTTCGAGTTGGCGAACGACCCTCGTGGATCAAAGTCAGAATAACTGAAATCGCTGGTCAGGTGCACAAATTACCAAAGGAAGAAGCACTTCTTTCCACTTTGAATCTATGCCTTAGGCTACTATCCGCAAGTCAGGATGTGCTCGGCGCCACTGTCTCGGCTAAACTCGCCATCGGCCTTTGGAAACGCCTTTTGGACGTGGATCTCCTACCCGATGGGCGCTCCTACGACTGCGTCATCGCCTGTCTCTTGAACGCTGAGCGTTCGGAGCTGCTCAGCCAAGTCGGCCTCAGCGCTTTGCCAGAAAAATTACCATTGACAAGTGCGGATCTGACTGCTCAAATTGCAAGTGGATCGCAGAACGTGGCAGCGGGTCGGCACTACTCTCTTGCATGGAGACTCACCTGCGCTGCGCACGCCGCTGGTCACGCCGCACCATGGCAGAGCTTCTTGGAGGTCGCTGCTCTGCGGGGTGACGTGCAAAAGTGCGAAAGGTTGCTCGAGATGGGCAGACCTGCCGCCAGAGATGCGCGCGAGCATGCTCGAGCGTACGCTCCTTTGCTACACTCCATCGTGGCCGCTCAAGCTCTGATAGAGGAGCCAAGCGATGCGCAGGGGCAGGCACCAACGCAACACCTGTTGCAAGTCTTTCAACAAGCGCAGTCGCAAATAGATGCTGACATCAAGACTGACAAGCATACAGACAACCTTTTCGATGCTCTGGTCAGAGCCCACTTTGCAGCAAGCGATGCACCAGGCGCTGTAGCTCTTCTGAGTCAGACGCTGCCTCCCGATAATTTCTCAGCGCAGGATCTCGAAGGGGATGCAGCGAAACTTCAAATCAAGGTGGCCAGTGCGCGGGTGTCAAACTTTGTTCTGGGCTTTGTTCACTCAGGAGACGTTGCTTCTGCCTGCTCCTGGTACGAGCAGCACGCCAGCCTCACAAAAGGGAACCATCAAATGGCCCGAGGCCATCTCTCAAAGCCAAGCCTCTACGAACTTTCAAAGCTCATCGTGGACACTCTCAAGCAAGACGATCCTGAGGCGTACACACGAGATGCGCAACAGACTTTGCGACCTTTGCTGATAGCCAACGAGGCTGCTGAATCAGTATTCGATGGCCACGACAATTCTCGACTATCGCTACAGCAAGCGCCCGAAGCCCTCGCAACGCTCTTGCATCTCATTATGCTCAATGCAGCGACAGCCAAAGCGTTGTCAACTGGAGAAGAGCGTGAACACGCTACGCAGCTGCTGGAACGGAACATCGCCTTGGTGCCTCTGGTCAGCGAGCCAAAGCGCTTAGGAGCTCGAGACGACGTTGAGGATCAGAGTGCAGAGACATTTGTCCACGCCGTGCTCCAGACCGTTGATGGCCTTGCTGCGACGGGCAGATCCACAGATGCCGCTTCTACGCTCACATGGATTGCCCGCCGCGGACCTCGCTTGCAAGACGGCCGCCTGGGCGCATTCGATGAGCAGACGAGATCGAAGCTGCAGGGAGCTGCACTTCAAATCTTGAACTCCGCAGATGCCAGTCCAGTCGCTTTGCTCGACTGTGCCTGTCGATATATCTTCACCGCCACCTTTGCTTCGGTCGCTGACCTTTGGTCGAACGACGAGCTCGTAAAGCGCTTCACCGAACTTTTCCGGCTCTCTCGTCATGATTTGCCCACAGCATGGATTGAGGGCTTGACACTCACCGAACTCAAATGCCTTCAAGAAGCGTTCGCCATCGAAGAAGAACGTTTGCACTCGCAGGACCTCAACGCTTTCAAAGAAGACGGTCTTGGCATGTTATGGACCAGCTTGCTCGCCAAATCGCAGCACGCTTCAGCGCTTGTCGGACGCGTACAAACAATCGCAGCTCAGAGGCACGGCGAGCCTGGCCGACAATTTGCTCAAAGCATCGATTCAAGCCCTTCCGCCGCTCAGCCTGCTGCGAGCGCGGCTTCGGCACCCGAGTCTGCCACTCTGCTCGACACTGCTAGCAGCGAGTCCAGTCACGACCAGCTGCGCTCGCCCGTCTCTACGGCACCGACATCGGTTCTTGAGCACTCTAATGCCGAGGAGGGCGCGGACGCGGCGCCCCATTCCTTGTTGCCGCCCCCCGTGTTAGCTCCTTTGCCTGTTCGACCTCTTCCCGAGGTGCAGATGATCGATCTCGACAAGAGTGCCCGAATTCACGATACTTTATCGTCCGTCAAAAACCCTAGTAGGCGACACGAAGCCTGCGACCGAGCTTGGACGAGCGTGACAGAGTTGCTCTCCGAAGTGGGAAGCTACATCGACATCCCACCTATGGAACTGCTGATCGACGATGCCGGACGACGAGGTAAGCTCGACCGTCTATGGGAACTCTACAGCATGGGCTCTGTTCTGGTGCAGTCGATCGGAGGCGACCAGAAATGGCAAGTCGAGTCCTGGTACAGATTAGAAAACGCGGTGATGGCCGCTCTGTCTCATGCTGGTGAAACAGACGCTGCGTCCATCTTCCGTCACCGCATCATCAACGCAGGGCGCGTACCCGATGCCAGCGCGTACGGCGCGCTGATTGCCAACATCAACGACACTACCGACGATGCCCTTGTTGCTCAGGAACTGTTTGCCGAGTCTCAGCGGCTTGGCTGCGTGCCTTCGGCTTACCTGTACACTGCTACCATCTCGAAGCTCGCCCGAGCACGCAAGGCCGAGCTCGCTTTGCAACTCTTCCACGAGATGCAAGAGCCAGGACGTGACCTCAAGCCCACTGTGGTGACCATTGGTTCCGTCATCAATGCTTGCGTGCGCACGGGCGATATCGCGAATGCTGAACGCATTTTTGCAATTCTGGAAGGCGAAACAAATGCGAGGTCCCGGCGCTACCCACTGCGCCCGCCACCGTTCAATACACTTATACAGTACTTCGTCAACAATGGAGATCGCGAGAAAGCCCTTTTGTATTACGAGAAAATGCAAAGATTGCGGGTGCAGCCATCCGAGCACACTTACAAGCTCTTGCTTGACACTTTTGGTCTGCTGCAGCCTCCCATGCTTCAAGAGATGGAGTCTATCTTCAATCAGCTCGTGATGGATGGAGACGCGCATGTCAACGGCACTCACTGGGCTTCGCTCATCAACGCGTACGGTGCTGCGGACGTCGACAGGGCCATCGCTGTCTTTGAGTCCATCGCTCGACACCCGTCCACACTTGCACGTACATCCTGGCAAGCCGGAGTGCATTACAAACCATCCAGCGCTATGCCAGACTCTGTTGCTTACGAGGCTCTATTGGGCGTGCTTTTGCAACACGGTCGCGTGGACCTGGTGCAGCAATACATCGACCGGATGCGCGCGGACTCGAGCGTGGGCCTGACGGCATATGTGGCCAACCTCGTCATTCGCGCTTTCAGTTCAGAAGGCACTAGCGAAGGGCTCGCCCGTGCTCGTGCAGTCTTCAACGAGATGCGCGATCCGCCTGTCGGTATGGCTGCGATCGGCAATCATCCGATCGGACATCGTCAACATCACGCAGGCGCCGGTCCCAGCGATGGCATCTCGCACGAGCCTACCCCTGCAGAGGTCGCCCGAGCATCTCAGCATCACCTCGCGCATGCCATGCGCGACGTGCAGAAAGAGCCGAGCACCTGGCTCGAGCTCATCAGAGCAGAGGTCGCAGCTGGTCAGAAGGCTGAAGCTGCTCGTCTGGCCGATCGCATGGCAGAGCGCGGCTATCCAGCTGCCCTTGTGATGCGTGGACGTGAGCTGCTGAGCCCTATGACGGAACCGGACGCCTCGGCACCACAACCAGTGGCGGCGGCGTAATGGAGCTTGCGGCAGGACACTTGGACGAAAAGAGTATTCCTGAGCATTCGATAGCGACGGGTTGTCGATTCTGCAAATAAGACCAAACAGCGACTTTCACACACACATCACCACTCTACAGCCACGAAGTTCTCGGCCTCCTTCTCAAGACCAAACAGTTCAAGCACTAAGGGGCGTCAGGGGCATCGCGATAACCAGACGCACGTGTACCATAAGAGTCATTCACCCACACATTCCTCGCCGACCGCGTCCTGCGATCGGTGCTGTACTCTCACTCTACTACCTCCTCAAAGCGTTGTCGCGATGCACGCGTACTGCTCCAAAATACAGAGATGCCTTCGAAGCAGTGTTGTCGCCGTGATCATGTTCGGTGTATTTATATGCAACGAGACGTGACAAAAGTGTGTGTGCTACAAAGGCTTTCCGTTGGCCTTGTTTCTGGCGATCACCTCCTCCATGATGCGTTGTTCCCGCTCTTCGTCCACCACATCTTCATCCAGCAGCGGCAGTCCCTCTCTTTCGCGAATCTGGAGCAGGATCCTCTCCAACTCGAACAGATGAGAGTCCCTGACTTGATTGGAAAGGTTCCTTGTAGCTCTAGCCAGCTTCAAAACGTACTCGTCGTTCCTTCCGCTAGGACCAGAGCAAGTGAAGATGTATTCTGCTAATTCCTGCAGGGATCTCGAAGGGCCTACGAATGCTGGGTTGCTTGGAAGGCCTACGTAGACCAAGCACGACTTGACGACTATCTCATCTGCGCTTCGCGTGTTCGTGGAAGGTGCCCAGATGTCGGTGTAGGTGGGCGTGTATCCATTGATCTCTCTGTGGTCTAAATAGGCCCTGACGTCCTTGGCGTGTGCCGGATCGACTAGAAGTTGAGCGCGCGTAAATTAGGATTGCATGTCAGCACTGCGTGGTTCAAAGTCCCAAAGCGCTCCGAAACGCTCACTAGTCCAGCAGACTCCCCAGACAATGTCGCCCTCTGGCGTATCCTCCGCGTCAGCAAAGGCGTGCCAATCTTTAGCTTCGACCAATGTGACGACCCTTCCAGGTCTGGAAGGAACGCCTCTATGATCTATGCTGCTCTGAGCGAACCTCCGCGTGAAGCCTCTAATGTACCCTACGGTCCTTCGGATGGTATGAGGTGGCGGCTTGAAAATGAGACTGCCGTACCCGAAGATGTTCATCTTTGAAGACGTTGGCACAGAAGCGTCGAGCTGCTGCACTGATGCAGCTGATATGCTTCCATGATCTAAGAGGTCACGAGTGGCACACGCACAAATGAAAGATGAATCAGACATGACGAAAGATGACATTGTTTGCTAAGGGACCTACAGGGCGTACGGCTAAGCTCACGCACCCGTCAACCTCTGCTCGTAAGCTTGCCAACCAGCTACTCTGTATCTCTCTCCTTGTTTCCTGACTTGTTCAATCGCGCTCGCTCTATCATCGCTCTTCAACAAAGCTCCGTATATGCCTCTTCCCACGATGATGACGTCGCATTTGCTCTCGCCGATGACCTGCTGAGGCGTCCTGTATTGTTGTCCCATAGCATCTCCAGACACATCCAGTCCCACACCGGGCGTCAGCACCAAAAAGTCCTCTGCGTCCCTTTCGACAGGGACGGCGGAATCGACAAGGTCGTCGTCCTGCACACGATGCATGGCGATGAAGCCAAAGACAAAGTCTTGATTAGCCCTGGCAGCTTTGACGCATTCTTGCGAGTAGTCGCCCTTAGCAAGAGTTCCCTTGGACGACATTTCAGCCAGCAGCAGTAGTCCTCTTTGCAAAGGCTCTCCCACCGTCCTGAGACCGTCTATGATACCTGGACCTGGCACCAAGTGGGCATTGGTGATGTGCGCCCAGGAGGCGATCTTGTGCACTCCTGCCCCATACTGAAGCGAAACGGTGTTGCCTGTGCGCACGAAAGATCGAGCATCGTCGTTGTAGCAAAGAGCGAGGGGGCCAGAGGAGAGATGGGAAACTGACCTATATCGGCAAATTTGCGATCTTCGAAGATCAAAAAGTCTTCCGCTTTGGAGAGAGCGACGAGCTGATCGATCAAGTCTTGATCAAAGTCGGACACGATGTCGATGTGCGTCTGTAGCGAGTAGGAGCATCGTCAACCACAGACGATCAACGCGAGCGAACCTCCACCTTAATACAGCCCAAACATCTGGACTGTATTCGTCCCTTTCAGCCAACCCACCTTGACGAGACAAACGAATTTTGCAACGCTCTTGACCACATCCAACAGATCTTTTTTGCTGGTCACATCCACTGATACGCAAAGGTTGGATTGCTTGCGCTCCATCACTTCCAGCAGTGCTTTTCCTGCCGGATTCTTGAGCTTCTGCGCTCGAGAAGCGTACGTCTGCGCGTGCGTCGGGATGGACATGGTCGATACCGATGTTGCGTGGGGATGCCACGAATGACGGGGCTGGATGAAGGATCCCAACAGAGTACCGCCTGATTGGCCCTGGCTCAAGTGAGAGCCTCGAGGAGCGTCACGCGTGACTCTTTGTTGACGATGAGGATAGCTGGGTCGTGAGTGATGATGTGTGAGAGCCTTGGCTTCGCGAGGACAAGCAAGTGCGAGTCGATTCACATTGCATATTTAAAGAGTCAAGAGTCGAGAGTCAAGAGTTGTGGACCTGCTGCTGCATTCAAAACTCAAAGCTGGATGGATGGCGTTCCAAGCATTTGGCGCTAAGGCTTTCGATGATCACGTGCGGCATGTTCCTCCCCTCCGCGGAGCCCGAACCCGCCGCGACGTCGAAGCGATGCGGGTGTCGAGCCATGCAGCCACGAGCAGGCAGGCAGGCAGGCAGGGCAGGCGATGGAGCCCCCCGCGCCGGCATTCTCGTTGTACGATCGTAATGTCCATCTTCGACCTCACTACGCTTTTCACATCAAGCTCACCTTCGACATCTTGGTCGTGCTCTGACCGTACGCTACGCACCAAGTCATCCCGCACCAATCCGCTTGCCAAGAACGCACCTTCAATTGGGCGTGCCCGCGGCGGCTCTGGCCGCGTGCTTGCACCATGCCACCCCCTAGCAGCCACATGAGCAGCGCCTACAAATTCAAGCCCGGTGGAAGTCTCAAATTCAAAGGGGACGATTCGAGCAAGTCCAAGAAGAAGAAGAAGAGCAGCAGCAGCAGCAGCAGCATCGGCGGCGGCGGCAACAGCAGCAGCAAGCATAAGAGCTCTCCGACCTTGTCTCCCGATGCGCACGATCCCAGCGTCGCTTCTTCCTCCTCCTCCTCCAAGGCCATCCTAAACGACGATCAGCACGGCCAGCTCAGCTCGCACGATCCTGAAGCTCAAAGCTTGATGCTTCGAGAGCAAGCGTTGGTGGAAGATTCTCAAGATAACAATGTCGCCTCTTCCTCAAAGTCAAAAACCGGTCGAACCATGACGGAAGCTGAGAGAAAGTTTCAGGAAGTCAGGTTGAAGAGGATGAGGGAACGAGTGGCCAAAGAGGCTAAAAAGAGTCACAAAGAGAAGGTCGACGATTTCAACAAGTACCTTGAAGGTGAGTTGGAACGAGCTGCGGTGGAACAACCATGGTTGTGAGCGCTCGATTCGAGGTAGCTTAGACAGGCATTTGTGAGAGGAGCAGTGATCGCATACAGTCGGCTATGCTCTCGAGTTTGGGCCATCGTAAACACGCGAGCTCGTGCCGCATCTCGCAAAGCATCTCATCGAGCAATCACATCCTCGAGCACTCAAGACTGACACGCAGAGCCTCCGTTCCATCTCCAATCGGCCTTGCGCGCATCGTCATAGCTCAAACCGACCACTTCGATCTGCCGAGGGTGAGCATCTCATCGGATGCGCGACACCCTTTTTGGGTGGTGCTGCCTCACACCGCGACGATCCTTTCAGGCTTCCCACGCTGACACGAGATTCTCTCTTGGCCTCTTTCTTGCTCAGATCGGACCTGGCTGATTCAGCCCACACCTTCATCTCGTCGAGTCACAGTAGATCGAAATCGAACATGGTCATTACGAGTCGTTGAAACGTGCTGCAGACTGGAATATGTACGTTTGTGATGAGCGTGTCGAGAGCAAGGTCTTGAGATGCATGAAGATGCGAGTCATGAGTGCTGTGTTCGTATGTTTTGAGTTATTGTAGAGGATCGTGAGAGAGAGGACAGACGCGGAAGCAGGAACAATTCCCGGAATCAGAATATCAGAGTCGACCGAGTCTTGGTGTTGTCGAGAGCGCAATGGCAGCAGGCTTAGGCGTAGCGAGGTTGCATGGCACGTCTTGCCTCGCGTCGCATTTCGCGTTCGATCTCAATCTCCTCGCGCCTCTCGGCGTCCTGCTTGCGGTAAAGAGCATGGAGGCCATTGATTTGGTCGGCTACCTTCTCGCGTCTAAGCTTCTCGGCTTGTTGAGCTTTCTTGGCATCTCTACGGCGCTGGATGCACTTGCGGACGACATCGATCGACAGGAGTCTGGTCCTGGTCTCGTCCTTGGCCTCATGAGCCTGGAGCAGGCGCGCGCGAGCTTTGTCGGCATGAGCGGCGCCAAATTTCTGGATGGCAAGGCCAGCTTCCTTGATGTCGGCCGTTCGTCGTGCGTTCGTAGCCTGATCAGCCATCCGCTGACGCGCTTCTTCGGCGTGCGCCATGCTAAATTCGCGAAGATACATGGCAGCTTCCCGGACCTGACGCTGAGTGGAGGGTGCCTCGCTAGGGACTCGCAAGGGCCCATCGATTCCGGAAATGCCGAGGCCCTTGAGTGAGGAGCCGCTCTCAACAGACGTGAACGTCGTGGAGCGAGATCGGGCCCCGCACGTTGTGGTCGTGTAGTCGGATTTGTGATCCATATAAACTTGGTTGCACTCGGGTCTGCGTTGTGCACGCGTGTGCAACACGCGAATGTATTCGGCTTCCTCAGCCAGCGAGTAGGCACCCCACCTGACACCGAGGGCTCTTGGGGTCTCGTCTTCATCAATTGTTGCAGCCCGTCTTCGACACTCGCTGAGGGCGTTCACCACATCCACGCTGGGCAGTGGGTATGCTGGGGCGGACAGCACATTTCCACGAGTGCGAATCATGGGCGTGGACCTGAGGCTGTGATTGAAGTAGACTTCTGGCGATCCAGACTCCGAGACATTGAGAGGGGTGGGCCAGCTGAGGCCACCGTTGGCAGGAGTAGCATCACTGTTGCCAAGAGGAGAGCGCCAGTAAGCACCCTCTTCTAGTGCGGCGAGTTCATCATCCTGAGCCGAGATAGGCTGCGCAATGACGCGCTCTTCGTCAAGCAAGGTGGCTCCGTCCTCGTCGACAGAGGAAGATAAAGCAATGAGCTTGTTGACGGGAGCGGTCGGTGGAGTCGGCGCGCTGACGCTGTCACAGACCGAGGAGAGAGTTTCGACTTCGGCGCTCAGAGGAACGTGCCCATCGAAGCTGCAATCGTCCTCATTGAGGCTGGCTTGGTGGAGATGCGGGCGAACAAGACGCTCGACACTTGCGGTGACCCAAGCGATGTGCTCGTCAGCGGTTACCCACTCGAAGTAAGGCGCCGCAGTCATGGCTGGAGGAGGCGAGACGGTCTCGCGGTCCTGGATGTAAGAGTTGATTGCCTGTCGACGAGACATTGTCGAGGTCAGAAGTAAAGGTTGACTTGTTGCTAAGTAAAGAGTTAGAGGTAGACCAAGGTCTCAAGGCTGTTGACGTTAGCAGATGCTGTGATTGTGAGTCGAGAAGGCTTTGTGTGAGATGAAGAAAGATGGGGGGAACCTTGGACGTAAATGGGCCACCTTTTATGACTTTTCCTAGACCGCCCAGCTCCCATACACCTCTGCCATAGCATGGCCAATTCACCATATCCCCAGATGCGAGCGTCGAGCTCGAGCAGATTGTGGGACCATGGAAGCAATTCCTAGGCCTAGCATCTTAGAGGACGTCGACACCTTGCGCTCCGGCCGCAAGTGGCCTCAGCGGACAAGGCCAGGCTCATCGAGCAGATCCTGAGACCTTCGGAACATTTCTTCGCGAACAATTTCACACACCTTGCCGTAGCGGCGGAAGCTTCACCTTCCCCTTCACGGCGAGCATTGGTCGCATTGGGCAGCTCGCCGAGCATGTCACGTTGCCAGCCTCAGACGATTGAGGCAGCAGTCCCGAATATGCCAAGCTTTCGGGGACAGCTGCGATAGATGTGCCGCTTCAGGTAGGTGTGCGCGCAATGTCGACTTGAGCCCGTTGTGAACGCAGAACTATGCGTGCATTGACTAGCCGGGTGATGCTGAAAGGTGCTGCGCGTTGACCGATCTCCTACCTAGAACGGCTACAGAATTCCGCCTCATGCTTGAGGCGGTGTTGCATGCATGCCATCATACACATGCCTCCTTTCCCCATCCGCGCCCGCTGCCTAGTCAATCGGCGACAAACATACCGCTTTCCTCTTTCGTACGGCTTAAGTCGCACTCCGAGCGCTATCACGGATTAGAGCCTTGCAATTTGCTCACCCGGTGTGCACGTGAGCTTAGCAGGCGTCTCCTGGAGGTGACCTGTACGCGTGATGCACGGGTACAGTACGCAACGTCGCAAGCGGTTACCGCTCGATCCAGCGAGTCCTCGTAGTGGAGCATCACCGCAAGTAGACGGATCTGGCGATCCAATTGAGGCTACTGGCGATATACGAAGACTCGGTATGTTGCGTCGAAGCTTCGCCTGTCGTCGCTGAGTGCACTTCAGCAGCCCTCTCTAGATACTGGTAGTGATGTTGACCAATCGGCGGCAAATCGACACCTGCATGCTTTCGGCCCAGCGATCCTGGGAAAGGATGTAGCTTGGAGTCTGCTGGATCATACGTGGATCTCCTGGCCGGCTCGGCCGCGATGGAAAGTTGGCTTGGAGACGATGGCGCTACAAATGCCGAGTTGCCATGTGTAATGGAAGCAGCAGATGCGAAGTGATCTAGACCAGCGGAAGCAATCGATGAGCAGCCACCACTTGTCCTGCGCGCACCGTGAGCAGGATCAGGTGAATTTGGCTCGGATTGGCGTCCAGCCGTCGCCAGAGCGACGTAGCTCAGATTGATCAGTCCCAGAGCGACCGCATACGGCACTTCAGCTATGGAAGAGTAGCTCCAGCCTTGGCTATGACCGGATTCTTTTTCGATGGTCGAATCAGGACGATGAGCCTGTGAAATGGTTGCATCGTGATGACCGAATGCGTGGGTCGCGGCGGTGCACACGCTTGCTGAGGAGGCACTTTGAGCTCTGCCCAGCTTCTTCAGAGAGGGTGGGAGCACACTGGCTGAGAGCTTGCTTGGCTTCGAGGCATCCCAATCATCGCCGTGAGAGCTGAAACCCCCGTCCTCGCCTTCTTGCCAAGGATCTAGATTCGACGACGCAATCGGCGTGGGCCTTTCTATGACGCTCTGTCTCGCCGCGGGAGCAAGAACCATGGAAAGCGCATCAGATCCGAGTATGAGAAAGTTCGACAGCCGCTGGGCGTCGCGCTCTGCTCTCGACATTCGGCGATCCACTCTGCGCGATCGCCGGCGCCCATCAAAAGGCAACAACGAGGTTTGCAACGCATCTGCAAGGAGCTCTGGGATCTCGGACGCCTGGGCAGTGTTTGCATCCGAGGTGGCTGTTCTGTGTGTTTCAGAGCCCATGGGAGCAACGGAGGAAGACTCGGGTGCCGAAGCGCCGGAGCTGATCCCTTGCGGGTCGACAGCACGCTTCCCCTGAGCTATGGCAAGCGTCAGCCGCTTCCAGTGAGCATCGATCGTGTGCCGTTCCGCATAGGAATGGCGAGGTTTTGATGTCAGAGGTGGCACCAGCTCCTCGTCATCAGAAAGGCCCAGTGCCCCTGGATCCGGTGAGTTCTCTTCGGCTGACGTGTCGACCTCCTCCACGCCGGCAAGCTGACCACTCCTTGCCATGGTCTCATCGACTGGCGTGCCCGGGACAGTTTCACTGCCACCAAGACTTGCAGATTCTTCCCACGTCCTACATAAGTCTTGCATCGTCGACACTGAGCTGCTAATGTCGGTCGAAGTTGCAGACAAGCCGGATTTAGAACGCAAGAAGGCGGGTCTATTCTTCGCTGGAGTGGGGCACGACGGAAAGGGATAGCCTTCGGCTCCTTCGGATGCGCCTCTTCTGAGCTCCTTTGGGGAAGTGGAGGGACTTCGAAAAGAGCTGGACAGACGAGTCGAGAGGCGTTGCAAGGTGAGCGTGAAGGAGCTGCCGGAGGGCTGCGGTGATTTGCTCAAGGCGGAGGAGATGGATCTTGAGTGAGCACGACGATGAGGAGCGCTCATCTGGTCGCCGAGCTGCGTACTCTCGAGTGGTGAGCATGACGATGCGGGCTGCGCCAATTCCTCTGGCTGTAGCTCTGCCAAGCATGTATGTAGAAGAGGAGGCAGGAGGCGCTCTCTGTGCCACACAGCACCTCCCGACACCTCTATAAGCGGATCAGCTTCCATGTCTTCACTATATTTAGACGTCTCGCCCGTGAGTATCGGGTTCTCTCCGAGTCGCTTGGCAATCTTGGCGATGTTGGCTAAACTGCGAGGGACGAGCGTTGCGCTGACCAGCTTCACCACGCTTTGAGGGACCCACGCAGCAACTTCACCCAGATCGGACAGCTGAGTAACGCGAATGCCGTCCTGGGCTGGAATCGCCTCGACGAGAAAACCACCGATTCCCAATTCGAATTGTGTGTAGCCCTTGGGAGGAGGAGGCCCGCGAGTCGAGGCGCTGATGGACGCCAACCGCATCGGAGAGTCTGCCGTGCTAGCGAGCTGCACATCGACACTCAGCAGGCGCAAGCATCGTGGCTTTGCCACCATGAAGCTGTGAGCGAGACATGTCTGCAGGTATCAGTGATGAGTTCTGTGCGGATGATGCGTGCCCCAGACCGGTCTGTATGCGCTACTCTGAACGAGACTTACACGCTTCCGAAGCGCATCTCTTCCACTCTCAGAGCTTGCTTGAGACTGCCCAGCCCGTCCAGCCATCGCACGACGTGTCCGCTCTCGCAGCTCGCATCCCAGAGCTTGCGGTTCTCTATACTAGCCATGAGCGTCCAAAACTGCTCCACAGTGACGCCACCTAGGAACGAGCTGATGCTGAAGAGGGGCATGGTGGGATGTCGAACAATGTCGAGCGCTGGCGTGGAGTGCAGCTTCGTCCATGCTGACAAGGGCGCTTCGCGCAGCTCGAAATCTGAGTCTGGGAGAGGCGCTGCTTCATCGTCAACTAGGTCTGCTGGGGAAATGATGGAGAGGAAGCGGCGCAGATGTGAAAGAGCATCGGATCGCAGCTGCGCATCCAGCTCGTGTATCTGCTCCACCTCTCCGCCCACTGAGTGCGTCATGGCGATTGTTTCAGCATCGGGTAGTCTTAAGTGCTAGGCAAAGGTGAGGTCGTATGCCAAGGCTCGTGGGTGAGCTGTTTGTGTCGCTGTCAGATCGGGATCACGTCGGTATGAGGCTATAAGATGTCTAGGCGCGATGGCAGCTGTGCCAATCGCCAGCAGCAGACAAGATAGCGATCTTGGAAAGCCTATAGCCCACAGCTTACCAGAAGTCGGACTGTGGGCTTGTCTTGATGCTGATGCGTTTGGGATAGCGTTTCAGTCGTGAGTGCGAAGGCGGAGTATCGCAGCTGGCTGTGTGCTGCAACAAGCTGCAACGCCTCTGTGTGGCCCCTGACGGTCAAAAGTCCGCAAGGTGAAGTACAAACGAGTGCGCATTGCATGTTGCGCGCGTCCTAGCTCACAAAGCTTAAAATGGAATCGCAGCACAGCTCCCGGCTCAAATTCGTGACTGGGGCTGGTGCGCGTGATATGCTGCTGCTGATGATGCGAACATCTTATTTAGCGCGCGGCTTTGCCGTGCCGAGGAGCCCGGCCGCAGGGCGGGACGCTGTGTGCATGGTCCCCATCATGCATATAACACTGTATGCAACGTCATCGGCCAAATAGGTCTGCACAACGCACGGGCTTGCGCGCCCCTAGCTACATGTACGCAGCACCACCAGCACGAGATATCCATTGCTAATCCTCATCCACCTACCTGGATTTGGGCTGCCATACTACTACTAGCACAGCTCATGATCCAAAGGCCGATCGTCCCAATCACAAGCTGCCAGAAGGTTTGAACGGTTTGTATCTCAAAGTACAGCTGCAGTGAAGTAAAAGGCGGACCACGCGGTCACATTTACGAGGCGGAGATGTGAAATAGATACTGTGTGGTGAGAGCACTGACACGCAACCGGCGTCTGCACGACAATGCACACCTGGATAGCAGGCAATGAAAAGGTAATGGAAGATGGAGCATTGCGAGACAAAGCACGCTCAAGGCTGCCCTATGCCTCAAGGCCTGACTGTCTGATCCGGTGTCGAAGCTCGAGGCGCAGAGGTGGTGCTGAATCCGCTCACGTCTGGGTCGACCCAATCAAGCCCTGCCAACTGTCCAGCGCTGCCAGTCGACATATCGGCTTCAATCGCTGCGTCATCAGACAAAACCGCGGCAGGCTGCACTTGCTCCTCTCTGCCACCCGTTTCCTCTTCGTCTTCCCCAGAAGCGTACTCTGTGGTAGGCGAGGCCTCCGCAGACTCCACCAGTTCGTGATCCTGATCAGGTTGTTCTTCAAGTTCTGGCACATCGACCGTTGGCGCATCTCCTCGATTTGCCAGATCAGTGGCTTGCTGTAGGACGGGGCTCGATGCATCTTTGAGCTGATCAGAACTGCGATTAGCACCTCGCCTGTCTCTTCTGCGCACCAACCGGCTAGCAGACGAGGTGCTAGTAGGTGAGGGAGCTCCACCGCCGTCTCCTTGTAGCCTGGCGAGCATGGCTGCTGCGATATCCGACGGATTGCCTTCGATCGCAGTAGGGGTCGATGGCGAGCCTTCTTTGGCGGCAGATCGTCGAGCTCTAGCTTTACGCTTCTGCTTGGGTTGCATGCCACCAGAGCGCAGAGTGCCAAGCAACGTCTCCAAGACGGCGCTATCGTCCACCCCTGCTTCCTTGCGCGCAAGAGCTTCTTGCCTCTCCTTTTCGCGTTCTTCTGCCGCTGCTCTACGCTTGGCTTCCATGGCTCTCTGCTCGCCGATTCTGACATTGTCAGCCTTGATCTTGCGATAAGCTGTGCAAAACTCTCGGAAGATGCCAAAGAAGTCTTCTGTGCGCATTGGTTGCTGGGCCGGGAAACCTCGCCGACGAGGATCGGGACCTTCTCCAAAGTACTTGAGTGCATCTCCATACGTTCGCTCCGTCATCGTGACTTGATCGGAGAGGCGCTGCAAATGCTGATGAGCCTCGTTGAGGAATGGCAGCATGAGCTTGGTGTACGGGTCTTCGATGCGCTCCTCCGCTTCGTCCAGAAAGCGATCGAGCTCCTTTTTGTGCTGAAGACTGCCCGACTTGAGCTCCGCGAGGTCTCGTTTTAGGTCAAGCAGTTGCACTAAAGTTCAAAGTGACATCCATGAGTCTCACACGGCCAAAGACACTCAACACGAGCCGACACTCACCTCTACAAGCCTCAGAGGGTTTGTCGAGCTCCTCGAGGAATGACTCTACTTCTGGAAAACACTTGTTGATGGTCCGCTCCACAAAGTGCAGAAGCGTAGTCCCGTCGCTGGCCTTCGTGTCCACAAGCTTGTTGATGCTCGAGATTTTGAAGCCGAACGCCCCGCCCTGCACACCATTCGCGTTGAGGTAATTACCCATCATCAGAATGAGTGTCAGGAGACGCGCAAAATTCGTGGCGTGCACCAGCGTTTCCGATGCGTCACGTATGCGTGTGGAGCCCTCCTTGATGAGATCAAACACCTCGCGGTATCGCGTCATGAAGAGGAGACCTTTCACCTTTTCCTTCAAATGAGGTACCGTCATCAATAGGACGACAAGACGATCGGCGGGATGCAAAAGTCTGAGATCCTCATCAGACGCATTTCGGTACTCGCCAAGCTGTCCTTTGGTCTCGCTTTCGGGATAGTGCCTCAAGAGTTCGGTCAAGAAGCTCTCGTCCAGCACCGCTTCGTCGCAATTGACAATGTGGTGAGCAACTTCCTCGGGAGTCGCATGCTTGGCACCAGTGAGGCTGCTCTTGATGCGTCGAAGCACCATCTCGATACCCTGCCGTGTCTGAAGACTGAGATGCGTCTTGAACTCCATTTTGTCCTTCTTTGCAGCTCCATTCTGCTGAGTGGCACGCCTCGCGATCTGTTTGGCCTTAAAGTCCTCTTCCATCTCTTCGAAGAGTCCCTGCTCGCGCAACATTTCGGTCAGCTTGGCCTCGTCTGAATGATTGGTGGTACCCCAGACAGTCTCTGCGGCATGCTGTGGATTAAGCTTGTCCCACTGCAACTGCTTCATACGTGTTCTGGCCATCTCCATCACTTCCTTGCGATGTGCCGCATTAGCGTAGAGTCCCCCAGGCAGGGGAGGCGCTGGCGGTGCATGAGCAGGACCAACGAGTCCAGACCCTGCATAACTTGCTCGCACATCGAGGAGCGAGTCTCGAGTGGGATCGGTCGCGAACGATGCGGACACTGGCGTGCCGAGCACAGAGGCGGAAGGAGGCGGAGGCGGAGGTGGAGGTGGAGTGGCCGGAATGGCCGCCAGCTGTGCAGGGCTTGGCAAAGGCGGCGGAGGCGGGGGCGGTGGTGCTTGTCCTGCTTGGCCTCTCGATGCGGGCGGGACGAGCATACCGGGTGCGGGTGGTGGTGGCGGCGGCGGCGGAGGGGGTGGAGCAGGCGGAGGTGGCCCCACAGCAGAAGCTGGGACCGCAGGCGGTCCCATGTCGCTCAAAACAGGCTGCGCATGGGCAGGCATTGGCGAAGGAGCGAGCTCCTGCGCTGGAGTGGCAGCAGTCCGATTCGGAGTGCCCTTTCTCCTTCTGATTTCATCCAAAAGTGACGGGCCATCGCTCGTGACGGCAGGGGGAGGAGGAGGCGCAGGAGGCGCTGGGAAGCTTGCATCTTCGCGCGGTGCATGATCCGTGACGGTAGCTGCAGAGGTCGGAGGCGACAAAGCAGGGTGCTCGGGCAGCAATTGTTCCGGCACGATCAAGTCACTGGCTTGGCCCGTGCCTCGCCTGCGTCGCGTGGCTCGGGCATCCGCCATCCGGCCCTGCAACTCGGTGTTGCGGGCCATTCCAGCAGCAAGAGTAGCTTGAATTTTCCACTTCGCGGCGTCGCTCTGCGGGTCGAGGTCCTCGTCGCTGCTCTCGCCCAACGCCGATTCAGTGGCCTTTTCTCCGGCTTCCTCGAGGGCAGCGGCCGCGGCACTGCGACTGTTCGCGCGAGATTGGCGCCGCACGCTTCGAGAAATTCGCTGACGAGATTTGCGATCCTCTTCTTGCAAGGCAGCAGCAGCCTCCTCAGCCTCACGTGTCTCGGGCAAGGGCGGTGCCCCGGCAGTGGAGAGCGGCTTCTTGCGAGCGTTTGCTTCGAGCTTCTTGATAGTTCGATTTCTTTCAAGTTGCTTCTCGAGCGTCTCAACTAGGTGCTTACGATCCAGACTGCCAGGATTATCCGCAGGATCAGCTACGCCACCTTCCATCTGTGCTTCCCGAAGCATGTCGTATAGCTCTCGAATTTGGATCTCAAGGGCCACCACTCTATCGACGTATGCCTTCTCCATGTCCTCCATCTCATTCTGGGCGGCCGACGTGTTGCCTCGCGCAAGTGCAAGATCCTCCTCAAGGATCTCGATGCGACGCTGAAGCTCGCCAATCAGACCTTGGCTGCCTTGATTGAGCTGTGACTCCAAGCGACGCCGTTCTTCTTCTTGCTCTCGCAATCGTGCCTTCGTCCGCGCAAGCTCCGCTTGCATTGTAGCTTGCTGCTCTTGATCAGCAAAGCGCGCAAGTATGGAATTGACGCTGGTGCCAAGTAGCGAGCTGACGTCGTTGCTCTCGACTGCTCCATTCCTGTCCATCACCACCGACGTTATCATAGAGTCAATGAGCTGATAATGGTGTACCAGGCCGTCTCCCTCTTGCCTGATCAAAAGCAAGTGCTGTAGCGCCGAAAGGAAAAAGTCGTATGCTCTCGAGCCGGATATCTTCTCTACCACAGCCTTGAAGACGTCCACGGGGTCCGACATATCCGTCAGCACATCCTTGTTCCAGTTCTCCACAACGTCATCGTGATCCGCCTCTGCGCCTTTCTCGTACTGGCCGATCTGACTATCCAGGTCTGGATTCTTGAACGCTCTCATCTTGATCAAGATGCGCTGCAGGCCGCTCGCATCCATCTGGTTGCGCAGATGCACGCGCACCTCGAACTCGGGTACAATCTCCTCCTTCAGTATTGCATTGATGAGGAACATGTTGTTGATGGCATACTCGTTGAGCGAGGAGTCCAAAGCGGCGCCGTTGGGACCGGCTAGACTGAGCTTCTTGATCTCTTCGCTGGCTCCTACGCGACTTCCCAGAGTCCCTCTGCCATCGATGGTCTGCTCTAGGACCCGGAACCAGGCGTCAAAGCGGCCGTGATCCGAGTTGAAGGCCTTGAGTTCGTCGAAGCCTCGTAGCACGAGACGATGACCTGTGGGCTTGTCCCAGTGGCACAAGAAAAGCAGAATGTCTGCAGCTTGCTTACGAGTCGCCAAGTGAGCAGAGACCATCGAGTGTGCGATGCCATTGATGCACTTTGGTTGAGCAAGCGCATCATTGGCGCCCGGCTTCGAGTTGAAGAGACTTCTAAAGGCCTTGAGCACCTCGTATTCTAGGGCCAAATCGGTATCCGACTTGACGCCCTTAGAGTGCAAGCCATTGAGGAAGCTAGCAAGTACTGGAGTTCCCTTAGCTTCTACAAAGCCCTGGATCCACCCGATGGCGCACGTTCGTAGAGTGACGGCCAGGCTTTCGATGTGCTTTGTCGTCACAGTCCCGTCCATAAACTTCTTGATGAACCATTCTGGAGTGTTGCGAGCGATGCCCATTGAGGCACTCGCGCCTCCTGGACCTCCATACGCGCCAGAGCCAGCGTGCCTGCGATTTCTCTCCCTTTCCCGTTCGCCATGCCACTCCGTCAGCCTGTCGTTGTAGACGAGCTGCCACTTCTTGTCCGGCGCAAAGCTGAGCATGTTCCGCCGCGCTTGCTCCTTCAGCTCGTCAGTAAGATTACCTCCGGGTACATTGAGAAAGTCTCGCTTGTCCATTAGATCCGCAAAGAGACGCTCCACCTCGGCGTCGTCTGGACGCGCAAAATAGAACTCGGACGCATTCAGCGAGCCTGGCGCAGGACCTGAGCCACCAGCCCCCCTCTGGGAGGACACGCTCGAATGCGAGCGAGAAGTGGGTGGCATGGCAGGGATGTGGGTGTGGTGGTGTTCTGAGCTGAAGATTGGCTGCCCTATCGAAGCTGACGCTGCACTGGCTATCGACATGCGATTCAAGATGTCATGTGTTCCCAGGTGCGCAGAGCTGGATGTGGTGGATGATGTCAGTCTGGAGGATCTGGTGCCGTAGTCGGAAACAGGAGGGCCTGTATACCGAGAGCTGCCGCCAGAAGCGCCCGACGGAGTGCGCTTGTGCAAGGAGCTGGGCGAGGATCCGCTCGAGTGCGCGCCAAAATCGTCTGGATCTCCTCGACTTGATCTCGATCGCTGGGAGCCCCCGGCCATTGGATCTGATTGCAGCTGTTGCGCACGGCCGCAAAGGGAGTGAGTTCAGTGAAGCAGTGGGGGATGCGTCGTCGTGGAGCTGGCCTTACCACAGAAGGCGCCCAAGAACGATGAAGCGGAGCCTCTCAAGCTGACCACTCACATATGACATGGCACTACTCCTTGGGGCTGCAACGGGCATTGGAGGCCCCACTTGCATCCTAGGGCCCGTGTTGCTTCCTATGACTTCAGCGGTGCTGTAACCTGATTGATGGGAGGGGCTCGAGGGACCAGATGGACCAAACGAGTTATAAGACCCAGAGCTCTCGTTTGTTGGCACGCGCGAGCGACCTTTGTTACGTCCAAAGATGGTATTCATCTTGAACGCACGAACCTCGAGGACAAGGAGTGCTGCTTCCTCGCTCGATGCAGAGCGGCGCCGTGCGCCCAAGAACCCAGAGAGAGTCTGAAATGTTGAGTGGGTGCAAATGCGAGCGGCAAAGTGCTAGAAGAAGCTCAGAGTGAGAATAGCATAAGGGAGCGGTGTCCTGACGCCAAGATCCTGGGGTGTTACGCGTCTGAGGGGCTGTGATCGCGGATGCAGGTTGGTGTGCTGAAATTTCTCGTTCGATGTCGAGAGCAGCCAGTGTGGCGGTCGACTTTGAGCGCGTAGCGGTCGTCGACGAAGACGACTAAAGGTCGGGCATATGTGACGCCAATGTTTACTAGGTGTCCCGCTGCAGCCAACTCCCTGAAGTCAGACCGGCCCAAGTCGAAAGCTCTAAGCGTACATGGCGTCAGACTGAACGAGGTCGGAGGATGACGAGCGAAATACAGGGGCGACGGATGACAACTGATGAGCGCCAATTGACCCGCACTATGCGGTATTCGAGGGACGGACAGTCGTTATTCGTCAACGCAATTCGGCAACCAGGGATGAAATGAAGTGCAACGCCAGAATGTCAGGATGGCCGGTCTGCCGTCAATCTGAATGAGGATGCTGAGAAGCGGCCGGCACGCGAACACCCGCACCGTGAATGAAAGCTCGACAAAGGTGTGTGTGCGTCTGGGCCGTCGCCTTGGCCATCCCGAATGCGCACAGTCACGAGCGTGTCCCATGCATGCACCGCGAGGTCCAGATCACAATAACGGCAGGGAGGCAGCAGGACACTCATCAGACTTGCTCACACAAGGTCCAATCACGATTTTAGCAGCAGCAGCGGCAGACTCACGACTCTTGACTCAGACTCTTGACAGCTGTACAGTCTGATGAGTCACGAGCATATCTGTCCATCCGTGCAGCTCAAGCATGCAGCAGCTGCTGCAGTACGAGTGCTGTTGATCTGCATGGGCAGGCCCAACAGCTGCTGGATCAGGCTGTACGTTGTTGCGGCCGCGGGCATCACAGCAGTTACGCATGCAGCATCACCAGCAGATATGTGTATACCGTATATATATATATATCCCGCGAGGGCGCTATATGGTCACGCGGCGTGTCTTCAAACAAGGCGCGATTCGTTGTGCATGAACCAATTAAGTTGGTGGGCCCCGCGTGTGCAACGCGCGCGTCGCGTGGAAGCGCCGATGATGAGCGACGAAGTGTTCTGGTGAGCATTCACCATTCAGATTCACATTCACGATTCACATTGGTGATTCGTGATTGCAGGCTCGAAGCCGGGGCCGTCTACACTCGATCCATCCCAATCACCAACGCTACTTCGTATGGTGTATGTGGCATCGCGTTTGTCTTCACTGTGCTACACTCCTCATTGCGCTACACTCAAGACTCGAGAAAGGGCACTCAAGTCTCGAGTGCACGATGCCCCTGCTCAAGACTACTGTACCACGATGAGAGCGGAATGTCATGCCAGCACTCACCACAACAGGTCAATCTCACTAGCATGCTGGCAAAGATACCAGGGGGCTGTCGTCTCGGCTCGCCCTCCGTACATGTAGCATAGGTCGTCTGATCAGGAGAGACGCCGGTAATCCACGGCCGCGGCAGACTGCGAGCCACGTGGACTTGCGGCGATCTCTTTTGCACGGCCCCATCTTTGTCCACACATTCACGATTTGCGGTTCCAACTCCAGCAAGACGCAGTCACGCTGAGCAAGGCAAGGTGTCACTTGGGAATCACAAAGAATCGTTTGTCGTGGATGGCAGTCGTGCATCTTGGATGGCAGTCTTCTAGTCGCGGTGCAGTTGCGCTGCGAAGCATCCTATGCTTGATCTCGAGCGCTTCTGATGCGCACGAAAAGGGTCGGCGAGTCATACGCCACTCATCCCAGTTGCCCGAAGCCGAACTCTGGAGCTGCTCCTTTCACACTTGCTGACGCTCATACCGATGTTTAGACATGAATCGTGAGTGTCCATTCGTGATTCGGTACCGTCCTTTACGTGTTGAGCTGCGCTTGCAGAGCGGCCGCAGCCGCAGCATAGCGCAGCGGGCAGCTTGGGGGCCCAAAGGATTCGCCGTAAGCTTTCGACATTGTGATTGATCGACATACAAGGTTCTGATTGAAATTCTTGTTCTCACACTTGACTCACGACTCGCGTCCTAATTAAGACTTGTCCATGGACCTCAAAAGTCGAAACTGGAGCGTGAGTCATTTGCACGCGAAGAGGTTCATCTTGCTTGCCGGTGCAGGTGTGATGGGCTCCCTCGCGTTGCTGTGTTTGGCTGTTTATATATGTGTGTGCTACGCTGTGTCAGAGAGCATCGATCGCATGGAGGTGAGCACCACCACACACCTCGGCGGAGATCTTGGCCGGCGCGCGCGGCAGGCGCGCGTAAATATATACGCGGTACATGTACATACACTGATATACACATGCGGCGGGCCTCCATGCTCATGCATGGCGCTGTTCATCAATTCGCTGATATAGTATTCTTGATTCTTGCTTTATTAATTGTATACCGATGCCATAAACAGCTTGTATATGTGTATGCTGTGATGACGCTGCGCCGCCGCTGCTGTCACTCGAGCCGTCTGTCTGCGCTTACAATCACGAATATAATAGCAGCGCGCCGAGCCGAAAGCCGCGCGGCTGGATTCTGCTGCTATACGGGCCCAGCATATGCAGGAAGGGTGCGCACGTCGCACGAGATGCGCGCGCGCGCGCGCCGCGACTTGCGCGCTCTGCAGCAGCAGATCACAGCTACAGAGCTACAGCAGGGCAAGACTTGCAGCAGCAGCAGGCAGCCCTTGATCTTGGATCCCAAGCCTGAGTGGACGCGCGCTGTATATGCTTGCAGCATGGAGGAAAGACGAGCGCAGCATGGCGTATGACAATTTCATTTCGCTCTCGTGTACACCACACTTCCATCCTCGTCTCTTCAATCACTGTGACTGCGTGTAGCATTGCACGTCATTGCAAGCATCACAAGTAGGCTTTTGAATCAGCTTCTGAGTCCCTGCCTTGGCCATCCATTCCGCACAACCCTCATCCGGCTGCCGAACGTTCCCTCTGCATCCACAACCTGATCAGGGCAAAATCTCCGACGACAGGCTTGAAGTCCGGGCTGGCTTCCACCCCTTTGCACTCGCGCGCTTCTGGACGGCGCAGCGCTATCCCAACTTTCGCCATCTTGCCGCTGGGCCCCAGTCAAGGCAATCAGCGTAAAGCGAGAAGTTTTTGGTGCCTGAGCAGGTCAATCTAGGGTGAGTGTTCTCCAGCCTCAAGTCTGGCGAGGTCAGAGCGGGCTCGAAAGGAACCTTCATTGGTTCTACGAAGTGCACGGAAACGGCTTTGGCCTGAACACCTCCACAAGCGTTTGATTGTGGCAGCCACGCTCGTTCGTATCAATGACCCGGCCAAAGACCATCTTTCGCTGCTGCATTACCTCTGGCCTTCCTTTCCTTCTCTTGACTCATCCACTCCCACCTTTCCTCTCAACGCCGTGCCATCCTTCTAAACCTGCTGCTCATCTACCAACCTTCTGCTGCGTCGGTAAAATAAGTTCGGGGTAGCGCGACGCTGGGTTGCAACTCCATTCACACACTTGCACTTCGTCCACGTCTTGGATCAAGTTGGGCATAGAAGTCCTCGGGTTGCTGATTCAAGCTCTTCTGTCTACCATCTCCTCAACCGCCGCGCATCAATTGCTCGCCCATCGCGCGTTTGCGAATTTGCGCGTTTGTACTGCCACCCTCGTCATGGCAACAGGAGCCTCGACCAAACGAGAGAGGACCACGAGCCCGGAGCAAGAGCACGAGCCCGCAAGCAAGGAAGTCAAGCGCGCCAAAGGAAGCCCCGAAGCGCCCTCAAAATCTCCTTCCATCGAAAAGGAGGCCAGCAAGATGAGCAGTGACGATAAAAAGATGGACGTTGGCGAGGATAGAGATTCTAAGGAGCTGGCGGCGGCGGAGGACGTCGCAGCACCTGTCAACGCGGAGGAGGACAATGGGGCAGATGCGAATGCGCAAGACTCGGCTGCAGATGCTGCTCAACCAGAGCCTCAGCCTATCGCTATGCGTTGCCTCATCATCTCTGGAGATGCTTCCATCATCATTGGCAAGGGCGGCAAACACATCAACGAGATCAGAGACAAGAGCGGCGCCCGTTTGACGATCGTGAGTTGCCGCGGTTCGCGATTCAGGCTTGCGATTAGCGAATGAGCTTGCATATCTTTGATAGCAAAGTTTCAGTCGCTGACCCCGAACCTTGCCCTGTCTGTCACATTGCAACAGAGTGAGCACATTCCTAGCAACCCCGAGAGGATCCTGACTGTTGCTGGCCAGCTTGATGCGGTTTCCAAGGTGGGTGATGACAGCTTCGAAAAAGCCAGTGCTGAGCATTGGCGTGGCCTTTGCTCTTGGGGTGAGCGATCGTAGTCTTGCCGAGGGTTGAACAAACGTGCACTTCTATTCTCAGGCTTTCGGTCTCATCGTGCGAAGGATCAATGATGAGCCCTTTGAACAGCCATCTGTGCCGGGCAGCAGGGCTGTTACGATCAGATTCATCGTTCCCCATGCTCGTATGGGTTCAGTCATTGGGAAAGGAGGCACGAAGATCAAGGAGATCCAAGAAGCGAGTGGAGCGCGACTCACAGCAGGAGAGGCCATGCTACCCAACAGCACCGAGGTGAGCAAGCAGAGGAAGCAGGGGTAGCAGAGAAAAGCCGAGGTAATATGCTGTGCTCGTGCCAAATCCCGCTCGAAACTGACACCGACCATCGGCTCTCGCAGCGGGTATTGAGCATATCGGGTGTTGCTGACGCTGTTCACATTGCAGTCTACTACGTGGGTACGATCCTCCTGGAGCACTCGGAAAGAAACTCGCACAACATTGCCTACCAGCCCACGAGCGGTGCCACTGCTACTGCAGCTATGGCACCTTCGCGTGGCGGAGCTGGCCCGTACGGACAGCCAGGAGCGCCGGGAGGCTTTGGCGGCGGTGGATACGGCGCTCCCGGTGGAGGAGCTCCAGCATCGTTCGGCAACAACCAGATCCCTCCCGGCTCGCAGACGCAGCAAATCTTTATTCCGAACGATTTGGTCGGCTGCATTATCGGCAAAGGAGGGTCGAAGATCAACGAGATCCGACAAATGTCTGCATCTCACATCAAAATCATGGAGCCGGGCGCCGGCATTGCCGCAGGTGGCAGTGGCAGCGAGCGGCTAGTGACCATCACCGGTCCACCAGCCAACATCCAGCTCGCTGTGAGCCTGCTCTATCAGCGTCTCGAGCAGGAGAAGATGAGATTGTCTCAGGGTGGTGCAGCTTGAAGCTGTCAATTCGCATGAGGCTAGGTTCGCAAAACGTCAAAGCATATCGAACAGCGGCCCTCCCGTCATTGTCACCGGCACCCCACCCCATGCGCTGTTGAGCTTCGGCATCCTTTCTAACCTTTCCTTGCCCACCCGGAAGGGCAAGATAGAAGAGTGGACGCCAAAGCTCGCCTTACCGCTTTGTCTCCTTTTGCAATCCCAAAGACTCTTTCCCTCAATGCCTACGACACTCTCAAATTCTAGTCGACGTCACCGAACACATCCCTGCTCGTCCTCGAAACCTCCTCCCACTCCTCTCCTTCGAAAGACCTTCGAGTCGCTCGTCAATCCTCCAAGAAGCCCCTCGAGGACTTCCAAGCCCATCAGTCCGAATCAAGCCATCTCTCCAAGAAAAAACGCAGTCTTGTTAAAAATCTTGATTGCTTGCCTGCCTTCTTTGCAAACACAGAGAGAGATGTCAATTACGCCCGTCGCGTTATGTACACAAGTAGTCCGCTACCCCACGACCGACCCACCCTTTTCCTCTCTCACTTGTCTCCAAAAGAAAAATGCGAACCTTGAACGAAACCATTTCCACATGGTGATGACGCAGCCTAGCGTGCTTGCAACGGTCAAAAGTCATGAGTGCAGGATATCGTCTGGTTGACGTGAGGTAATCGTGAATAGTAGTACTGCTGCATGCCACTCGCTCGTTGGTGAAGCCTGGCAGAACTTACCAGCGACGCTACCTAGCTGTCTCGTCATTTGGTCAGCGCATCGCCCAGGCCCTGCTCAACCTTGTTGGCTTCTGAGCTGCACGCGTCAGTCCAAGGTACGAGTACGTGCACTTGTGACCAGCGAAGATGACGCACATCTTGCTCGCTACTACCACTACTTTTTTGTTGTGGTTGCGCACACTGCTGGTCGCGACTTACATCTGTGCCCAAGCTCCTCTTCTGCGGCACCGAGCGACATTTCCCGCCGCCCATCGATTGAGGAAGGAGCCCAAAGTCACGAGTGGTTCGCTCATGGAGAGGCCCACGCGAAGCGCGGGAACCGGATGCCCAGGCCTCTCTCATACTTCTGACTCATTTCGAAGCTCGAGACGCGGATCATGTGAAGGCCCTCCTCTGCGGTACTGTAGTCGTAGTCTGAGTGTTGTGAGTAGCACAGTAGATCTGGACTTTCGTGATAGGCACCATTCGTGATTCTTGGATGGCGCTTTGGAACCCTTGGACGGAATGTATTTGAGTTGCCGCGCCCATTGCTGATCAATTTTCGCGGATGCCGCTAGGCAAAGTGCTCTACCATCAGCACACTCACGACTCCTGAATACCGACTTTGCGAAATGAAATTGTGAGTGCGTGCTCGAACGTTTGTCACTACTACTACTCTACTAGAGGCAGAGAGGAGCATGCGGGGGTAGGTGGCGCTTGGCTTGCAATTCAACCTCAAGCTCACGCCTGTGAATCGCGAGGATGATCCGTCCGTCCTGCGTAACCGGGCCTTTCCCCTTTTCACCCCTTGCAGCATCGCTCGCGGAACTCGCTTAGCATGGCGAGCAGTCTCCCGCGCGAAAGCCCCTGATTCCTATCGTTCGGGATAAATTCACGAATGAGAGCGCATCATGTCTCATGATAAGCTGAGGTTTGGGGGTGGACCATCATCCCGATAAATTGAAGAATGGCTTGGAAATTCGCACAATTCCCTTTGCCATTCTCTCTTTCTGATGGCGAGACCCCTCGGCTGGCGGCTTGGCTATCAAATCGAATTTGTGATTTTGCTGCTGAAATCAACAAACCCTGCCTAGCCTTGCACTTAGCGTCGAATCTCTGCCCGCAAATTCGTACGATCGCTCGGAAGCTAAAATGTGAATTTGCGAGTCATAGATCGTGATGTTCGTGATTGTTCATTTCAGATTGTACAGGCAGCTTCAAGCCATCGCATACCGCTCGCGTTCAGACCGCAGGCGAGTGCCGGTGAAAGCACTGTCGCGCGATAAGTTCGCGATCCACGCCCGGCCACGATCGTGATGTGAAGGATCGGATCAATCACGAACGCCTTACAGAGAAGTAGGGTCAGCATGCTGTAAGTAGGTGGAGGAGCGTGTGCCCCTCGTCTTTCCGCATCCGCCACTGCCTGCGGTACGTAGGGTACGCTGATGGCCCTCTGCTTACTGCGCTGCTGCAGCCTGTCGACGAGCTATAGGAAGTCGTGCATGCTGTGGATGACTGCATGCATGCATCGCGACCTCGGCCGTGAAGATCGATGCGTGCGTGCACTTGGCACTGCTCTGCTGCCTCGCCCTAGCAGCGGTACTGCAGATGAGGGCGAATCGCGAGTCTCCTTGATCAGCTGGGAGACCGCGCCTGAGCTCCTGCTCGTACGGTACACCTTCCCCGCATTCACATTTTGATTCACATCTGCGCCTTGCTTTGCTGCTGCAGCTTAATTGAAAGGGTGGCGATGCTGTGCAGCTGAAGACGAGCAGAGTCTAGGCTCGCCAGCACACGCGTACGCGGACACAGCTATATAGGACACATGGGCGCCTACTGATGCCTGCATTTTAAGAGCGCCACTCGGCCTCATGCCGTCCCTTCTGGCTGCTGCAGCCTGCAGGCCCAACAGCCGCGATCCATCCACCGACATAACCGTGCATACAACCAGATTCATCCATCACGAGTTCCGGCTATTGTTGACCTGCGCAGGCACATCATCAGCGCGACGAAGCCGACCGACCCTCTTTCGGATTGCTCGATCTCATCTAGCGCACATCTTTCTCCGACTTTTCAACCTTGAAACCAAGCTCATTCCTTCAAGGGTGCCATAGACACTTCCTCCAAGGCCGCCCGCATTCCCTCGCGTCACCACCACACCCATGGGCTTTGTCGCGAGACTCCCCCTCGCCTGTCGAACGCAACGGTCGTCAACGATTTTACCCCATTAACCCTCCGACCGCATAACATCGGGGCTTTCAACGGCATACACACCTCGCAAACGACACCGCACCACTCCGAAAGTAGTGGTTCGCCATCTTGCAGAGCTGCTCTACGTTTGAACCCCACCACCACACTCAGCCCAACTGAGCACATCGAATTTTACAATCACGGTCTCTGCCGAGCGATGTCAGCGCCGACAGTGCCATTTCCCCGTGGTGCAGCGACGCCAGCCTCTGAGGAGCATGGCAAAGGCATGCACATAGACATCCCTGGTGAAGGAGGTCAGGGCAAGGGCGACAAATCCCAATCGGGTGGTACTTGGTCACGACACCACCGACCACCCAACCCAACTTCTGACTCATACTTTCCATCTTCAGCTTCGGGTCATCCTTCAAAGACGCCCAAAGCGAGCAGCGTCTACGGCCACAGTCGAGGCACAAGTGCTTCTGGAAATGCATCTCACGCAACAGCGCCTCCTGCTACGACGCCCAGCAAGGGCGTCGGTCATAGCATGTCTCTGAGCTTGTCATCAGTCAAAGGTGGCCAGGACCCTCAGCCCAGCTCTGCTCATCCTCAGCATGGAATGCCCCACGACTTTGCTCCGTACGAAGGTCATTTCAGCCACGGACCTCCAAGTCCGAGCACATTGACGGACATTATCTTGGGCTTACACAGCACCTTGTATGGAGGCAAGCGATCCGCAGACGAGGTCCGACAGATGGTTCAGCACTACTACGAGTACGATGCATGTGAGTCACCGACGCATACATCCGCTTAAGCACAATTGAGAGCAAGACGGCAAGCCACATGACGCCAATCACAGATGCATCAGCTAACTTGTGAATCATTGTCTCATCGTGCCACTCTGCGCGCGGATTCAGTATTCGAATCGCCGCTCTTGGCTGCCGTGGGCAGAGAGCAGATTGCCAACCAATTCATCATGGCTTTTGCCCTGCCAGGAATGGACGTCACGAGCGAGTTGAGAGACGTCATCTGCTCCGACTTCGAATTCGGTAAGTAAACGCGGTCAGATCGGACCATTCTTCATGCTTGCTCAGGTGGGGTCCGACGCGCGCCCACTTTGTTTGGCGACTGATTTCCCTTGCCTTTCGATGCGTCTTTCACGTGCAGACGGAACTCGTGCTGGTATCATCGACCAGACTATCAGCGTCACCTTTTTGCCAAGTTTGTTCGGCTCGGCACCTCCCAAGTCGACAGCTCGCACCCCAGCTCCTGGTGCCACCAGTCATGCTGCACACAGCTCCTTGACGCCGCATCCCTTCCTTAATTACGCAAGCGGAAGCTCTGCCTATCCTGCGCCCAACAACGACGGAAGCAGCTCGGTCTTCAGCCGCTTCGGATTTGGAGGTGGAGGAGCAGCGAAGAGTGGCCCGCACTCACCAGTAACACCTTACAGCCTGTGGGGCTCTTCGAGGCCACACACTCCTGGACCAGGGCACAGTATCCGTCCAATGTCTTCTGGCCCCGGATCCTCGGCTCCTCACAGTGCTCATCCTTGGCATGCGCGCGCAAGCACTCCTCCCAGCGTCAATGGAGACTACGACGAGGATGAACAGTACAGCTATGGCGATGCAGAAGGCGATGGTGTGACCACCGTCATGCACCGCCCCACCCAGCCTGCAGTCGTACCACACTGGTCTCACGAAGGGCTGGGAAGGTCTACCGTGAGCAGCTTCGTCTGGGGTCTCTTCCACCCTCGTCAAGTGTTGCGTCATCTGTGCACGATTCAATTGCGTCTCATGAGCCGTTTAGAGTTCAATGACGCCGGACGAATCGTCAGACACGAAGATACTTGGGGCTTACGTGAGGCCATCGAAGGCACTATTCCGTTTGTGGGCCTCTTCTATGCCATAGAACGACGAGTGGTCGGTTATCTCTGCTCCTGGGCCATCGGCAAAGGCGTACGCCTTTCCGACTCGATCACAAAGTCGGGCAGGATACCCCAGCCACCTCGCCCTTCCTCAGAGCCGGGCACGCCGTGGATCACGGACAAAGCGGCAGCTATGGAGCATTACCACCGCTCAGGCGCGGATGAGGCTGCCAGAGCTCTCTTGCTCGGAGGTCATCACGAACGCAAACCTTCGTCCGCGTCTCATCATTACCTGCTACCTTCGGCCGGGCACACTTTCACCGGCCATCCGCATTATCACACTATCAGTCGATCTCGCGCAACTTCGCCTACGCGCTACAGGTTCATGTCGTCTGGCAGTACGCCAGGGTCACATACTGTGACCGGCACGAGATCTCGCGCGAGAAGTCTCGTGGGCTCGCATGGCAGTGCATACCCGTCTCGAGCGCCCAGTCACGACAATCTGGCAGCATGGGGCCAAATGCACGGTGTGCCTGGTGTGAGCTCGGCTACTGGAGAGTATCCGCCTGATAGCGGTGCACGGTACCGGGACAGAGCAGCCAGGAGGCTCGAAGGCGGGCGGGCCAGCTCCACCACGAGCGCTCCAGCGGGAGATCTGCCCAATAGCCACTCCTTGGCCGCTGGAACGACGACAGACTCTAGTGGTGCTTTCTTGACAGACAAGCACGGCTCTGTTTCGGGCGCGCACACACTCGACAGCATCTTTCAACCACCGCCCGCTCCTGACCGCGACGAGCATTGAGAGCGGATGGGTTCAAAGCTCTTCGCGGAATCTGTAGAGTCATCATCTTTGTTACATGAGCATGCAATTCTATTGTGCACGATCAGGGCGAGGGACGTGACTCTCTTTCGGTGCTAAGGTTTCGGAGGCCGAGCAATATCCAGCGCGACGTTTTTCCAGAGATCTGGGTCTAGCAAGTCCCAATTGCCGGTACCCTTGTTGAATTGGTGCGTCTCGCCAGTCGTGGAGTCCTGCTTGTGCATGTAGAAACTCTCCAGGTCCTTCTTCTACGGGAAGTGATAAGCGCAAACCGTGAACATTTGCCGCTGCTCAGTGACGATCCACATGCCCTGAGATGAAGATCCTGCCTTACTCACTGCTCTAATCTCGGTCTTCCAATCATCGTCAGGCGGGTGGACGGCGGCGCCTAGAACTACGGTGAAGCCTCGGTTCCTGTCCTTGGCCCATGCGAGCTGTCCAGATTGCGGATGATACCAGCGCGAAATGTGAGCAGTGTCGTGCTTTACAAAAGCGCGCACGGAGCGAGGGGGGAGAGTGTGCTCAGTCCAGCGATCACGACTGCAGGTGCTGATGCTTTGCAAGGGCATTGCTCACGTCTGGATTTACGTAGGGCTGAGAAGAGCTGCTCCCTCCTGCCCTGTGGTTGCTCGATGCAGTATGCGGCCGGAGAGAGGGGGGGGGAGCCGGATTTGGTGTGAGCGGGCTGTGTGCTTCCCTTGCATCGGAGTACCATTCACCGCTTCGAAAGCGCTGAGGCAGATGCGTGACTTGGCAAGGCTGCCGCGTTGCACGTCGACGCGATGGCAACGAGACTCCCGACCAGGTGCAGAGCATCGTTCTTGAGGAGCATTCTGAGCAAGCGCAAGCTGTAGCTGCGAACGAAGATGGCAGCTTGAAAGCCAACGGGTACAAACGTGACGCTTCGACGTACAAGCAAGCCAGCTGCGGTGCAGTCGCGACTCAAAGAGCAGGTCAACCGTATTGGGGCAAGGGTCAAACACAAGCACAGGGAGCTGGCTGTGCTTTGACGCTCTTATACCTCACGTCTCATCTGTTCTGCATCAAGCTGGTCAAACTTGCCCTACTGGCCTTGATGACAAGGCACGAGCAATATAGCAGACCACAGACACGGCAGCAAGCTTTACGACGTAATGAGCACCATATACACAGGACTTGCAAACGGCAGCAAGCCTTTAGGCCCATAACAAGGCTCAACGAGTACCTTCGAGATGGCCCAGCTTTCACGCTAGGGCTGACGCTTTCACCATGATCGTTCTGCCGCGAGATCGGAGCGCAGCTGGGTTCCGAGGGCGATCGCGATTCGAGCAGTCGACTACATCGGCTCTTTCTGGTTTGCGACTGGATCTCGCCACTCATCATTGCCTCGCCGCTTGCAAATGACGTCGATGTTGGCACTTCACCTACAAAGCATGCGGGAGCCTCGGTGCTGTCTTCGAGCAAGCAGCCTGCATCCGTATATTGTATCGCCTAGCTTCATGACCAAGCCCCAGGTCATCCCCTGATGTGAATATGCCGCTGGGCCTCGAAGCGGGCGTGTAGTATTTGCCACTAGGCTCGGCCACCGAAATTGCGTAATTTTGGTCACCTTTTATCTATGCTGAGGACGTTTCACACCCGCAAATTCCGCGAATGAGGAAGTCGGAGTATAGTCGCCTGGCCGAACGGCGAGCGACGAAGACAAGACGCGATTGCGAGTCACAAAACATATCCACGCCAATCGCATTTATTCCGAAAGCAGTGCCGTGGGCCAACTTTTTGCAAGCTAGCATTGGCCTTTCTCCTGGCTTTGCCTGTATCTGGAGTCGCCTTGCTCGGAGCAGGAGCCGACATCGAACGCCTTTTGTTTTTGCCACCTGGCTCTCCACCAGCTGCACGGATGCACGTTCGAGCTCGAGCTGCCACTCACGACTACAACAGTATGCGAGGTTGAGGTAGCGGAGAGCGAGAGTTTACATTTCCTCAGACCTGGATGGCCAAGGTCTGAATTCAAAATGTCATTTGTCAATTGTGTACCGCAAATGTCAACGAAAGTCAGACGACGCTGAGGGAGGCTGATGATCCATCATGACGCTCTTGCTGAAGAGATCCGGGACACCATCCTGCCAGCCGGAAGTCGTGGTCCACTTTCCCGTGTGCTTGTTGAACGCATAAGCAGACGATTCTGACGGATGCTTCTTGTACATGTGGAGCGATTTCATGTCCGATTTCTGCACATGGATTGAAAGTTCAGCGATGGAGCGTCGAGACGCCAGAAGACTCGACGAGACTGTCAGCTGCCAAGGCTGAGCCCAGGCCTTGACTAATCTGTGCCACACTCACCGCCTTTTGCCGAGTCCAAAAAGAGGTGTCAGGAGGCTTGCTGGGGTGACCGTTGACCCGAGTGAATCCCTTGTCCCTGTCCTGTTCCCACTTTAGCATTCCCACATCCGTATACCACCTCGAGACGTGCGCAGCATCGTGCTGCAGGTACGCGCCGCCCGTCGTATCTGAACGCTTCAGCAAGTCTATGACAAATCGCACCAAGATTTCACTCACAGCTGGATTGTAAAAGGTCTTTCCCGCAGAGCTGGAAGCACTCGCAGAGCCGCTACCGGTAGCTTTCTTGAGCCAGCCACCTAAAAGAGGCGACCTTTGCGGCAGGCGGAGGATGTTTTACCGTAAGGTGGCGCGCGAATGGAGGGGTCGCACCCAGTGGTACTCAAAGCGTCCACACGTACCTCGGGAAAAGATCCATCGAGCCGTGTTGCGGCAGCACGACAGCTGCGACAAGCGCTGCGTCCAAAGCCACAGCCATCCAACCACAAAGCAGTGCCCTTTGAAGTGAGAGCAACATTACGAGCAGCCGAGTAGGAGACGGTAAATACGACAGATGACGGTCGCGAATCTGCTCTTGGAGCCGTGAATGTAAGTGAGTTTGAGTGTAGTGCAAGTCGTGAGCGGATCACCGCGAGTCCATGCTGGGAGGGGGGGGCAGGCCTATTTGAGCGCTGCTTGAGAAGACAGCGCCACTCACGACTGCATCGCCACTGTGTCACTTACTACTTGTACGAATCGCCACATACATACACAGAGCTGCCTTGAGAGCAGACGTCGATCGATGCCCATGCATGCTGCAGAAGAGCCGGGACATGCTGGTAGCACAGCATCGACTGCCCTTTCACACGCGTCAGAGGATGCTGACGAGGCGGGCATGTGCTGGATGCTGCGTGCGATGGTGGAGGGATGACTATATAGAGGCGAGGCGAGTCTTGTCCACGCTCATTGCTGCAAGAGGCAAATGGGCGCAGCACTCGTGAGACATTGGGCACAGCATTGATGACTGTGGTCTGTGATTGTTTCAGGTCACGCATCTCACACAAACACAGCGATACTCACCCATTCATCGCTGCATGATGACTCAGACTCCCATTCAATTGCGACGCCAATTTCATCTGCCGGTCTTTGCAGCTCAAAGGGCGCCAATCACATTTGCACAGACCACCATATACAGCCTCACACCATTCTTGAGGACCTTGGCCGCCTGGACGTAGTCGAGTATATAACGACATCTAGAGTCTTGGAAATGCGTGCAGACCCACGAGTGAGCGAACTGCCAGGCCTGTAAGTGTTGATCACAATTCAACCATCGATTGCATCTGGAGGTGATTGCGAGGCACAGGGGTATGTTACAAAAGGAGCGAAGAACGCATCGTGGTGAGCGCAGACTAGTAGACATGAGCATACTTTGATCTTCTCCTCAGCACAACGCCCCACTTGCGAAGGACAAACAGCCAAAGTCCGAGGGCGATGCCGATGGCAGCGATGACTGTGCTTCCAACTCCCAATCCAAGCTTGCTGTAGAAAGCGTGTCCAAAGATCGGGAAAGCGCCCGCCAAGCTGGATCTGATGACGGAGCAGGTGGCCAAGACGGAAGCTGCGACGGTAGGGTAGCACATTGGCAGATAGACGAGCAGGGATTGAAATGATAAAAAGACGCTGGGGAGTAGCAGAGCTGCAAAGATGGTCGGAACGATCCAGTGCACTTGATATTCTGCTGTCCAACCAAAGATGAGGATGGAGACCGGAAAAGCAGCAAAGCCGGCCAAAGCGATGCTGAGCCTGTCTTCCGGCTCGATGATACCCTTTTCAGCCTTGGCCCTAAATCGAGGAGCGTAGATGTTTTGAATGTACCAGATGTATGCGCCGACGGAGATGACGCCCGAGACTGCAAAGGCCAAGAAGGGCAGCGACTGAGCTCCGAGACCCCAGCCGTAGGAAGAGTAGAGGATGGGAAAGGCCTCAAAGAAGAGGTAGAAGGCGGCATAGACCAGGCCGAGGTAGGCGCAGGTGAAAAAGACGATGGGCTCGAAAGCGAGACGGATGGGCCTCCAGATGGACTCGGCCAAGATGGAAGAAAAGGCGACGGAGTCTTGATCGATTTCGCTTTGACTCTTAAGGGATTCGTCTCCTGTCAACTTGCGCAGGCGTTGAGCGCGGTGCAGCAGGATTGTGGGTGCATAAGTCTCGGGCAGCAAGAATGTCAAGCAGAATAGACTGATGATGCTCAGAATCGTGATGATGTAGAGTGGCCATCTCCACGTACTGTACTGCGCTGCGTATCCTCCAAGCACAGGTCCGAAAACAGGGCCACAGATGGCTCCTCCGCTCCAGACGGCGATGTAGATGGGCAGTTTGAGGTTGTCAAACATGTCGCCCAAGGATGCTCCGCCCGTTGCCAGGGCTGGGGAGCCAAAGAAGCCGGCCATGAACCGAGCTGCCATCAAGGTCGAATAGTTTGGTGCGAAAGCAGCCAAAAAGTTGCTGGCTACGAGGAGAATGTGTGTAGGAATGTAGAGCCGGTTGCGGCCTAAAACTGCCAGCTCTGAGGGACCCGAGAAGAAGATGGGACCAATTCCGTACGCGATGACGAAGAGCGAAAGACCCATGATGGCTTGCACCTGCGATACTTGGAATTCTGCCATGACGCCGGGTATGGAGGGCGTGTATGCGGCGGAAGAGGCGTAGACGCTGAACGTCATGAAGCTGATCAGCATCGCCACGCTCTGCTTTTTGCGGCTCGACCAGTTCTGAGGATTCTCATCGTCATCATCCGAGTACCAGCCCACCACCTTGACGCCTTTAGGGATAGGCTTCGAGGGTAGGATCCGAGACTCTATCCGTTCGGGCGCAGCGCCATCTGTGAAGCCTTCAGACATTTCTTTGACGCCTGCTTCAACATCCTGCGCAGGCTTGATAGCTGCCTTTGCTTCATCTGCTAGAGTTTCGGCACTGGAAGCTCGCCCTTTAACATCGGCGACGCTCGCAGGGCGGGGCGTCGCATTGCCAGAAGACGTGTACGAGGAGCGCGCTGCCTTTTCTGAAAGTTCGGGCACTGCATCAAGAGCCTTTGTTGCTGATTGGAGAGCGTATGGAGGGACAAAATGCTGCGATTGTTCCGGCCGCGTGGCTACCGTACCGTGGGTGAGATGATTGAGTATCTCTCCCGCGATGGAGGTCGAGAAGACCGAGGCAATAGTAGACATGCTTGCTGCGAGGGTAGGCGTGTCTATGGGTTAGAAGAGGCAAGACTCGGCTGGCGGGGGCAGGCTAAGAAGAGGCAGTCTCAGCCTCGCTTGTTGCTTAGTCGGTTGTGAGTTGAGGATGAGCGACAACATTAAGTGGCCACGAAGTTCCCCCTTTTTGTACCTTTATCGGTCACTTTCGTTCGCAGACAAGCGTATGGTACCATCAGTCCTGTGCATGCTGCAAACCTCGCTGCAAACCTCGTTCAGGTTGCATCGGAGCATGCAGTGACGGGTGCGCAAGCTCATGCACCTTTTGCTTCTCTTCCTCAGTTTCACGATTACGGTCGTTACGATACATTGATCACAAACTCACCACTCTCACTCCCTTTGGAGAAGAAGCATTGCGGTTGTGATCATGACCTATCCGTGCACAAAAATCTTGATGGAGATATGCAGAGCAAGCAGCAGCGGTCACGGCAAGCGGTTCTTCCGGACTTTATTCGCGCCGCGCGCTGTGGTGCGCGTGAAATGTCGGACTTAAGCTAAACAGTCACGAGTCGTGATGAAGTCCCGCCTGCCAAGCCTGCGTAGCTCCGTATCCTCGCGCTTCGTCCGGCGTCTTGCAGCGCGTTTCGCCAAGAGGATGCTGGTGCGTGCAGCAAGGCCGCTAAAAGACATTTGTACCAGCACGAGCTGGCTGTGAAGGAAGCTTCACGAGCCTGGCGCCTTTTCCCCGATCCGACAGCTTGCGCTAACGGAGAAAAGCCTTCTGCGCAAGGTGATACAGCGTCAAAACCTTTGTGACTCGGAATGATCACTAATCGCCGTCTCCACTCTCTCGCCTTTCGCAACTCGGACTCTGACTGGGTCATGACGCTGGTGTAGAACCGTCATCGGATCTGTCCTGCGTCACTGTACCCCTGCGTCGATAAGGATCTCATTCTTATCCATGCTGCAACCCTACTCAACGGCCCTGACGCACTTCATATCATGCCTCCGGACGCATCGCACGGAGGTGGGTCAAGATATTCACGGAGAGCACTGAGTGATTGCGCAATGTCGGCTGGGCAGCATGCTTCATCGACTTCCGTCGTTTTTCTCGTCTGCCGGCGTTTCTGTCGCTCAGACTGGAGACGGGTTTGAGATCCCTGCTCACTCGTGAGGCACCTTACGTCCATTCGCCACTCTGCTTTCACGATGCAGCATGAACGGCAAGCATTGACCGCTCAATCGACGTTGGAACGGTCACGCTTTGAGCCTCAGCTTTCCTAAAGACGACGACAATTTGATTGCTCGCTCCGGTCTACAGAAGGCGCAAGTCTACGCGAATACAGGCGTCTGGCACAATGCGGTAGACGGGAGTTCTTTACCACACCCTGCGGAGATCAGAAGACGAGAACATCAGCATCAAGATCGCTGCTCAGAGTGGGCCGGTCGCGTCGTACTCACATGCTCGACATGTCGTTGCGAACTGCGGTGAGGGGTGAATAGGGTGGGACATGTAAGTTACATGTCGGTGCACGAGTCGGTCTGTCAGGCTCTGCCCTTGTACTCACTTCTGCTGTAGTCGAGCAATCCTTCCACGCGACCATGAGCGGAGATGGCGATATCAGCGTCCCCTGTTGGAACGAATGAGCGAATGAGTGTAAGAACAGTGGACCGCCTCATTGAAAAGTTCGTGACTCACAAAGGTACTTGCGGGCGACTTGTTGGATCTGAGCAGGTCCAACAGCCTCGATGGCGGCAGAGATTTCCGCAGGTGTAGCTCTGCGACCAGTAGTGACGAGTTGACGACCAATGTCCTCCGCGATCGCGGTGGTTCCGTCCAGACCCAGAAGCAAGCTTGCCTTGAGTTGGCTCTTTGCTCTCTCCACCTCTCCCTCAGTAGGCGCCGAGCTCATCCTCTGCCACTCCCTCAGGGTAAAGTGCACCACATCGTCCAAGTTCATAAAGTTTTCCGAGACAATGTAGATGCCCCAAAGACCTGTGTCGGAGTAGGAGGTGCTGAAGTGCATGAAGGAGTTGGCGTAGTTGTTGGAAGAGTAAATGTGAGACAAGCGCGAGCTGAGCAGAGGACTCGATCCAAGAGATCGGTCCCAGTTGCCCATGATGGCTTGCAGAACCAACAAGGGGAAGTAGTCAGGGCTAGACCACCCAGCTCCCTCGACCGCGATGGCAAGGTTGATGGTGGGCGAGTCATCATCGCGAATGCGGACCTCAGACCCTACGAACTTGGTCTTGGGACCAGCGGTGTTGCCCAGCTTGATGGGATTGGAAGAAGTGGGCAGGCTGCCAAAATTTTTCTCGGCCAGCTTCACAAGGGCGTCGTGTTCAATACCACCAGCACCAACGAGAACCATTCGGTCGGCGGAGTAGTTGGTCTGAATGTAGGAGGCGAGATCGTCGCGCTTGATGGAGAGAATGTTCTCCTTGGGTCCAAGGATGGTGCGTCCCAAGGCTTGTCCTGCCAAGATGAGAGAGAGACGCGCGGGGGCACGTGAGCAGGCAGAAGCATGGGATGTGTCCATGCTCCCTTTGCAGACTCACCTTGGAAAGCCACGGAGTGGAGGTGATCAAACACGACCTCATCCAGCTGCTTGTCGACCTCCTCCTGCTCGCGCAGAATCACATCGCGTTCCCTCTCGATGGCACCGTTCTCCAATTTGGAATTTTGCAAAATATCAGAAATGATGTCCACTGCTTGGGGCACGTCCTTGCGGAAAGCCTTGGCGTAGTAGACTGTTTGCTCTCGGGAAGTGTATGCGTTGAGGTGCGCACCCAGGTTCTCTACTTCCAGCTCCAAGGCGTGCTGATTGCGGCGACCCGTGCCTGTAATTCAATGAACGAGCAAAGGCTTATGCTGGATGAGTGCCTGCACTGACCACGTCCGCTTCTAGTGCGCAGTACGCCTCTCTTTTCACTTCGGCGAACTTCGGATGTGGTTCGACGTGCAGACTCACCTTTGAAGGCCATGTGCTCCAAGAAATGCGCAGTTCCGTTGGTCCTGTCCGTCTCCGCTCGCGAACCAGCATCAATCCAGACACCCACGGTGGCCGTCTGTGCGGAAGGGCTGGATTCTGTCGCAACGGTAAGACCATTTGGCAGAGTCGTGGTCTGCGTGATGGGCTGCGAAGAAGAACGGGAGCGCACATGACATGTCAGCCAGAACGCTCCAGCTATTCCTCCGACAAGCAAATGATCCGCCTCTACATGGCGCTGAGGTTCTCGACATCTTTGGTGAGCTCGAAGGTCCGACTGCATTCTTCCCGATCCTTGGGCACATGCGCAAGTGTGTGCATTTCGCCTGCCCACGATTTCCTTCGTGCCCACTTTTGCGCATCTGCACGCCGCTGCTCCGATTTGCAAAGGAGAGAGCCGCTGCTGTATCCAGCACAATCGAGATCCACCGCGCGGGAAGTCTCTTTCAAAGTACTCACCTGCCTCTGAGCAATGCTAGCGAAAGAGCGAGGGACAGATCGGGTGAGAGAAGGAGCAGCGGGTCTGAGCACCGCTGGGCTGCGGAGAGCGCTGTTAACCAAGTAACGAGCCGACATTTTGCGATAGCTCAACGGCAGGCTACGAAGACTAGCGGATAGACGAAGAGAATGCGGAGCGGTGGCGTGATGGCGTTCTGGCAAGGTTAGATAGGGTACCTGCTTGTGATTTGTGAATCACTTGGAAGCTCAAACAGGCAACGAGCAAGCGCAAACGCGTGTCCGCGCTGAGAAGATGTGTGTGTGTGCGGTAGGCTGCGTTCGCTGCGTGCGTGCCGCTTGGTGAGCCCAAACGCCAGCCTTGCTGCGTGCGACTGCACCCGAATGGGCGAGCGAGCGCGGGCGGGCGCCTTCAAGAACGCGGCACGCAGGCATACAGCATGTATAGGCAGGGCCAGCCAACCGGTTGAAGCCGTTTGGAAACGCGCCTCATCAGCAGCGAGCGCCCTTCGCGCACGTGGACTGCGCACACACGCACGTGACTCGACACGGGCTGCTCAATGTGCTCCCGTGCGAGAGAGAGGGATGTGTCGTGAAATTTGGCCGCTGCATCAAATCTTGAATGTGGCTCGATGTCGAAGGGACAGACTTGACCGCCTTCTTCTCACTGCCTCTGTCAGTCCTTGCCCACGGTCAATCTTGATAATTATACTACCACGCTCAACAATCTTCCAGCATCTCTACTGAAGGAGCTGAATACCGCCGCAAGATAGCGCGAGGTTCGGCACCTGAAATCGCACACAGGTCAAAGAGAGCTCCGTCGTTGTAAGAGTCTTTCAAGATGCCCAAATCGAGCTCAGCACCGCGAAGCAAAGACGCTTCGGGACTGATGGATGCAAGGTCCGGCCAATCGTCGCGCCGGACATCGCGAAAGAACAAGGCGTCATGGAGGAAGCATGTCGACTTATCAGAGGTGGAAGCTGGAATGGAAGAGGCGAGGGCCAGAGAGAGAGCAGGCTTGCCGTCACGGACTTCCACCAAAGGCAAGGGAAAGGGAAAGAAGATCGACGACGAGACAGAGAAGGACAAGGCAGCGGGTTTTGACGAGCTGTTTGTGGAGGACAGGGTGGGGGACGAAGACGTTGCGCGTCAACTTGCCAGGTCTCACAGGCTGAAGAAGCCTCTGCGCAGCATGGAGGGTCTGCAGAGCAGCAGTGCAGTACCAGCATTGACCGGTCGAGCTAAGCGACAAGACCAGAGCAAGAGCTCAGAAGGTCAAATGACAGCAGAAGACAAGCGCAGAGCAAGGCTGAACAGAATAAGCAAATCTCAGAAGGATCAGCTCAAGAGATTGGCCGGGCACACTATCAGGGGACCCTTCGGCGCTGTGGTGGAAGGGGAGCAAGGCAGGGTGAGAGAGGCCGCTCCTGATGCTCACGCAGATATATGGCAAGACGCAACAGCGGACGAGCGCGGTGCGGTTGACGTTGCCGCTGCTGAGGAGGAGGAGGACGAGTGGCTAGCCAACGCTCAGAGAGAATTCAACAAGGTGAGTCCGGTGCTCTGCGTTTCAGATGTCTGGCTTGTCCTGATCGCATTCCTGCTTTCTCATGTCTCACCAGCTGCCGACGAAAGCTCCTCGAACCCTTGGTGCTTCCGTTCATGTATCGCGACCAGCCATCTCGCAGCCGCACGCCGGCCAATCCTACAATCCTACCCTGGAATCACACGATGCGCTCTTGGCCCGGGTGGGTGCCGAGGCTGTTGCGCACGAACACGAGCGGCTAAGGCACGAAGCTTTCAAGAAGGAGTGGGACGATGGAGGCAAGATCGCGAAAATGGATGAGGCCGATGCTAAAAGGGTGCGAGGTATGCTTGTCGGCGATGAAGCTGAGCAAGATGATGACGATACTGTAGGAGAAGATGAAGCGGAGGCACCAGTCGTGAAGAAGGATCCCAAGAGGAAGACGAGAGTGCAGCTAAATCGAGCAAAGAGAGTCCGTCATGAGGTGAGGAGCATAGGCTGATACGCAGTCACAGCCTCTGATGGAATGTTGATTCAGCTGACAATGCAATGCGGAACGTGCGCCTGTCAACTTTGTAGCAAACTCTCCGCCTTGCAGCCAAAGCCGCCAAGATTCAACGTGCGCAGCTATCCTCTCTTTCCGCCCTCAAGAAGGCAGCTCTCGAAGCCGAAGCGAAGCGCGTCGCTTCGCGGCTGTCAAAGCTGTCTTCACGCGAGTCCAGATTGTCAAAAGCAGGTTTGGCAGGTCAACGGCTGGGCAAGTTCAAAGTGCCAAAGCCCAAGGCGGAGGACGATGTGCAGCTGGGAGAAGAATTGAGCGAGAATCTCCGGAGCCTGAGACCCGAAGGCAATCTGTTCAGGGATAGGTTCCAGAGTCTGACTGTTCGAGGGTTGATCGAACCTAGAATGAAGGTCACTGCTAGTGGAAGGCATAAACGTGGCGGAAAGGGCAAGAAGACGTATGAAGCGCACAGCTACAAACGATTCGTGAGTGGCAGAAGAGGCGCATCCGCTCTTTGGAGTCATGACTGACTACCTCTCCTTCTTTGCCCAATCCACTATCATCGATCGTAGATCTGAGACTCCTCTTGACTCGACCTTGCACGTCTCGTCTTCTCTAGAAGAGCCAGCTATCCTACATCGAGAGCTTTGCAGATGACCACAAGAGAGGCGCAAAGTCTCGAGCTATTGCATGCAATTTTGACGATGAAAGCATTGCATGGAAGTGCGCGCATTGCCCACGCTTTGACGATTTCAGAGGTTATTCTCGAGGGACCGCTCATTCTTGAGCTTGAGCAATCTCTGACAGACATCCTCGAGCGGGATGATCTCATCTCTACCTTTGCCCCCCTCTCGCCCGTTTCTAACGTTGACGCTGCAGAGTACAAGCGTAGGATGTTGAGGCATCAGCATCTTGCAACGAGGCAGCGCGCTTCTGTCTAACCTGAAACAGTATCATCTCACCTGTTCGTCTCCATCTCGCTGTGCCCAACGACGAGAATAAAGTTCTGGTAGGAGAGCGAAAGCGAGCACTCCGTTCAGACGTGGTCGTCACCGTAGATGCATCTACCCTTGCACTTACATATTGAGCGATTTCTGCCGTGCGGATCTTCTTTGGCAAGGTCTCGGCAGTGAGGTCCACATCGGTGAAGAAGCCAAGGTCCCAGAGCTTGGACTTGATGCTCTCGGCATATCCGTACACGGATTGAGTGACGGGGACGACCATGACCTGTAGCGCAAGTGATGTGGGACGTGGGTTCGCCATTCAGAAAGCCGAGACCCGACGACAATGAAGGGCTTTGGTGGCTGCAGCTTACCTGACGGGGGGAGAGCCAAAGAGGCCATTTGCCGGCGAAATGCTCGGTGAGGATGGCGATGAATCTTTCGAGAGAGCCGAGAATCGCTCGGTGGATCTAGACCGCAGCGCGAGGGAGGTAGAATTCAGCAGGGCAGCTCTACCATAGCTGTACAAAGAGCAACTCACCATGACCGGCCTCTCGTGATCACTTCCATCCGCCGAGACCTTGTTAGACCTGAATTGCAGGCCAAATCTCTGAGGCAGCTGGAAGTCAAGCTGGATCGTGGCGCTGAATTGATGACCGAGAGTGATCCAATCAGTTGGCCAGTCCCGGAATTGCTCACGCGACGATCAAAAGTTCTTCCACCACTTACCACTGGAATTGGCGTCGCATAGCGTCCGAGATGGTAATGTCGATCTTGGGTCCATAGAATGCGCCATCACCAGGATTTAGCTCCCATTTGCCCGGCACGAACTTGTCTAGCGCATTCTGAAGACGTTTCTCAGCCTCATTCCAAGTCTCGATGTCTCCCAAGAAGTTCTCCGGCCTGGTCGACAATTCCAGTTTGAATTGGAAGCCAAACTTGCCGTACACGTCGTTCATGAACTCGAAGCAGCTCGTCACCTCGTCTTCGATCTGCGTTTCGAAGGGCAGATAAGGAGGTCGGTGCGCTGTTCAGGTGCGCTTTCCTGATTGCACCCAGCCGCTCACCTGATTCGCCATGCAAAAGATGTGGGCATCGTCCTGCACAAATCTTCTCACGCGCGTGAGACCAGACAGAGCACCGCTCGCCTCGTTCCGATGGATGACGCCAAATTCTGCAAACCTCAAAGGCAGATCCTTGTAGGATCTGTCACGGGCGGCAAACATGAGCGCGTGTCCTGGGCAATTCATGGGCTTCAGTCCAAATTGTTCCTTGTCTACTGGCAGGACGAACATATCATCCTTGTAGTTCTGCCAATGGCCCGAGGTGGTCCAAAGCTTTGAGCTGAACATGTTGGGGCTGATGACCTCGTCGAAGCCTCTCTTTCGGTATTCGCCCTTCATAAATTCGAGCAGAGTATTGTAGATCCGAGCTCCGTGGGGCAGCCAGAAACAACTGCCAGGACTCATCTCGTTGAAGAGAAACAGCTCTTGAGCTTTGCCAATCTTCCTGTGGTCTCGCTTTTCGGCCTCAGCCAAGAACTGCTTGTACTCAGTCATTTGCTTCTTGTCGGGAAACGAAATTCCGTACATCCGCTGAAGCGAGTCGTTGGCTTGATCACCCAGGAAATAAGAAGCAGAGTTTTTCAAGATGGCCATGGCCTTGATGCGACCCGTATGAGGCACGTGTGGGCCGACACATAGGTCCACCATAGGTCCGCACCTGTACACTGTAGTGCTCGTTCCATCTTGGATTTTGGTGTTGATGATGTACTGCTTGTACTTGTTGTACTTGAACATTTCCAAAAGCTGCTCCTTTGTGACAATGACCCTTTCAAATTTTTGCTTGTCCTTGATGGCGCTCTGGATGAGCGTCTCAAGCGCACCAAAATCTTCTGTGCGGACAGTGCGATCTTGACTGTCGCCCATTCCCATCTCGTAGTAGAAGCCTTCGTCGGTGGGAGGTCCAATGCACAAGTGACACCCGTAGTGACGCTCTGCTGCTTCTCCTAGAACGTGCGCGCTGCTGTGCCAAAAGACGCGCTTGCCCTCGGGCGTCTCAAAGTCGAACAGCTCGAGCTTGGCGGGACCTTCGAAGGGACGCTCGAGGTCCCACAGCTGATCATTGACCTGAGTGGCGCGCACCACACAGCACATTGGAATGAGAATTGCATCAGCACACAGCCTGATTTGCCATCCATTCATTTCCTAAGCTCTGATCTAGACGCCGCGGACGAATGCTAGCTTCCCGGATGCTCGAGCAAGCGCAGCCGAGCGCACGCTCACCTTTGAGATGACGATTCTATCGCTCAAGCTCTTGCTGATGGCCTTGGCGATATCCATGGGTGTGGTCTCCCAGCTGGTGGCATCCCTCTCGCTTCCATCCGGCATGGTGATCTTGATGGGCGCCCTTTCCTTCTTCGCCCGCTCCTCCTCCTGTTCCTTTTGCAGCTTTTCAAAAATCTCCAACCTCGCATCGAAGAATGCAGGTTTGGGAGTGAATTCCAAAGGATGCTTTTGCGCTCCCGCTGCGTCGTTTGCGGCCGACTTTTTGGCAGCTTTGGAGGCCTTCTTGTTCGCACCCGCTGGGGCACTGGACTTGGAAGCTGAATCTGCAGCTGCAGCGCCTGCATCCTCTTTGTCGGACACTTTCAGGTTGGCAGTGGAGTCCACCAGACCGCTGAGTGGCTCACGAGCAGCCGCAGTGGAGCTGACCGGATGCAAACCCGGATTGGGGGCAGATTCGGACATCGTGACAGCCCAGGATACAGCACAGCGGGCTCGACTCGATGTGCGGCGTTTTCCTGCGAAGAGCGTGTCGCGATGTGATGCAAAGGAAGGGGCAAGCAGGGCACAAATGGCTTCCTGGAGGATGTCTACACTGTGTCAACTGATTGTTACGAGCGAACAGCGATGAAGGACGCCGGAAGGTGGGAATGGGATGAGTGGTAGTCAAGAGCTTGCAAGCCTTGACAGCATCTTTCAGCCAGCCAGCTAGATTCACCATTCAAATTGATTCGAGGCTCAAAGCTTGCATGCTGCTGCTGCATGGACACCACACCTGCGTCTCAAGGCTGGCTTTCCCATGCAAGCTAAGCTCGATCCTTAAATCGCCTCAAAAGTCACGAGACTCGACTCACGAGTGCTTTCCAGCACCGCGTTGCGCGCCTTTGCAGCACCGCTGTATGACTTGCGCGAAAAGAGCGAGCATACGCGTCCCACTCACCACCAGATCATCTTCCTTCCCTGCGCCGCATCTAGCATGCTGCCAGCTCGACGTCGGAGGTCCGTTGCGCTAGCCTGCTTGTAGCTTCGCACGCGAGCGTCATCCCAAAGCTTCGCGATTTGCGGGAACGAAGCCTTTCTTGGGCCTTGCCTTTGACCGTGTCTGATTCATTCTTTCCACGCACGATCCAATTGTCGATGGGCGTACCACCTTCCGTCATAGTCTCTCCTTCTTCCTTTGGACTCTTTGCGCTGGCAATTTTGAGCATTGGGCTTCAAATCGCGAGCTCACAAGCCAGACGTTGCAGAGCCGAGGATCACCACCTCCACCTTTGCTTTCATCGATCTCGATCTCGGACGTAGTATCACGGGCGCACGGTGGCACATAGCATCATCTACTACAAGATGCCTTTCGATCTGGATGCTTGTATCTCGCAGTTGCTCTCGAAGCAGCTGCTTGGGGAAGCACTATTGAGGGAGATTTGCGAGAAAACCAAAGAGCTGCTGATGAGGGAAAGCAATGTGGTGCACGTTTCTGCTCCCGTAACCGTCGTTGGGGACATACACGGGTGAGTGTATACGCTTAGATGGGGGACGTTGTGGGTGCCGAGGAAAGCGGATGTGGGAGTTGCAGCTGGAAAGCTCAGCGAGATATGCTCTCTCTCTCTCTCTGGCTTCACAGTCAATTTTACGACTTGATAGAAATCTTCAGGATCGGAGGATACTCTCCCCACACCAACTATCTTTTTCTGGGTGAGCGCCGGACATATGTATCGCGCCCCAGTAGCATTTGGTCATCTGACCAGTCCCCTCACCCTTCTCGCAGGGGACTACGTCGACCGAGGCTACTTCAGCGTGGAGACGATGTCTCTACTGACATGTCTCAAATTGAGGTATCCCGACAGAGTGCAGTTAATTCGGGGCAATCACGAAAGTCGGGCTGTGACTCAGGTGAGTCAAGCAAACATGTTCAAGCCTTAACAGGTGTCTTGGTTGTCTTGCGAGCCCGACAAGAAGTCCAACGCTCTTGCGCTTGCGCTCGAGTGGGCTGCAGGCACTGTTCCAACCAGAGCCCGGCACGGCATTGTGATTCGCGTGGTCCAATTGCTGTCCATCAATGTCTCCTCATAGAAGCTCAGCTTTCTTACCCTCTGTACTCGGTATTCTTCTCTGCTTCCCAGACTTACGGCTTCTATGCGGAATGTATGCGCAAGTACGGAAGCGCCAACGTGTGGACCTACTTTACGGACATGTTCGACTTCCTCACTCTGTCGGTCGTCATTGACGACCGGATATTCTGCGTGCATGGCGGTGCGTCTGGTCTGAAAGCGGTTCTGCGCGCCGGAATCAGATTGACGCTGATGCTTGCGGTCCCGAACTTCGGCAGGGTTGTCTCCCAGCGTGCACTACATAGATCAGGTCAAGATCATCGATCGATTTAGAGGTGTGTGCAAAACTCTGCGTGGTGCCCAGATCGCTGCTGAAAAGAGGAGGTTGTGGGCTTTGCCGTCAGAAATTCCACATGAAGGTCCAATGGCGGACTTGGTATGGTCAGATCCGGATCCTGCCGCGACGGACTTTGCTATCAGTCCAAGGTACGTCAAAGCCGACTTCTGTGGATCGACGACCAATATCACGGTCATCGCTGACAGATGCTTGCTTCCTTTGTGGTCTCAGAGGTGCTGGCTACACGTTTGGCTCAGCAGTAGTCAAGCATTTCTTGGAGCGAAACAACATGCATCACATTCTGCGAGCTCATCAGCTCTGTATGGAGGGGTTCTCCGTGCTCTACGACGACAAGCTGTCGACGGTCTGGTCAGCGCCTAATTACTGCTACAGGTGCGGGAACATGGCGAGCATATTGGAAGTTGGACCAGATGGATCGAAACACTTCAACACGTTTGCCGAAGCGCCTGAGAACGAGACGGATGGACAGGCTCAGCAGAACCAACAGCAGCGAGAAACTCCTCAGTACTTTTTGTAGCGACCGCTTTGCTCCGATCGCTCGCTTGACGAGACATATAGGGACCGAAGCAAGCAGTTGCTCGTCCACTCCCTCTTACGTCCGCCTCGTTCGCCTCCTGCTCCTCAATCTTTGCAGCTAGCAAGTCGTCACCGCCTCAATCTCTGTCCTACCTGTCTCGCATAGAGCAAGCCAGAGCACCGTCTCTGAAGCTAGTTGCTCACGTCTCTTGCCTCTTGCCTCAGCATCGCCGAGCTTGATCGTCGCTGGCGCCTTGTATAGTAGAAGATCACAATTGATATCCTCATCAGCACGTCCTGCTCAAAATTGCACGCTCGTTGACGCAACATCGGAAAGCCAATTGTGTCTGTCTTGTCTGTTGTCTCCGATTGTCTCAACGCCACGAGCATCTATTTTTCTATCGAGTTGGGTTGCGACCTCCTAGACTGTTGAAGAATGCGGGTCGGATTCGTCGTCGCTCGATCGTGATTCACGATCCGTGTTTCACGATTGATGTGATTCACGATTCACGATTCACGATTCACGATTCACGATGCACTCACTCACGACTGTTGCTGTGCCAGCCTGATGGTTGGCCGTGAAGGCCTAGATTGTTCTCGAGAAGCTCTTCGCTTGCCTCGGCTCAATTTCAACTCGTGACTCTGTGCTCGCTCCCGCGCCTCCTGCGCCTCGCACGCCATCCTTTGCTTGGCCTTCGCCGGGGAATTTTTCGAAGCACGAATCCTCATCAAGAAGTGGAGAGGTGCGGGAACGGCGGTGCATGCGGTGTGAGTTGCATGCAATCCTCGCGCTCGCTCGCTTCGGTCTAGAAGATCCAAGTTTTGAGTCCAAGCGTCAGCGAGTCCAAGGGCGAGTCCGTCGGATACATCAATTGAACAGATACGCTTGCCTTGTTCATTCTCTTCCCCTTTCGACCCTTCATCTCTTGAGCAACAACATAGCCAGCGCGGTTCCAACAGTCGTCCCTTTGAAGCGTCATTGCTCCCATTGCACCGAGTCACTTCCCTCTCTAGCATCCAAACAATGGCGACCAACATTACTCATCATGCAGGCATCACCTACTCTGAGCGATCTTCAGCTCTAGGCGTTGCGGGCTCGACGCTTTGGTTCACTGGTCTCTCAGCATCCGGCAAGTCCACCATCGCAGTAGCGCTCGAGAACAGGCTGATCAGGAGCGGAAGGAACAGCTTCAGGCTGGATGGAGACAATATCCGGTTCGGTTTGAACAAGGATTTGGGCTTCAGCCCAAAGGACAGGGAAGAAAACATTAGGAGAATCGCAGAGGTGCGTATAGAGAGCGCATACATGCAATGCCGCTATCAGCTCAAGCGGTGCAGGTGCGGTATGCAAAGAGCCACTCATGCACGACCATTCTGACTCGCATTCGCTCCCAACCCCCCTACGCGATGTCATCGTCGTACCCCAGGTGTCTCTGCTCTTCGCGTCCAGCTGCGCAGTCACCATCACCTCCTTCATCTCGCCCTACGCTGCCGATCGAGACCTGGCTAGATCTCTGCATGCAAAGCACGATCCTCCCCTCCCTTTCATCGAGGTGTTCGTCGATGCTTCTGTAGAGGAATGCGAAAAGAGGGATCCCAAGGGCCTGTACAAGAAAGCTAGGGCTGGAGAGATCAAAGGTGAGCAGATAAGGTGGGGCGGGAAGGGGAAAGCTGGTGCTGAAAAGTCATTGGGCATGTATTCAAGCTGCTACCTCATCAATTGTAAACTCTAGCTCACTCCGTCGCTTCATCACAATCGCAGAATTCACCGGCATCTCTGCTCCGTACGAAGCGCCTCAGAAGCCGGAAATCCACATCAAGGCGGGTGCTACATCGGTGGACGAGGCGGTGGAGCAGATCGTTCAGTACTTGGTCAAGAATGACATCATTCCTCCCGAGAACTAGAGCGTCACTCGAGGCAACCAATTAGCCCGAATGTCTGGAAGACGCTAACAAGCACCTCACAACCTCACATGGGCTCGGCATCACGGATGGCGCATGAACAAGGATGAAAAGCAATTGACATTCTCTGATGAACGAGCCCAAAAGAGTGTCGGCAGTTGGATCAGGTTTCGGTGCGTTCTGAAAGGAATGACTCACGACCCTTCGAGGAGGGCGCGCGGATGAGATATCCGTGCCGATAAAGTAGAACTTGAAAATGGGGGAGCAAGAGTCCTTGATCCGATGAGTCGCTCAAAAAGAGAGTGATGCCTAGATAGCTCGAAAAGTCAACATTAAGTGTTACACATTAGACAAAAGTCTGTTCGATTTTGGAGGGCTGAGGGGGGTTAGAAGGTTGCCCATCAAGCGGATGACCCCGAAGATGATGACACAAAGCGAGAATGAAGCCGACGCGATGAACGACGCTTTTGGTGACGGGACACTGATGACGTTGCGAGTGGAGGGAAAGGAATCGAGATGAGGACCGGTGAAGATGAGGAGGCCTGGTGACACGTGAGTCGAAGACAATCGAGGAGCCTTTCCGTTCTCACAGGGCGTAACAGGAAGGCTGGGCGCGAAGCTGCAGACGATCGGTGAAAGGGATTTTTTTTGTCGGAAAGGCGAGGTGATCTGGCACGGGTCCAACTTCTAATGTTGCAGAGTTGGTATTTCTCGCTTGACGTCAGCGATGCCGAGCGGAATCACATCCACTGCTGCGCTGCCGAAGGCGAGGCCGAGATGGTGCCAGACATCATCAAAGCCTTGCTCTCGGCTTCGTCGAGGTTGGCGGCGCAAGAAAGGGCCAGCGAGTGATTTCTGTTGCGCTGATGGGGCAGAGGGATGCTGGGATCAACATCATCGTCCATGTCGCTGGAGCTCGTGTTGTTGCTGATGCTGCCTTCTGTGTCACAACGCCAAAGATCAGGGTTGTTGCTTAGGGTAGAGTTGACCGAGGTACTTGGCGTCATACCTTGGTTCGATTCAGTCTGCTCCCGTTTGGCGCCATCCAGACCTGCAGGCGCTCCCATTGCTGGAGGGACGCTGTGGTCCACGGTGTGTGAAACCATGCCTTCGCCGCGTGACATGTAAGGGCTCAGGTGAGGACGAGGTGCGCCGCTCATGGTGTGGCGCATTGGGCTCGTGTGGTTGATCAAGGGCAAAGCGGGACCATTGTGCACAAGTGCCGAAATGGTATGGGCGCGATTGTGACGTGTCGGTCCAATCAGTCCGGCACTTCCCTCGGCTTCGTCAAATGCGCTGTAATTCGCAGCATAGGCTCCGAAAGAATTGCGAGGCTCCGAAGGAGAGCTGAGCAAGGTTCTAGGCTGGCAGTAGTAGCTTCCGACGCTCTCCATCGGTGAGACTCCAGCGCCTTGGTCCAGCCCACCGCAGGGCGAAGTTTGGTAATGCGGCGAAATTTCTGTGCTAGACGCCGGAGTCAAGGTCTGCCATGACGCATAACTTGTCTGCGGCGAGTTGGAACACGAGGACGAGCCATGCGCGTTGTGCTGCTGCATCGGCGCGGTGACCCATTGCGGACTAATCGACCGATCGTCGTACACTGCTTGTTCGTGTCCGCGGTGAGGGGTTTCGCCGGCCAACCAGCTCGAAAAAGCGTGCTGCGGCACTGGCCTATGAGCCTGTGGGTGGTCGATGTGCGACTGCATGCGGCCATTTTGGAAGCTAAAGTAGGCGGACTGCGATGGAACCTCGATCTCGCTGTGGTCGAAAGAGGTCTTGACGGGAGATGTAGAGTTGGAGATGGTGTGTCGACGATTCGATCCAACCTGGCTCATGCGGACTACGCTCTCTGAGCCTCGACGGGCGTACGTATCATTGGTTGTCATCTCGTTGTCGCCTGCTGAAGATTGCCTTGACTCCATCGCTTGGCGGGCGCGCACGCGAACGAGATACATGTACCTGCGCGCGACGTGAGACAGGTCAGCGTGGACATCGTGAGTGTGATGGACCGTCTTATTCTACTGACCTGTTTTTTAGGCTGAGACCTGTACGGCGCCCGAAATGCTCGTGAGCGATCCGTGACCAGTGTCGACCGACGGCGCGTACTAGATTGAGCAGACGCTCGTCCTCTTCGGGTGTCCATGGGCTGCGGCAGATCGTCGGGTCAAGAACATCATGCCATCGCTTGGAGCATTCTGATGGACCACAAGAGCACCATGGAAAGGTCAACAAAGGAGTACGGCAACTGTTGACGCTGTCAGAACTCACGTTCGCTATTGCGAGTGCGAACCTCTTTGGCTACTTGCATCCACTGAGGACCATTTTTGGCAATGGCGTGACGCAAGCGCTCATCTTCTTCGTCGGTCCAAGCGCCGCTGCTCGACGTCGCGCGGTCTCTCATGCACACCCAGCGCTTTCTGGCGTCTTTGTTGTTGCGGTTGGGCGGCAGAGCAGAAGCGACTCTGTGCCAGTCGATGCAGCCTGGCGTCTCTGTGCGAAGCCGAGGCATGGGAAAGAGACTGCAAGTCAGATGCCTTTCAAGAATTGTCATGCTATGCGGAGCTATAATCGCTCACCTTTAGTGACGGCTTCCACGAGCAGCCGTTCTTCTTCCGGTGTCCACGGGCAGCGCTTGCTGATCCTGGTTGCAGGCCCCATAGCCACAAAATTACGCGACATGACAACGGCTTGTGGCAGTAGGCTGGGTGTAGACATTGGAGAACGAGCGCTTGACCTCGTCGGAATAGTCAGAAGTGGCAAGGAGGCCTGAGCAAGGCGGGGAAATTTCAGAGTGAGTGGAGTGAGTGATGAGAGTGTGATCGGCGTAAGATGCTGACGATACGGTGTGGTGGCGGTGGCGGGGCGAAAGGCAAATCGAGGGCGAAGTACAGAGGTCGGAGCTGGGGAGAGAAGCGAGATACGAGGCAGGCAGAGGAGCTAGACTTATAGCTTAGGTCGAATAAATCAAGCAAATTCTTGAGGTGCGCCCGAGGCAGGATTGAGAAGGCAGGTAGGTGGTGGGTAAAGGAAAGGTTGCGTTGATGTGGGAACGACGGAGAGGGGTGCGTGTGTCGGCGGTAAGAGGGTGCCGCAATTTTATAGACGCCTCTACAGCCCAAGCGCAAGCACGTAAAATTAATGAAGCGACGACAGCGAGTCGTGAGTCACAGTGTGAGTGAGTCTTGCGCTGCCGTGCGAACACGATCTCTGCCTTTGGCTAATTGGGCGTGCAGCAGAAGAGTGAAGGCAAATTCTAGCTTAAAGACGTTGAAGTGAAGTCACGAGTGCGTGGACTGTGCGCAAGTATTTCCAATCCGACTCGTGTACCACAATGTGAATGTGCGCAGACTGGAATCTTGGCTCAGCACGAGCTGTGCGCAGACTGCACAAATGCCTATGGCTGATGTCAGAGTCGTGAGTCGTGAAGAAAGGTGTTATCAGTCCGCTGTGAATGCATAAGCGTCGAGTCTGGTCTCGCGTCAGTGAGCGAGTCAAACGTGCTGTAGGTGGCCATGGGCAATGGAGCACGAGTGGTCCAATCGCTGTGGCTTGCGCCCGTGTGACTGCGCCATATGCTGCATCGAGCAGACTGGCACTGAGACCTAATTATGGGCGTATGCTGGTCGCGCATTGTGATTTCATTTGAGCTTCATCCAGGGCATATTATAGCAGGAGGGGAGAGCACCAGCATGCATCGTGCGATCGCGAGCAGTTGGCAAGAAAGGGCGCCAATTCCGAGGCCTGGCTCTGTATGTCGGCTGTGGCTCCTGCAGATGTGTCGTCCTCGGAAATGAGGGTGAAAAGCCGTCGGTTTGCGTCAGAGGCCTATAGAGCTCGATCCCAAGAACGTCGTGCGAAACGAGAGATGACGGCGCCGTCCGACGCGAATTGCGATCTGCTTTCAGAGGCGAAGTGCCCGCGTGTGAAGCACCTGCTGATAACAGCTTCAACTCGACGGAGCGCCGATGCCGCGCTGCGTCGTTGGTGCGTGTGCCACATGCGACAAATTCATGAATCCACATCACGAATGAGTCAACGTGAATGAGCTGTGCCTGCATGACGCCCATGGGCTCCCCGCTCAATTCCAGCGAGTGGCAAGAGCGAGGGATGAAGTATAGTGTCCGTGCTGCACGCACGGATCCGACACTGTAGCGCTTCAAGTCGTGAGTCATCTGTCGCCATTTCCTCTGTAGATTGTCGCGCCAGGTCGCCCGGCCGGACACCGCGACGGAGCGATTAGAGAGAGTGGTCCGGGATCCTAACATCTCGGCAAAGCAGCACCACTCGTCATCATTTGATGAGAGTGTGACTGCAGGCGACCGGATGTGCCTAATTGTTGCGATGCTTCTAATCGCAGGGGCGCGGATGCTGGAGGGCGAGCGCAGATTGATCCGCCGCCTTACCTCGGGTTGCAGTGTCTTTCTCCACGTGCGAAATGAAGTCGTCCTTTACACGGCTTGGAACCTGCTCCTCATCATCTGGCTGGTAGGTGCTGCCTGGGTGCGTCGGGTGCGCGGGCTTCGCCATCCCTCCGACACTCTCTTCCATTCCATACACGATTGGGCTGTATGAAGGGGGCACCTCCCAAAGGCCTTGTGACGATGAGCTCTTCGTCGGTCACCTCCACCATGCAGGCACCGCGCATCATTGGTCGACGACCATATGTAGGCATGCAGGTGTCTCCAAGTCATTAGGACGCCCTGGGAGTAGACTGTCGAGATAATCTTCGTCCAGCAAATGCCAATCAGGATGCGGTCTGGCGGAGGGGCGAGCAACAATGTCGAATTGATGGGGCAACAATGTGGAGTGTGTTGGGTCCGCCAATCGTGCGATGTTGGTGCATATACCACGTCCCTGAGCGTGATCGAAACCGCTGCGGCGTCCCGCTGCGAGTCCCATACACGAGGCTTTGTCTACGCAGGCGTAGGCTCTGCGCCCATTTGCCCTGATCCTCGCCTATCAACGGACTCGCAATGAAGTCTAAGTAGTTGTAGCTTAGATGCTTTCTCATGATTCCATATCCGCCTGAGACCACTGTAGCGCAGATATATTGAAGCTCGATCGATGTGCGATGTTTACCCAAACTCCATTCCGCTCAGATCGAACCTCGAGCAAAGTGACCGTCAAGTCTGTTGCAGTCGCAAGTCGTGTGCGGGCGATCTCACCTCTACTTCGCAGCTTCAAGTCCTCTCTACCCATCCCGACTTGAATGATCCCGACACCCCGCTCTCAAAGCGCAAGGTGTTCACCTGTATGCTCATTGGTGTCTGCGCAACTAGAGTACACCCCCGATTGACAGGTCGCTGTGCTCTCATGCGGATCGGTGCGCTCGCTCACGAGGCACAGCTTGAGTATTCCGCTTCCACAAAATCTTCGGGACTGGCGTTCATGTTTTGATCCATCAGTTAGTCGGACCAGTCTGCTCCGGATGAAGGCGCTTGCCATCTGCGCCCGCCGTTCCACCATGGATCGCGAATGTAAAGCTGGTGAGCAAGCGCAGACCCGCAAGGTAGAAAATCCTGATCCGCACGCACCGCGCTCGCATGCTTCGAAAGCTAGCATGGCTTTTTCACTGTCTTGTGCGATCTGCGGCAAAGCACCACCACTCTCGAAGCTCTGGCACACGTTGGACTGATGCGAAGCGGCGGCAACCGAGGTGAGCCTGTAACGCTCATTTGTTGACTGCTCCGTATTGCAAGACTTACGTGGAGGTGTTTCACATCATCCTGAATCAGCTGCCAAGTAGCTTTAATCTTGCCTTCAGTGTTGAGGTCATCGGTGCGGAAAGCGGCGTATGTTTTCGAGCTGTTGTTGGCACGACAGCGCAGATGCTTTAGAAACGGGCGGAGGCGCAACCTTCTAACACCTGAAGACGTCCAAATAGACGCACAGAGCCTCCTCTAGACTTGACAGCTCTCGCTTCAGCTGAGAGAAGGCATACGAAGAGCCGTCAGGCATACATGCGCTTCGCAAGCTCCATCTGTGACTGTTGCAGCAACCGCACCTGATTTTCGTACGCAGCGCTGCTCTGTGAGCAGACGTCGAGGAACCCTGGTTCAGCCGCTACAGGCCTGGGTATCTCACGCTCCCAGCAGAGCAAGCATCCAGGACTTACCTTCTTGGCTTGCGCGTGGATGGCAGCGCGACGTTTCTTAGCACTTTCCGCTGCCAATTCTGAAAGAGCGGGTAACACCTCATTAGGTCGTGCTAGCGTGCTAGCGTCTCTGGCTCGATTCTTTGCCCTCCTCCTCCGCCGTTTCCAGACGAACCGCTCATCTGACCCATCATACCACCAGAATCGAACCTGCAACGAAAGATCACAAGGCTCAATACAAATGATCGCATACATGCATCCATGCAGTCCCCACTTACCCAATTTGCGAGGCCGGATCGGCGGCGACGGCCCCACGTTTGGGTGCCATGACGAGACGCGCGCGCTGGTTGTTGCCTATACAGCTCCTGAAAGGCGATGTGCGACCAGTATCGACCTCCTCTTCCGATACGAGTAGCGATGTACGAGAGACTTGCCCGATGCCAATCAAGAATGTGAATGCTTTGATGGCCAGTCGATTGCTCAGTGTGCACTGTGACTGTGGAGGACGGGATGGACGCGCTTCCTGAAGGGCCTATAAGCTGTGCTTGAGGTCCGCGCGGAAGCGGAGCTCACGCATGCATGGACGCGCTATGCGCTATTACGCGCCGTCGCATGGGACGACGACACGACGAGCTTGCACGCGTACGATCTTAATCGCGAGCGACACACGACATGCAACTCATCAACACTCACAAAGCAGGACCCTCGATCAAGTCGGAAGACGAGGATATGACGCATCGAAGCTGCACTGTTAAGCCAAGTTCCTCGTCAGAGGCAGTCGCTGCACAACTTGCAGAGCACGAGCAATAACGCCCCCATACACGCAAACATGTCGTATACCCCCACCGCCCTTCTTCGTGGTCACTGAAACGGCTCCCCAAAAGTTGCGCCTGATTCATTCACAAATGACGACCAGGCCCGGTCTCTCGCTCTTGCGCGCATGGAATCGCCAAGCAATATCACATCCCATTCGCGGACGAAGGGATGAAAATGGCACGAGGGTGGCACGTAGATCTAATTGTGGATCATGATACAAAATGACGCGAGCTGGGCAAGTTGATCTAAATTACAAGCGACTTCTCCACCTGTACCACAAGGGTAGGATGCCTATGAGCGCGACGAGGCTGACAGCGCTAGTAGCCGCAAAGCTGGGGCCAAAGCACGCTCTTCCGACCAGGCATAACTTGTCTGCTGGTAGCGAATCTTGAGTCAACCCTGCCACACTATCGAGTGCGGGCGTGTGTGTCCCGAGCAACCCAGCTGTACGTCCTGCACTTCCGTCTTGAGACGAGAAGAGTGCTTGTACAAGCACACCATGGGCCATCAAGCAAGCGTCTCCAAAGCTCGGTTTCGCAAGACCTGCAGTGAAGGCTCTCGCCGCACCCAGCTTCATCGCCTCTGCACCAAAGCCGTGCAACGCTGCATTCGCCTGATTCTGAGTGCGTTGCGCGACACTGTCGCTGACTTGAGCAAAGAGGATGCTGAAGCCAAGACTGCCAGCCGCAGCAGCGTACGTCATGCTTCCCCAATTCCTTCCAAAATGCTGTTGTCCCCACGCGATTAGAATTACGGAAGGTATGAGGGTAAAGAGCATCCCATAGCCGGCTCCGACGGCCGAGCACAGTGCTGAGAGACCAGCGATCGAGTCGAGAGCGCTGGCGGCATAGACGAAGGAGAGCAGCAGGATGCTTTGACCCGCCATTAAGATAGTGACTCGAGACATTCGAATTTGAGATAGGCGGTGCAGGGCACGTCGGATCGGAGACTGAGCCCTTGTAACTTCGGAGCTCGATGCGAATGGACGAGTAGGATCCAAGGCGTCCGAGGCCAGACCTGCAAGCAAGCGAGATATTGTGTTGGTGGTGGCTGATGAAGGGCGAAGTCTGTTAACATGCAGTCCTCGCCAGATTCGCCGCCAACAGCCGGCATCATCGGACGAAAAGATTGGCCAAAACACTCACCCAGCACACCAACGAGTCTTGTTCGCACTTTGAGCTCCTCTCTGCCGATCTGGGAAGCATCGGTGGCGTGCACCGCCAAGAGACTGACCACCATGCTTCCTACACTCGACATGACCATCTCTGCACCTCCAGCCGCTGCGAAGAGCAGCAAAGTAAGGCTCCAAAATGCTGGCGATCGCAAGTACGCGCGAAAGGATGGCGACGACGACACTAGAGGAAGGGTCGCGGGCATCGCTGGAGCATTGCGGTCGCTTTCAACGTCGCCTCGCAGTAGTGGGGTGGCTTCCGATGGTTGCTCGGGTACTGGCAGACTCGTCGGAGGCGCAATGCCTGCTGGCACCGTTTCCGAGCCAGGCAACGCGTGGCCTGTCTGATGACTGCTTTCCTGCGAAGCGCTGGCTCTTTCTATGGCTTGACGCGCTTCCTCCTCCTTCTGCTGTGAGACCACGCCGTGATATCCCCCAAATGCGAAGGCTCCAAACACGTTGACTACCGCCAGCAGGGCTCCCAAGAAGCCGAGAAAGCTAGGCGCAGACAGATCACCGGTTGAAGCATCTTTGAATGCTGGCAGATCCGCCAATTGGGTGAGAAAGAGAGAAGAGAGGCTGAAGAGGGTGCTGGGTATGGAGAGAGCCAAGGAAGGATGCGAGGGGAAATAGTGCGTCGCAGCCCGCAGAGATGCAAAGAAGCTGCGGCATCGAGAGAGCATCGTAGCAAAAGCACGTGTGAGCTGTCGCTCGTCGTCACCTCAGAGGGCAATGCTATCACCTCCGTTGTGATTCAGACATCACCACTCACCTGGCAGCAACGCCAGCGCCCACGAGCAGAAAGTAGCCCATCATCAGTCCCGCAGCCTGAGCCGCCTTTGTGTCGTCTATTGCCAGAGCGGATTGCAAGATGGCAGCCCCTTCCGTCGCATTCATCCTTGCTCTAAGCGCTTCGGCATCGGCGCCGGCCATGAGAGCGTATCCTGCGCCGAACAACAGAGCAGCAGAGATGCAAAGAGGCCGAGGACCCCTGGCATCCGCCAAGGCGCCCCAAGGACCCGCCGTAATGTACTCCCCAAGGACCGCGCCGGCCCATATCGCGTTTGTCTGGGTCAAAGAAAGACCCAGGTCGCGTGTGAGATTGGGAGCGAAAAGCGGGAAGCAGCTGTAGACCGGTGGTCAAGAAGAGGTTCATGTCAGCCCAGCACTGCATAAGCCGTCACATATGTATGCATACGCAAAGGCTTGCTCACAAGATGCTGCCAGCAGTGACGGAGCAGGCACCGATGGCGCTTGCGGCCAGGATGGTTTGCCGCCTGCTCCTCCTCCGGCCTGCCTCTACGTCTGACATGAGGGATGCGATCAACGGCGTCTCGTCCACTTGGGGGCGCTGTGGCGCACTGCTGTATTGTTCGAATAGCCCAGTTCCTGATGTGAGAGGTAAGAATAACGAAGTGCCCAATAGTGGTGCGTCTATTCGTGCGTGCTGCTTTCCAAGTGCGCTCTTCCGATCTACGTTTGCTACGGTCTATGCAAAGCGTCGTCTAATCTTTGTGGGAGAGAGATGAGGCGCAAAGACGTGAAGACTTAGAAATAGTATGTGCTCCCTTGTCGCCTGTACAAAGAGTGGCAAGCCTTGTATTTCCTAAAGCAAGAGCGTAGACTGTAACGAGTGAGGCTGGGGATGATGAACGCGGTGGGTGTCGAGTCAGGCTCACCTGCATGCATGGCCGTCGTCAGGAGGCGTGGCGTGCAGCGAGCCTCCACACGGCTAAGTCAACGATTGCGCGCCTTGGATTCGACTGTGACGACGCGTGCGACTGCATGAGGCGTCACTCGCAGCCGTGAGTGAACTGGTGACTGTGACCGCCTCGCGCGTCAACCCTCATCATCCAACACGGAGCTCCGTGTGTGCAAGCAGACCTCATTCACCAACCTGAAACTCACCGCTCGCAATCCACGTCCTCCCTGTCGTTATGCGCACAGATCTGCCAAAGTCCAGTCATGCTCGTCGCATACAACGAATGGAAGCGCCGCAGTGTGAGAACTCGCCGACAATGCTGGCGTGGTGGTCCGTTCGCAGAAGTATCCCACGATGTCGCGACCGCCATCGCGATGATTTGCTTGCAAATCAACTGCGTTAACAGTACCATGATTCGGGTACGCTGGCCGGTACAAGCACGCAACACACACGCACAGAGAGCACACTTGTGGGAACACGTTTGTGGGGATGATGGATAGGATTGGCGAAGGGAGGGGGTTGTTGTTTTCTTCTTTAAAGTAGGTACTCGGGGCTCGATACGGCACTTGGGCTCGGAATACGTGAGAGGGGCGGTAGAGGAACTCATTGGAGAGTTTGTGGCGAGACAAACAGAACAACTTTGATAATTGGCGAGAGGACGAGGAGAGGTGTTCGGTTATGCGACGAGAAAGGTAAGATCGGATGGTCGTTGAAGCTCAAGGCGCCGAGTCAAGTCTTCGGAACGCGGTTGGAACACACAACAGGATTCGAGTCGGAAGGTCGTTATGGAGATGGTGGGGAAATTCTTTTGTCGGGTCTCTTCGATGGTCGCTCAAGGGCGTTTGGAGGATTTGGAGAAGCTGCTCGACTAACAGACATCCTACTGGGCTGACCTAGTTGCAACACTCAAGCCCGAGGTCACAGCACGCCTTGTGCTCAGGGGTCTCTCCTGCCCATCTCGCCATCAGAGCTTGATCGCAAGGCCAGGCGAATCTGGACTTAGTCACTGTCCCAGCTAGAGTGTTTTCGAAGGCACTCACACCCCTTGACGCGCGCCTTCGATGCCTCACGTTTGGCATCACGGGGTGCAGCAGGGCTCTCCGTGATCGCAGCAAAATTCTTCGGTGTGATCCCGCTCGCGCCTGCCGATCGCCGTGAGAACTGAATCAAGGTGATGCGCTTCAATCATCACACAAAGCGACTTTGATGCCATTGCAGCAACTCACGCACTACGCCAGTCTCCTCGCTCGCTTCACGTTTCGCGAGCGAGCTCTCACGAAGCTCGTCTGCAAGACCGACGGTGATTCAGGGACAAGGTGTGCTGTCAGCATCGTCCCGCGTTCGGACTTTGCATCGTCAGCTATACTCGCTCTCTTGCTGGACTTCGGCTCCAAGCATGCGCTTCTGCAAGGAAGACCTCTTGGTGTTCTGACTTTCATCTTTAGCAGAAGGTACGTCCGAGCCCTGTTCGCGGGCACTCGTCTTCTCCACCTCATCTTCGCGTTGAACGTCTCGCTTCACTGCTGGTTCCGTGGAAGATACCAGGCGTGCCATATCATCCGCCGCGACGCGTCTCATCAGATCCGCGATTTCGTGGAATCGACGAGGAGGAGGGCAGCAACCACCGATTTTTCCAAAACAGCAAGGAATGACTTGTCTGGGTTCGAGCTTGTCGCGCTTTGATAGGATCAGGTCGGTCGAAGGCTTGCCATCGGTGTGCCTGCGTTCCAGCTCCGTCGTCGGCACTCGCCTCTCCGTCGTCAATTCGAGTCCACGTCGGACGGTCTCCTTGCAGCATGGGTGCTTGAAAGGGTAGCAGCATGGACTCGGAGCCAGTCGAGGCTCCAAGGTTTCACGCCTCATTAGTTCGGTTGCTTGTGATTGTACTTCGAGCTCCCTTGAGGGATACACCAAGTCTATGGAGGGGCCGGAAAGGATCGTCATGTAAGCCTAATCGGCGTTGGTGCAGGTGCTAATCGCTCCGCCACAACGCCGAGATCGTAATCTTTTGAGATCGAACGCCGTTGCAACAGATGACCAGCACGGAAGCCGAAGTCGGGTCACAGTCGGGGTACATCGGTGCCAAATGCTTACCTTTGACCACCAGCTCGGAGAGTGGACTCGTGGAGGATGCTCGCTTTTGTGAGTATGGCGAATAGCGCCTTTTGGGCTGTGGATTTACCTCCACTCCTCGAGGTGCGGCGGCGGATTGCCTCTTTTCTAATAGACCATCCCTCAACATCAATACTGGGTTACACAAAAAGGGCATCAGTAGTTGGTCAGCGCAGAGACTATAGCTCTTCTCACTCACCGCCGCGTTGAGGTTCTTTGAGCTGCATATCACGGCGCTCTGGCATCTTGTCGAACTTTTGAAGAGGAGGCTGAAACCCGCAACACTCATCAGCCTACTCGTTGCAGCATATGCTGCATTGTTCCGGAGGCTTGGCTTCTCACCTCGAGTGTTTGAGCTGTTGCAACTGCCATAGAACTCTTTGGAGGAAAGGGCTCTTCGCCGCAGCAGGGACCGATTCCGTCCTTGCAACACAGGACGAGCTCTTCCGGAGTGTTGGTTCGTTTGGTAACTACCGACGGGGTTTGGGTAGGAGGAAATTGCTCGCAGCAGGGGCCGATTCCTTCGTTGCAACACGTATAGGGCTCTTCAGGAGTATGAGTTCGTTTGGCAACTACGGCTCCCAACGACTCGAGGCTCTGCAGAGGGACCAAAGTCTGGCGTTGAAGGGTAGGCAGAGTCTTGGCGCTTCTCGCTTCGAGTGTTTGAGCTGTTGCATCTACCGTATCGAATCGGGCAGGAGGATATAGCTCGCAGCAGGGATCACTTAGGTCCTTGCAACACGGACCGGCGTCTTCCGGAGGGTTGCTTCGTTTCGCAACTACGGCTGCCAATGTCTCGCGGCTCTGGAGGGTGGCCAAAGTCTGGCGGCGAAGGGGTGGCAGGGCGCAGCACGGTAGTCGGATTGGCTGACAGCAATTACTCTCGAATTGTCTAGTCTTCAGGTCTCTCTGTCTCACGCTTGACTTCTCCGAGCGATGTTCTGTGGGAGAGCGGGAGATCAGCTCGAGTGCTGCATGCAACCATGCGTGGTGTGGTACGTACCTTCCTCACCCTCGAACAGGTTCATTGCAGTGCCCCTTTGTAAAAGTGGCATTGCGCTTTGTCCGTCCGAAATGGGCACTAGATCTCGCTTGGGAGGTACATACTCGCAGCATTCAACACTGACGTCGTTGCAGCAGGCTGACTTGTCGATCTGGGCTCGTTCGCTCAAAACCACCTCTTTGAATCCGCCGATACCGGGAGGAACACAGCGTTGTAGAGGGAAAACATCAGCTCCGAAGCTACAGGTATGCTCGGTAGTCACAAAGTCGGGACTTTGCAAGCCTTTGGCAGTGCAGAGTGCGACTCGCCAAACCTCGACGGCGCGAACGGACGAGAGATTTGACTCACTAGAGTCGGGGCTACACAGCGCAAATGATGATGCAGCCACAAAGGAGATCGCAAGAGCGATCAGACCACGCGTGGTGCGCATGGCGGCGAGGAGACAGACGTTGTTGGCAAGGCTCGACGTAGGCTAGGGTCTTGTCAATTGCGATGTTTTTGTGTAAGTGGGTCAAGGCTTTAGGAGAGCAAAGGACGGCCAGAACATGGCCCCTTTATAGACGAAAGGATCGTCTCCCGCGAGCAGCACCCCTGAGCGAGATGTCAGACAGCAGGAGTCACCCACGCACCGCCTGCAACGCATTCGCCCGTCTGGAGGTCCTTTCCGACACCTGCGAGGATGACGGGACCGTGAGACGAGAAAGTTAGTAATGAGCAACCTCTGACACATTTCGCTTCCGGAATGGCTTGCCGGCAGCCAGAATGGTCATTGAGTCCTGGCAAGTGACTTCCATGCGTTCGTGGGGATCGTCACTTGAACATGCTGATGTGCGCGATGCTTGCACTGCACCCTCGAGAGACGTCCTCCTTGCAGACTTTCCCAATGTCGACACTCTCCCTCTCACACTTCCTTACCTCGTGCTCAAACGTTCGTATTGCCACTCAGTGCTCATCGTGGGGATAAGATTAGTAGTGAGTGGCTGATCGACGACCCTCGCAGTTCCTCTGGCTCCTCCATAGCCCGCTAGCTACGCACGGCGATCCTGGCTGATTACTGTGGGTGCCAAAGTGGACTTTGACGACGCTCTTTGCCAGACGGTCGCCTTCAATCTCAGACAGACGAACTTGTCCTCAGAGGCCTCCCTTCGTTGTTTCCCGGTCGGGCAAGCGCATGCCTCCTTGCTCGGAGCCAATGGATCAGAACATTCAACTCATCAAGAGACGCAGCAGCTCAGTCTCGTCGGACGAGGACAGTCCGAGAATTCCGGACAACAAGGACTCAAGATAAAGTGTCTCAATGCCACGCCGGAATCGCTTCCACAAAGGACTCCTTTAGTAGTGTCATTCGAGCGAACATTGGCATTGCGCGATGGACCGAACGCACTATGGCAGCATTGTGACGCCATTCATCAAGCGGCCTCTTCACCCAAGTAGACCTGCTCCAGCGCAGCGACTGGGCTCATGCATCACAACCTCTTGGGTTCGGCTGCAGCTGGATACACTCAGCGCTGTGATAGAATGGAGGTGAGCGGTCGAGAAGCATCACCAGGACAGTCGTCCAGTAGCTGCTCGCAACTCACTTTATATGGCATTGTCAACATTTCATGAGCCACTTGGCAGCAGATTCCGTTGTTGATAGTGCACAAACACCATCGCTTGCTCCATTTGATGTCTCGCACATCTAGGTCTTGGCCAGCGGATGGCAAGACTTCTTTGGTGCCGATCGCTATCGGTGAATCATAATGCAGAAGCAGAGGTAAGTGATGGGGACGGTGTTGTGTAATCGAAATTCGACGCAACTCGTGACCGAGTAGATGGTTCCCGGATTTGAACTCACATTGAGCACACGCCAGTAGACCCGTCAACATGAGCATGAAGGCTGCCACATCGAGTCGGAGTATGAGCATTCTGTCACCTCCTAGTGAGTGGTGAGAAGGATTTGCTGGTCGCAGGCCCAAGGATGGAAAAATGAGTGTTTACCGGTGCTTCGTGTCGATTTCCCTTACAGTGTGAGAGACTCATCAGATCGGACTGGGCGAAGTCATCAGCGCCACTGAAGCGCTCTTTATACCAGCAGCGAGCCTTTATCTTCCCTGCTGTTGACTTGGGAAATGCCTCAGTGCGTCCTCCAAGCTCTGCTGATGATCGATTCCGTTGACGCAGCCGAATGGATGATTCCGAGCCCAGTAACCTTGCTCGCAAATAGACTGTCCCGAAAAGTCACTTTGGCATGGTGTCACCTCGCGATGGCATGCCAGTACTCAGGATCTTTCAGATGCCGGCCAAACGCAGGCTCTGACAATCCTCAGTCCGCTAGCCCCTGGAGCCATTGTGCTCGTCTTCGCTCCGCAGCAAAGTAAGCGGAAGCGCAGAGGGATGCCTTCCCGGTTTCATCAGGCACGAACGGCATTTTATTGCCAAGCAACGTGAGCTTTCGTATGCTTCCATGTCAGCGCAGACTACTCACTACCGTCGCGCCTCAGGAATTCCGCTTTGTTCGACAAGATTCGCCAAAGTTGCAACTTTCAGAATACCTGGGCAAGTACCACGGTCGGGACCGCAGCGCGGACCTCGACGCAAGACGGTAAAGCGCGTTGGATAAAACGACGTCCAACCTACGTCACTGGTAGGCAAGCGAGTCTTGTGATTGATACGAGCCGGAGCAGATCCGCGATGACTAGTGCGGAAAGTCAGGGCGACGTCTTCGACCTACCACGTCCTGAATGGTGCCAATCTTTTTTTAGTTCTCATATGTTGCACTCACAGCCCAAGGTAAACATCGGAGATCTCGGATGCTGCCACAGAGGCGACGGACTGGATTCGAGCCATGGAGCATCAAGATCAGAACGAAGGTTGCCGGTCGTCTCGATCGATCGTATGCGCAGAGCTTCTTCGGAATGCTGAAGCACAGGCAATTCAAATGGACGCGCTCAGCAGGCTCAAGTACCTGTGCTCTTCTGATCTGTGCAATTTTGCTGAGGGGTGGTAGCAATGTCATCCGCGCCAGCTGTATCCCTTCCAGGAGGCAATGTCTTGGGGAGGCGTCGTCATTAGGCAGGCCCCACAATCGACTCACGCACTACTGCATTAGAGCGTTCTATGTGTGCGTCGCCACGCGCCGCCACACTCGCAGCTTACATGTGATGTGTCATGGATGTCACGGCGTCAAAGAGTTAGAGAGTTGCAGCAGCAGCAGCAAGCAGTGTTGCGCGCGGGACGCTGACGAGTGGAACTTGGCACACGCGAGTCATCACATGCTCGTGACTTTGCAGAAGCATGGGTCCAGTGGTCAGTGAGTATGCCGGTACTCATTGACACTCATGCCGGTATCCACTGACACTCACGCACCGATGCATCCATGCCATCTAAAGGGCTGTATTCACCTGGATGTGAATCGGGACCGGCCGGGCTACGCCCCGGGTGAGAATCACGACTAGTCAGTCATCACATTTGAGTCAAAAGCAGTCAATAGCCACGGAGTCTATGACTCTGTGATCGCGACTGATTAGCGCAAATTAGGCGACAGGGCTGCTGGTGCGATTACTCGGCTGTTCAGAGGGTGCGACATAGCAATGCAATATGTGACAAAGAGTGAGTCCGTGTCGGGATGTGCGACCGTCAAGCAGAAGTTATGAGACGACGTTCCGCAACTGTGCCAGCCAATCCCAACTCAATCGTTATCGTTTCACGTCCGACGAGAGCACTCTATTCCGGCAACTCTGGCTTATTGGCGTCGTTTGCCATGCTACCATCGCGACAGCTGACGGTGACATGCCGATGTCGTCTACGTCTCAACGGAGACAAGACCAAGTGCTTAAGGACTGAGGCGATGTGAAAATGTCACTATGGATCCTAGCTTGGTTATATAACAGCAGCGCCTGCGCCCCTCTTCAAGCAATCCCCCCCTCAACTTTAGCGAAAGCAAATCTGACAAACCCACCAAACCCACAAGTCAGCCAAGATCGCTCTTGCTATGCATCAATTTCGCCTTCTCACCTTTGTATGTTTGGCAAGCGTTCTGGTGCCGCTGAAGTCGAAGGCCAACGCCGACTCTGGTGAGTCACGAGTCCGTACCGATTGTAGGCAGTACCACCTCTGAGCACCAAATCTGTTGCATGGCCATCTGCATTCCAACGACGCTTTTCAAGTGAGTCTAGCGAGCAGATCGGCTACACAGCCTCACCCACGTACTGACAGTGCGCTCTCGCCCTAGTTGACACCTATAGCTCGACTTCTTCACGCCCGGTCTCACAATCCGGTAAGGGTAGTGTGCTCGAGGGCATTTCAGTGCGCAACGTTGATCCGAACTTTGCTCTTGCAGTCGCGCTCGTGGGTGAGCATGGCTCTCACCCGACGGGGCCTGTACAGGCGTTCGCCTGAGTGCTGCGAGACGGACCTAGACCCCTGTTGTCCCATCCGATGCGGACCAGGCCTGGTGCGTGACTCATTAGAGAGGGTGACCTTGAAGAGGGCTTGTGCAGGCGCAGTCGGAAGACAGGCCTCGTCAAGTCCGCTGACCAAAACCCTGTGTTTCGTAGCTTTGCGCTCGCGATGACGAGTGAATGGCAGGGCCGCGGTGACCCCAACTGAGTGGGGCGGGGCCCTCCAAAAGCTGTGTAGTGCAACATCAGCGCGTCGAGCAACACCAAGCTGAAACGATCGTCGGCCTGTGGTCCCAAGACACTTTTGCAAGACACGGAAATTTGGGAGACTAAAGGGCGCCGCGCCAAGGCAATCCGGTCAATCATTTGTAGGCATAACAGGTCTTCGTGGAGGTCATCGGATGATGATCTGCCAAACGTAGACGTTCGTCGAATCGGATGACGTCTTGCACCTCGCGACCCGTCTGGCTCTTAAGTCGAATGCGTTGTTCGGTCCTTGTCTCTTTCTGCTGAGCTATCAGCCTTGTTGCGGGCTATAGTGAAGAGCTAGGAGCTTTCGAAAGCCTTCTGAAAGTCGCATGGACTGCAGATTGTAGGCAATGAAGAGACCGATTGTTTTCTTGATGGATGAGGCGGCATGACCACGAGAGTCGTTCGTGAACCGCCCGCCAAGTGTTGTATTTGCAAGCAATCGACAGGCATACTCACCTTGGCTCTGCGCTGCTCGTGATGCCTGTGCGCCTCCATGGATCGATCAGACCGCCCAATTGATGACTTGAAAATACATGAGGACACTGCAATCGATGCGGGCCGCCGTTAAGCCAACAGCCAAGGAGCAAAATACAGACCGCAACGCCTCGCTGTGTAGCGGGCTTCAGGACGTACTGTTCGCCTAGGATGCCATCGCCGGGCATTTGTGCTCCTAATCGACGGACCGTTCTCCGTGGCCAATGCCGCCATAGCCGTGTGTGCCGAGCTTGCAGCCAAGCCAAGATTGGATTTCGGAGTGGCGGCGGTGTGTTCCGGCACGTCGATTGGGCCATGGGGCCCGTTTGAAGGGGAAATTGATGATCTTGGCGCAATGACATATCAACGGAGCATACGAGATAAGACATTTGAGTCGGCCCCTAGCAGACCGACCCTTTGGTCCTGACCCTTGTGTGCGCTCAAGGGATGACTGGTCTCTTCGATTGTGCGACGGTAAGGTGCTCCGATGCGGCGCCGCGATTTGACTCGTCTCGGATGATTCATTTGGGCGCTACGAAAGGAGCGTTTGGGTCTTCATGCGTTCCTTGTTTCCACATTGTATATGAAGCCGTGCTCATTCGTCAAGTAGGTGAATCTCGTCTCATCTCCCTCGTAACAGCTCTTCCGACCATTTTCCCCTGACATTCTCAAAACACCTGAAGCTTCCGATTGTGAGCAGAATGTACTATCTGCGTCTATGCTTCTTCGCTTTCTTGGCGCTCCTTGCAGCGCTTCTAAGCGTAAATGCCAAGCCCATAGTAGGTGCGCATGTCGATCTCTCCTATGCTAGGGCTTTCATGCGTCGATACTGATTTTGGAGCCTACACCAATTTGCGGCCTCGAATTCTCTCTTCGTGAGTTGTGACTTGACAACTGTCAGGTCGCACTGATGTGACTGCTGACGTATTCACATTCTACAAATCCCCATGACAGCGCTCGACAGCTTCACAGAACGGTGCGACGTCTGGCGTTTCTCTTCAAGAGCGCGCTGGCATTCCCGCTGGATGCGAATGTCCTCCTAACCCTGCCAACTCAACGTGCTGCACCGGTGATTGCTGGGGACTCGGACTTCCCGATTCCCACGAGGTGCATAGTCAAGCCATCCAGATGCCCTCTGAGAGCTGTGCGAGCGACTGATTCTCTCAGCCTTTCTGTTTCTTGCCAACAGCCACGCAGTGTCGATCTTTTCGATGCGGACAAAAACAGCCTGGAAGAGCGCGCGCGCACTGGCATTCCCCCGGGATGTCAATGTGCTCCAGTCAACCCCAACTCGACGTGCTGCACCGGAGCATGCTGCGAACACAATCCTCACAAGGTGCATAGCCAAGCCATTCAGATGCCCTCTGAGAGCTGTGCAAGCGACTAACCCTCTCAGCGTTTCTCATTCTTGCCAACAGCCACGCAGTGTCGATCTCTTCGATGCGGACACAAACACCCTGGAAGAGCGCGCGCCCACTGGTGGTCCCCCGGAATGTGATTGTCCTCCTAACAACAAGTCATGCTGCCATACTGACCCCCACCGACCTCACTTCGTGCGTAGGCAAGCTCTTGATATTCTCGCTGAGTGCTGAGCAAGCGTCTGACCCTCTCAGCGATTTTTTTCTCTCTGCCATTAGCCACGCAGTGTGAATCTCTTCGATGCCGACAAGAACAGCTTGAATGAGCGCGCCCCCAATGCTGCGGCCGACGTTGAGATGATCTGGAGCCCCGTTGCCAACAGGATGGTGAAGCGCGACAGCTGCTGCACCGACGGCACGCAGCCCTGCTGCTTGGGTTGCGGCGGTGAAGGCCTTAAAGACTGCTAAGATCGTCGGCGCTAGGACGTTCTGCAGCCCGATGATGGTGAAGGATCAAAAGAAGATGCATGCGGATGCACGTGTATGCACGACGTTGTGTTGTTGTGCCAAAATCACCTCACTTGCGGGCGGCTGTGTGCGATTGGCATTGGGTGGACCACGTCGCCGCAATCCTGCGTCAAACGCTCATCATATTGACATCAACCAACAGCCCAACGGCTCGGAAATTCGTACAAGTCATTCTATCATTCCCAGTGGTGTGCAGCAAAGCGACCTGAGCGCCGTGTGAATTCGTGAGGGTGACGTGGCGGAAATGCAGACGATGCGTAGCCGTGAGCAAGAAGAGCGCGAGCGATGACTCGTGAAAAGCCAGCAGTCTAGCTGTATGGTGGCTTTAACGGGTACCAGCAGCATGTATCTGCCGCCTTGCTCGTGGAAGGTCGTTAGCGGGATATTGCGGAATAGGGATATCGGGAAAATTTTGGCTACAAATCAGAATGCGAGGATGGATAGATGGGTTTTGACTGGAGCGGAAGATAGATCTCGATACTGAATGTGTTGTGTACCGACGGACGATTGGTCTAGGCCGATCTCGTTTAGCAGAGGTTGGGCGATGGGAAACCAGTGAGTTGTCTTTCGAAGTAGGTCCCAATATGGTCTCCGATGTTGTAGGTTCTCGGGTCGACCGAGTTGGAGCACCTTGAATTCTCTCTTCCTGGGCAGCTAAGGGCTTCGTTCTCGTTGGCCGGGTTGATCCACACCTCTCCAGTGGGGTGCTCGTAAGAAAGCTGCCGGAATGGGATGTGAGGTACGGGATCTTGACCATTGACCAGGTAGTGGAAGGTGCCGTTGTGTAGCCTGTCGATGCTGTCCGCAAATTTGCTGTTTCCCACGCGGGGCAATCCCAGTACGGTGGTCTGCAGCGGTACATCTGGAAGATTGCATCGCAGATAAGCGCTGTCCAGCGTGGCTAGGGCAGCACCGAGCGAGTGTCCGGTGACCAGAAGCGTGGCGCCAGGATGCGCGGTCAGCTGCTCCTTGACTGCTGCCAAGATCGGGTCAGCAGTGTCTGCCCAGGCCTTTTGAAAACCGGTGTGCATCGCGGAGCCAGGATCGACACAGCCGTTCAGCCTGCGGTCTGGCAATGTGGGCAAATATTGCGCATCGATGTACACGGACTCCGCAGATGTGGGGCTGCGAACGGGGCATGGGCGGAAAAAAAGTCGAATACAGTCAGCGAAGGATTCAGGTTGGCCGGCACATCGCTGCTCCATCAGGCAGAGCACTGCAAACTTACTTGGTACCCTGGTGCGAGACGACGACTTTGTTGGTCAGCTCGTCGTAAGCCACGAAGGTGATCGGTAGCCTTGCGTTGTCGCCGGCAACGTAGATGACCCGACCTCTCGAAAAGAGTAGACGTTGCAGAGAGGGCTGGCAATATGCGCCCTGCGCATATCGGACTGCCAGGCGGAACGGAGTGCCGTCGATGGTGCTTGGCTGGTCGGTCGACTGTCGTTCGGAGATGGATTGCACTGGCACCGCGTGCATGCTGGGCAGCATGACAGCGGCCAGGCCGAGGACGATGTTGAAGGCGCGCATGGTGTTCCGGGGCTGTAGGGTCGAACAAAGGAAGTGCGAGAGGAGGGAGGGCGGATGTCAATGGCGTGAGGGATTTGTGGGCATGGGAAAGAGCTCAGCGAGAGCGCGAAACATGGCGATATTTGTACTTCTGCTGGCCCAGGCTACTACCGCATGTCTGCAGCTGCTGATAGATCGTCGTGCATTTAGGAAGAAGTACAGTCGTAGCTAGGTGTGGAGCTCTGGCTTGTGGGTTTTGCCTGTCATCCACTCGAGCTACTCCAGGGGGTCCCAGCACTTCGCTCTCCGATGCTCACCTGCGACGGGGGCTCGTGCTGCGTCGCGAAGAATGAGGATCGGTGATGCTCTTAGCGTGATTGACCGGCTGACTCGGACGCCGGATTTCGCGCTTGCAAAACATCCGTTGCATCACCCCATTCACGATTGAGCTCTAGATTGTAGGCATAGTTGAGAAGTGACTGTGTCGTGATGCGACGAGGGGCTCGACCAGTCTGTCGAGGCCGAAGCGCGCTGGCCGAGGCCACATCGAATCGAGTCCATAGCGCTGAGCCTAATGCACCCGCGTCATTACTTGGCTACGTTGCGTCAGACATTCATGCATCGACGAGAGAAGGTGCTTACTGTATATTTCCGAAGAGAATGTCATCAAGGGTGCAGCTACTGCACAGTCACAGTATAGCCGGGTGCGCTGGCCCCAACTCTTCGATGGTGAGCAGACTTTCCAAAGTCGTATCTTGCATGTGCGTCCATGAGGGCATAAATTGCTCCAATTGCAGCGTCGTCGCTCGACTTTTTTGCGCTACTTGCTGCACCTCTGCGCTGCAAGGTGGATCTGATTCGTGATTGAACGGCACTCGAGACTTCAAAATCACGAATGCGTTGGTTGGATGATAAGGACCGAAGCCCGGCTCCAACGGTCGAGAGTGACACATGAGCTGCAAAGTGCATAAATTTCCACAATGTCAGCAATTAGTCCCGCTGTGATGCCAGGTGCAGGTAGGCAAAGCTGCTGCATGCTGCACTAGCAGGCAGCTCTTAGCGCGCTTTTGAAACCTCCGTCCGCGCGCTCGCCCACCTTCTACAAACGCTCGCTAATAATGATGCGCCCTGCCGGTCTGAGCATCTTCTCAAGCTATGGCGCGGCGCGGCGCAACCAACCATTCACGATTTCGGCCGCTTGTGCGAGCTCCAGTAGATGCGTTTTAAGAACCACAACAATCAGAGCACAGAGCGGCGATGTGTGGTATCGACATAAAGACTTTTGACATGCCTTACCCCCAAATGCCTCGGCCAGCTCTTGCGTCGCAGACCATCAATGCAAGGCAGGCCGTGCTGCGCATGTGTGGGGACTTCTGTTTGTTGGCTATATGTATGCTGTCTGACCCAGCACACTCAACGATCACCGTACCACACCGCGGATGGAAATGTGGGTATGCGACCATGACCGGCATCACATCACACGGCTTCTACAGAAGGTGCTCTGCTCGTCTGGCACCCAGTGCACCCTAGCACCGGTAGTCGTGAAGCGCTCTATTCCTGCTGCCTGCGATGCGAAGCGAAGCCAAGCGGATTCTTGGCAAAGAAAGGGCTCCCTTGGTCAAAGATAAGGAAAAGCGCGCTTAGGATGGTCATCCATCGCCCTTGCCAGGGAACGAATGTCCATTTCTTGTTTCCAACACCACACGCGGCGCGTGCTTTAGTCAGGAGCTTTACAGCTTGATGACTAGCCTCAGAATTCATGGTCCGGTAGCGAGTGGTGCGTGAAAGGAATCACGAATCGCAATTTGAATTTGAATGTCATGCTGTCCGATGGAGTCTTCCTCTTGGTACCCCGATTTGGAGCACTCGCGACGATAATGAGCTCGAACGCGCTTATTTGTTACGCATGCGCGACCGGTAAATTCCTGGGTCAGCGCGGGGCGGAGCTGATTTCGGCGGTTGCAGGGCGACGCTGGGTAAGTCGTGATGTGGGCGCGGAAGATTTGCTTCCGTAACCACACCTAACTAGCTCGAGAGCTGATGCAGGCGCTCCACAAATCACGTACGGTACATATCTGCTAGCAGCCCCCTTGCTGTTGGCATCCAGAGACCGCGGTCGCTACGACGTCGCCTTCGATGTGAGCCACGGTTTGCGCTCATCAGCAAGCCGGAGTCATCATCCGAGATCCATAAATTGACTTGCTGACGATTGCTCCAATATCAGTCTTGAGTCAAAGTCCTGGTGTGGACGATGGCATCGAAGAGCGACTTGGCTTACAGCGACACTCACGCGACTGCGCCGATCGGCATGCAAACATGACCTCAGCCTGAGCGCTGTATCACAATTACATGCGCATCCACCACTTGGTCGATGACAGACAGTCATTCGCACTCGCTCGTTCCTTGGCATCAAGCATGTCTCTCTCGCATCAGTCCTCTTTTCGAATCGCGCGGCTAGAGGACCTTGACAAGGCGAGCTACATTGCCAACGTCACAATCGCGGATGGTGCGAGTTGCGTTGGAGGGACCGTCAGCTCTGGAGCTGTCATGCATGCCCCGTCGAACCCTGAAGAGTGTGACATTCCGACCGCGGACATCAGTTCGAATCAAAATGCCATTGCCTCAAGCATGCTGCTCGACTTTCGTCGATTGTCGACGCTGTGAATTGGCTTACGAAGTATCAGGGGACTATGTAGTGATGCCGTCGAGCAGTGATGAGTCCTGAGTCTGCCAAGCCGATCGTACTCGTCGCAGGAGGTTGAAAGGGCTCTAGACTCGCTCTCGTGACCCACAGGGCAGCCTCTGTCCACCTTGAATCCGGCAGGCCAAGTCGTCGTCAGCACGTCGTCACTCGACTTGAGCTGGTCATCTCGAAGCCGAAATCGAACGCCCGGACTTGCGCACCCTCCGAGCTTTATATACGACTCCCCGGTGTGGTATGCTAACTCGCCAATGGATCTGCGAAGTTTGCCATACCGATATCATCTTATCCTGTGTGATTTATATCAAATTAGCCATCCCATATCAAATTATCCGACCACGCTCGGGTTCGATCCCCTGGCTGGTCACTCCGATCTCTTTTGGCCTAACTCGTGGTGTTGTTGTGGTGATGCCGGCGCGAACTTGTTGGCTCCGCGCTCGCGTGCGCATTCGTCATTTTTTTTGAATCACGTGACTCCTCCTTCCACGTATTGTTGATTCAAAGATCACGTGATTTGCCGTTGCTCGCGTGGTGTGGGACTCGGCCGAGAATTTCTGTCCGCCCAAACATCATGCGTGAGAGAGATGACGAGGGCGGGCGCTTTGCCCAGATCGGCTGCCGCGTGTGTGCACGCATTCAGTTTTGCCCACCATCTGCTCTCGGCCCCGCGTTGACGATCAGTACTCCGTCATCCAGGCAGATCCTGCCACGCTACCCAGCGCCTCCCGCTCCTGGCCCGAGGGACAAGCTTGTTACGTGGCATCAAACACCGCTAACCTTGAGCTGCTGTGTAGGCTCATCATCGAGGGTGACGCCACGCCACCTGTCATTCCCATCTAACTGTCCCCAGCAACTGTCAGTGCGTCGCAGCCTACCATCAGCTTCCTTTCCCCCAAACCAAGAAGCGCGGGAATGGAGCTTGAAGGAGGTTCTGGGCCGCGTCGTGGTAGCAGAGCGAGAAAGCCAACAAGCAAAGCTGTAGATGAGGTGCCCGTCCCACTGTATGAGGAACCTGTTGGTAAGAGGAGCAAGAAAACCAATCTGTCGCGAACTTCGCGCGTGACGCCAACACAGCAGGTCCGAGAAGCATCGTCCGAGCTAGAAGAGGGAGCAGAGTTATATTGTACATGTAGGAAGGGAGACGATGGACAGCCTATGGTGTGGTGCTCAGAGTGTGAAGATTGGTGAGTGAGCTCCTGTACAGGCTACCGTCCCCCGTCGCGCCCCTGAGGCAGCTTTGCTGCTGCATATGTGCTCCTCAAGGGTGTGATCGTAACAAGTAGTCGCGAGATTTGGGAGATGTCACTAAGCAAACCCAGGCCTCCACCACCACAGGTTCCATTTCGCATGCATCGGGTTATCAGAGGAGGCTGCACAAGCTCTGTCATCGTATGTCTGTGAGGCATGCTCGGCTAAAACTGGCAAGATCTCTACAGGTGAGTTTAGCGCTCCAGCAAATTGGTGCGATGTCACGGATCATACTTTGGAGCTCCTTTCGTTTGCTTGGGCATGCTCCACGCGCCCCCCCCCCTGTGAATTGCCCTGGTACATTGCGCTGGAATACATCCATGTCAGCGACGGCTTCACCGCATGCTCTCGCGTGCTTGAGCTGCTTCATACTCTTGTCGTATCTGCACGGTAGTCATGACCTCGTTCCGTCGCCGGCTGTGATGAGCCAACCTGCACCGTACGCTGCCACCTCACTCGATTGAGACCCATGGTGCTGTGAATGTTCGCATGCCGGCGTCACAACACATGTGGTCTGGTTCTTCTGTACTATCACCAGTCGAGTGGTGATGGTGGGCTGGTCGTGTTCAGCCAGGCATTGGCATTGCATCCACACGCAGGGGAGAGAACGCTGCATAGCGACGCTCAAGCCTTCGTGTAGTACCTTGGTGCCGCGCGTTTGCATCCTCGCGTCCGCTTGTCATTGTCGAGATTTGCTTCGTAACCTCACCCATCAAGGCTGACGACAACAACACCCTCTTCTTGCAGGTCTAGAATTGGACGCACCATCAGCTTCAGAGCAAGAGGCCGCGCGTCATTATCATTCGCCCTCAGATGCTGCCTTGCTGGAGCAGAATCAGACACCCGATTTGACTAATCCTCCCGCAATCTCTTCCAAGTATGGCAAGACCGCAGCGGCAAAGAGGAAAGCTGCAGAGCATGATGTTGAGGCCCCGAGTGGTCTCAACCGCGTCATAGACAATCCTGATGTGGCGCTTGCGTCTTCTAAGCCCGAAATTGAAAGCAAGCAACCCAGTGTTGACGATGGTGCCAAATCTCCGCTCGAGCCACGGCCTTTGAAACGGGCCAAGAGTGGTGATGAGCCGACCAATGCAATAGCATCATCCAGTCTTGCTGGCAAAGCTGCGACCAAGCAGAGCGTACCCGCTGCGCGTGCAGCGTCCAAAGCGTCGGCTCAAGGTGTTGATGCCCTGGCATCTGTGCACCGAAGGTCCTCTGGAGCTGGCGAGAAGCGTGTGCCTTCGCCCGCGAGCGCGGCCAGCTCAGCTGCGAAACGTAAAACCTCGTCTTCTGACTTCGAGCTTGCAAGGAAGGCACGACAGACAGCCGTAGCCCTGCGTCAGCACGCCGTCAACCAATTCACTGCGGTTGTCCAAGGCTTTTTGAGCGACGCCAATGCCGACGAGAGGGATGTTGGCATTGGGAACGATGAAGCTCGCAAGCAGCACAACGAAGCGGCCGCAGTCTACGCGCGGACGCTCGAGCAACAGATGTGGAAGGGCAACGCAGAAATCACAACGGTGGGAAAGGAGAGAATCGCGACGGGAGGCAAAGCGTACAAAGATCGTCTCCGTTTGCTACTGTTCAGCCTCAAGGACAAGGCTAATAAGGGCTTGCACGCTCGTATCAGACTAGGGGTCTTGCAGCCCGACGAGCAGACAGCTGTCAGTGCGGTTGCATTGGCCGCCATGACTTCCGACGAGCTAGCCAACGACCAGACACGCGAGGAACTTGAACGTCGAAAGCGAGAAAATCTGGAGCAAAGCGTGTTGGGCAAAATGGCTGATGTGCCCCGACGCAAGTTCACGCACAAGGGAGAAGAGGATGTGGAGTTTGATCAGGGAACTCGCGAACGAGAAGCGGCCGACGATCAGCTGCGTCTGGCGGTCAAGGAGCGCAACAAGACGGAACAAGAGGCTGTCGACCACCACTCGCCCCCTCCTGGCGCTTCGAACACGGAAACCGCCCTCGCAAGATTGGAACATCGTTCGATATCCGAAACAGCTTTGAGCACCACGCACGCACTCCAGTCACCCTCGATGCCTCATTCTCAGCAAGTGCAAGAGAGGGTGTCTGCTTCACCTGGTACTCATCGAAGCAGCGCCAATTCTGAGCCTCCCCTCCCTCTCCCAGCTCGAGACTCCCCTCTAAAGGCAAGCTTCGATTTTGGCGATTTGTGGACAGGGAATGACAAAGCTGGTGAAGACACGACGAATGCGGAGGAAGAACAGCAAGATGGCACGGGCGATGGAAAGGAAAAGATGGAAGAAGGAACCCCTGTTGAAGATGACAAGGGCTCAAATCACGGCGACGCAGACGACTTTATCGATTCATTCTTAGGAAAGCGAGCAGATACACCAGAACACCAGGCGGACAACGGAGATCCAAATGTGGAAGCTCATTCACCAGAGCAGCATCAAGAAGCAGCACAATCACGCTCCGTCTGGCAAGGGGCGATCAGCATGCCCGAAGTCGGCCTGTGCAGTGGCTCAGCTCATCAAGTAGCAGGACCTTCGCTTGGGGATGACTTGAGCGTCTGGCAGCTCTTTTTGCCATCGGTGCACAGCTTTTTGGAAGGTCGTCTGCCTGCAAAAGTTGCGGCAGACTATCTGCTCGAAAGCCTCAGAGCCCCACGCAACGAGCTGGTAGTGCTTCAACTCGAGCCGAAACTCGTCCCCGATGGGTTGGCTGCAGCTGCAGCTGCTGTCAAGATGGCTGCTCCACAGACGGAAGAGGTCAATGCAGCTGCCTTCTCCAACTTTGCTGGGTGGTTCCAAGGCCGGTCTCGTTACGGAGTCTTGGCACCCGCGCGCAGTGCTCGCGGGCGGATCATCAAAGATTTCTACGTGGCGCCGCTGCCAGCCCATGCCGAGCTGCCAGAATGGCTGACAGAGTCGGGCGCGCCTATCGACGAGGCGCCGAGAGAGAGGGACCTCATACTACTCGTTGCCGTCATTTTCAAAGACACCATCGGTTCCGTCGATGGAAGAAGAGCTGCTTTGAGAGACGTCAACAAAGGTCATTCTTCACCTTACAGCCGTATACCGCCCGTAAGAAAGGACGGAGCAAGTAGCCCACATGGGTTGCATAGCAGTAGTCAGAGCCGCTCTGCTGCCATTGCGCCCAAAGCCCATTCCCCACAGCAGGCTTCGAGTTCCGCGCAGCCTCACGCAGCCAGCAGCGTCGCAGCATTCCCTGGCGGTCCGACAGCACTACAGGATCTGCTCAAAGCGGTAGGAGGTGGTGCGCTCGCAGCTTCTGCACCTGATCAGCCGGTGGTGCCATCGTCTGAAGGGAACGCCACGCACGCCGATTTTGTGGAGGCCGCGACTGCCAATGGGCACACTGGACCCATGGCGCAACCCACGGCTGCGGCCTTGTCCCAGATGACGGCGCCTGATCTGGATAATATCCTGTCCGCCAATCCTACGCTTGTCAGTCAGCTCTTGTCTAGCCTGGGTTCATCGGGTCTGAGCGGAGTCGACAGGAATCAATCTTCAGCAAAGACCAATCCCGGGCCACCACCCCCAGGGCCCCCGCCCGGACCTCCTCCGGGCCCGCCTCCAGGACCCCCGCCCAAATTTCCCTCTGATTCGCCGTCCGATCCATCTCTGAGCCAGACCCAAGATTGGCAAGGTTGGAATCATCACCATCACCAGCCTCATGCACCATACCCTCAAGCTGCCCAGTCCTATGGACAGGGATGGAATGCCGCAACTGCACCTCAGGCCAGTAGCTCAAACGCTAGTCGATACGCAGCTTATACCGGTCCTACGCACATAGAGTATCGCAATGCGGCTCAAGGCCCTGGACAGGTCGACCATGGCTGGGGTCCTCGACCTCCTCAACCTTTCAGAGGCGGTGGGGCACCGATGCGAGCGCGAGGCATGATGCGGGGCGGTCGTGGTCGAGGCGGCTTGTGAGGAGCTCAAGATCTGCTTAGACATGCCGACTTTGCGGGTGTCTGGCGGTTGTTGGGCGCGGAGAATGGGGCATCGCCAGCGCATACCCGCCATTCTTTCAGAAGCAGCGCTGAGCTCAGTGGCAGCTTGTGCAAAGTGATTTTGCTCATTGACTCATCCTTTGGTACTTTCCTCAATCCCAAGGCTCTCTCTCACCCATTGTACCTTTAGTTTTCAACCAACGACCGTGATAAGATTGAAAATCTCAATAGCTAATACAACCTATCAGACGATGCGCGAATTAGAATCGTGGACAGCAAGGCGAAGTTTCTGCATGCTGGCATCGACCGTATGTGAGGCAACTGCGATCGGGCGATGAGTCTGAGCAATATAGATCTGTATTCCATTTCGATAAGAGACAAAAGTGAAGGGCGGCGAAAGTGCTGACGAAGGAGCAGTATGGACTCAAGAAGCACCAGCTACGCAGGTCGTGCTCTTGCCTTGTGCGCAAAAGCGCTTGTCTAGAGATAAGGGCAAGAGACGAGGGTATCACTGCAAAGGGCGCGCTCCTATGCGCACTCGGGGTTACAAGAAGGAAAAGAAGTGAGAGCTGCGGATCAATATACGAGACGTATGAAGAGGCATCCTCCAAAGGTGTCTACTCCACGAAACATGCGAGACGATCAAGTCCAGAATCACTTGCGGCCCATGAGCTTGGAGAAACGACGGCCGAGGGTCTCGCCCTTGTTCTTTAGGTCCTCCTTGGCGTAATCGCTCTTCTCTTCAACCTTCGCCTTGACGCTGGTGCCGTTTGTCTTTGGCGCCGAATCCGCGGTGGCGCCGTTGGGAGCAGCGCCGTTGGGTGCAGCAGGAGTAGTAGCGGTGGGCTCGGACGCTTGACTTTGCTCCACGGCAGCTGCGGGCTTGTCGCCGTTGACAGCCTTCTCGGTCGCAGCGGCGTCGGCCTGAGGAGCATCTTTGAAGTTCTCAGAGGGCTCCGCGGCTGCTTCTGCTGCAGCAGCAGGCGCGGCGGGAGCGGCGTCGGCCGCTCCTGTCGCGGGAGCGCCCTGAGGCGCTGCGCCGAGGACAGCGTCCACGCTGCCAGCCTGGTGAGGAGCGACAGACTTGGTTCCAGGAGGAGGGACCTTGCCGTCAAGACGCTCACCCTCGATACGGCGCGCAGTCTGCGGAAGTCAAGACACTTCGAATGAGCGCTAGATTGTCAACTTTGCACTCGCGCTGCCCAGACGCACCTGCTCGTCGCCGTACAGAGTGACCCAGTCGCTGTCGTTAACAGCCTTGGCAGTCTTGGCCTCAACATCTGCAGCGGACTTGCCCTCTTGCATCTCCTTGATCTCGCGCTTGAGAGTGGCAACACATTGTTGTCGGCCAACAATGTGGCGGAGCGTCGAGCCGTCCTTTTGAGGGTACTCCCAGGTGACGATACCTTGGCCGTCCAGAGTGCCGTCTCTGTGAGGAACACCCTTTCCTCGGTAGTAAGGCTCCTGCTCGTACTGAGCAACGCGGAGCTGCTTGACGAGGAGCTTTCTCTTCTCAACAAGCTTCTCACTGCGAGAGGGTAGAAGTTCATTGAGGATCTAATCTGAGAAGAGATTCACAGTCGCATTTCACTCACTCCTTGTCACCCTTGGCCCAGGTAGTCGTAGCCTTTTCGTACTCGTCGGCCAGTCCGATGTAGGTACCCCAGGTCTCCTTGCGCTTGGACTCGTTCTTGAGGTTGTCGTTCTCGCCCTCGACTGGCTCGGGGAAAGTGTACACGTTCTTCATTGTGCCACCGAACTCTTCGAGGAGACGCTCCTTGGGAATGTGCTTCTCGAGCTCCTCGGGCTTGGAGGTAAAGGCGACTTTGGCGCGCACAACGGGGTCGAGGAGGGGACCCAAGATCTTCCAGATACCCCAGAAGATCCAGGGCGCATTGTGAACGTAGACAATGCCCAGAGACTCGGGGTAGTACGACTGCAAGCACTTGACAATGTAAAGGATGCAGTTCCTGGTGGATCATCATTGAAACCAAGAGGCAAGCTTGCATGTCAGCCTCTGGCCAGGCGTGATCACGTGACAGAGCCCCGCGGAAGGGCTGAAATTGCGACGTTGCAAAGGCGTCCAAGACTCACCAGTCCATGTTCTTGAGACCAAAGTTTGTCATGTTAAAGATCAGAACGACCTTGTCGTTGGGCGGGATGAGAAGGAGACGCCAGATTTCCATGGTGCTGCTAACAAAGCGCTGCAGCGTAGCACCGGGCTGTCCGACGATGGAGTGCTTCGCCACATTGATCAGAGCGATGGCTGTAGGGCAAGAGTGTGAGCGCGAATCCCATCGCTTCGCACATGCGGAGGCTTCGACTTTCGACTCACGCATCTCGTTGCTCGCAGTTCCAACAGCGTACGTCTTGCCAGATCTGTGCTGTTCAAGATACTTGTCGATCTGTATAGCAGTCGCGTAAAAGCCAGAATGTGAACGTGAGCTGGCTTGCGCTTTCTAATCGAGACCTTGTGCAACCTTTCGCTTCACTCACCTTGGCGCCGTTTCCAAGGTCTCCATTCTCGGCGTATTCCTCAATGGCGTTGTCGAGACGCCACTTGAGGCAGCCTGCAAGCATGGCAGTTGCGCGGCTTACGTCCCACTGGATGGATTTGTGCCAATGGTCAACAAATCAGCGAAAGGGATGCAAGGTCGTCATCTCGCAGCCCACAGTGACTACTCACCTTTCGGGCACGCAAGAAACGCAGCATGGCAGTGTCTGGGTTGTCGATCTGGGTAGCAAGCGCGGTCAGCGCGAGCTTCACGAAAACACCCTGGCAGCTGCGTTTTCTGACGAACCTTGACAAACTTCCAGAAAGTCTCGCGCAGAGCCTCGGAGCCGTACTTGGTGAGGAGCTCGTTCATAGCAGCCTCTTCCTCCTTCTTGGTGGCCTCCTCCTTGGCTGCGTCACCCTTGGGGATACCAGCTTTCTTGGGATCACCGGAAGCTTCGTCCCAGTTGGCGTCCTGAGCTTCGCCATCGGCAGGCTTGTCGCCCGAAGCAGAGCCCTTGGCAGATGCGCAGGTCTTGAAAAACTGTGGGCAGCAGGACAGACGTCGTCTGAGTGTGAGTCCGGCGTGCGCTTCGACAAGCAGACTCAATCACTCACGTTGAGCCACATCTCCTTGAGAGCATCCTCCTGCTCAGTGGTGAGGTTGCCTGTTGTGAAAGAAAGTTGCTTTCCGGTCAGTTGGGCTAGCTACGTGTCATTCTGCCAGCAAGACGCTCCGGGCCGTAGAAGCTGGCGTGAACAGGTGACCTGGAGTGCCGCCACTCACCGACATAGCCCTGCGAAAAGTGCGTAGAGAAACGCTCGTCAGTATGATCTGCGTACAGCAGCTGAGCTGGGGTTGACACGGGGCGCACTCACCTCGAGGAGCGGCACCTCGGCCATGCCAATCTCAGTCACTTTGCTCATGATTCCAGCGATTTGACAAGTTGTACGAAAAGGCAAGAGAAAGGGAAATCGCGCTCAAGATACAAAGGGGTCCGGGCGTCTGAACAAGTGAGCCTGCAAAAAGGTTCAAGACGAGGAGTCGCGTGCAAAGAGCGCGGAGCAGACAGATCAAGAGGTGGTTGGGGGATGCGGGAACGAGTGCGTGTGTGGTAGAGAGATGGCAAGAAGGAAAAGTACGTGCTTGCAATTTCTTGAGCGGTTGAGAGGGCAACTGAAAGCGAGCTCAAATTGCTAAATGGAGACGAACCGGCGCACCAAAGTGCAGAAATCAGGCCAAGAAGAGCAGCAAGCCAAGTCAACATTAGTGAGTGCGGGGTAAACGTCATTCAAAGCTATTTCAGACTCCGAATTATCTCAGCCTTCTGTCGCCGCCGTCGTCATGCGCTGCTAAGATGCTACAAGCCTGCTGCGGGAGGAAGGAGACGAGTGTGCACCTCCGCAACTCCACCCATGAATGGCGAGAGACTTGCGCAGCACGCTGCATGACCTTGACGTTGGATGCGGGGTGGGCCCATTCATGCTTGCAAGGACTACGAGAGTCTGGTCCAGAGATCCGTAGTTGAGCTGACGCTTGTGCTTTTCAAAAGGGTAGTTAGTAGGCTGCAGAAGATGAGCAGTTTGACTTGCCAACCGCAATCACAATGTGAATGACAGCTGAGGGGTCAGGCCGGCACGAAGCACTTGGACTGTGCATGCAGACTCACATTGTGCCTTCGTCATAATGTCAAGTCATCTTCTTCGTCGAGTGGATGCAGCCGTGTGAGTCGGGGCTGCTTCTGCTTCAATCGAGTCTGAGTCTAGTTCGCATGCATGCGCATATACTGTACATGTGACTGATGGCGAGGTTGATCGAGCCGCGCGGCTCTTCAGCAAAGCAAGGCAAACACACGGTGTCTCAGGCGCTTGCTTGCTTGCACGCTTTGGCCGGCCCTTGCTCATTTGCCCCGTGCCGCGCTTTCACAGATCCGAGCTCATCGCTGGTGAACACACCCAAATGCCGCCCACTTGCATCGCTCAGGCCACTTTTCATTCAGTGATATATTGGCCCGCCAAGCGATCAAGCGATCGACAGAGTCAAGGCGTGTCAAATCGCCGGTTCACCGCGAGATCGACAGTCTGTTCAGGGGTGCGGATTTACGAGTAGAGCCATTTTGACGTTTGGCTGGCTGGTTCGGATTTCTTCAAGAAGTCTGTAACACTATCGGTGCCACCCCTCTCAGCGCGGCGTTGCGCAAAGAAAAAGAGAGGCGGCAGGCGGCAAGAGGAACGCGGACATATGGCGGGCGGGTCATGCCTTCCGCTGCAACTCGCATGAAGCTTTCATGAAAGCGAGGCGAGCGAAGGCAGCAGCAGCGCGAGGCTGCCAGATGCAACGGGTACTGTCAAGAGGAGTGGCCGCGTGGCCGTAGGCCGTCGTCTTTATGATGGCTGATGGATGCAGGCGCTTTCCCCATACAAGCGTGTTCGTGGCTGATGTCGAGCTAAAAAGAGCTGCCGAGGAGCTAGCCATGCTGCAAAGAAGGCTTTGCGTCGTTGCGAACATTGAGCAGGTGCGCGACGCCAGCTGATGTGCCTCAAAGGTGCTGCTGCCTCATCGCGGCGCTGCCGATGGGCCCCCGCATCTTGTGGAAGTCGGAACACGCAGCCATGAAGACGCGGGCTAAGCAAGCGATTTTTGTGTCACGTGTCTCGATCGGACAACTCACTCACGTGGATCGAATTGACCACATTCATGATTCAAAGATTCAAGATTCAATTCTTGATTCACCATTAGACTTTTGACTTTTCGACTCACAGAAGAGCGAGTGACTTATATATATGTCTGACTCTCACGGTCGGTCACGTCAAGCTCCGCTCTATACGCGTGACTCTGATTCGCAGACGCAGCACCATCCCGCTTCGCGTGACAAGTCGACCATATCCTGCTTCTAAAATTTGCAAATGAAGAGTCTCACGACAAACCACACGATTCCAATGGCATGGCCCACAGAGAACCGTTCGAAGGGTTCGCGCGCTCTAGAGCCATTTCGGATTGCTGCAGTGAAAAGTTGGGTGGCAGCCTTGGCTAGCAGTGACTTGGTACAGTGGCACTCAATCGAAATCTTGCGGGGGCGTCTCTAACAATGTACAATCTCATTCTCCTCCAAAGAATCTCGCTGAATCTGGCAGCCACTCGCTCATCTCTCCGCTCTGGCTCGACTGAGTGCAATCTTGCGAATCTCGGCATCTCCAGCTTGACTTTCGCCCAACACCCTACGAAACACTCTTGTAGCGTCGTAAAGAACCTTGCTGGCGACCCACGCGCCCGTTTTAGAGATTGCTTGCTGCAAGCCCAGCTGGCTCGCGCCGAGTTGGCTAAAAGATGCAGCCGTCAAGATGTAGCCTGCCACATAGGCGATTTGAGTATCATCTTCGATCCAAGTAGCTCCGTGCTTGCGCGTAAAGTACTCGTTCACTTCCCGTTTCACCTCTTTGAGGAACTCCACACACCTCAGATGCATCGACACGTAGTCGAACCGAATAGACGCCGTCTCGCGTATCAGCCCTACCTCCAGCACGGAAAGCAGCTGTACAATCGAGAATTTCTGATCGTTGTGCTTGCGACTCCTTCGAAGACCTCGCACTCCTTGCTTCTTTCCGCGCGTTTTCTTGCCCTTTTGGGTACTCTGCATCTCTGCCTCTTCCGCCTCTTCTTCTTTTCGCTTCAAGTCGGAAAGCAATTGCTGGATGTAGTTGATGTCGATGTCGGAATGCAGCTGCTTGCGACTGCGATACTTTTCTTGAAAAATTTGGAGCATCTGTGAGTGGTCCTGAAAGGGCTTCAGCGGACAGTCAAAGGTGTGCCTCTGCGCTTGCTGTATGCGCGCAAGGTCATTCTGTGACGTTCCTCCGTTCAACCAGCGCTTGAAAGAGTGAACGGCATCTTCGGGCCAATTCTGGGCACTCATGAAGCCACACATCGAGTCGATGACATTCTTCGGGATGGGGCCGCCAAAGATATCTTCCACTCCATGTAGCTCCATCACTAGATCAAGGTCCGCCCAGTCCAGATTTGCCGGTCGGTCCAGAGACTTTTCTTGATTGCGGCACGCCACGAAAAGATGCACCGTCATCAAGATGCTCGACCACGCATTCGCTATCGTGAAGCCCATCATTTGGTATTCGAGCTGAAATTTGAACAGCTGCACACCGCAAAATAGCGGATTGCGAGGTAGCAAGAGGCTTTCTTTGAAATCTTCCAGCGGAGCACCAAGCCTTCTGGCAAACATGATCTTCGACTGCGCAATCAAATCCGTCCTAGACCAGGCGTCGGCACGTTCGGTGAAGCGTTCGATGAGCACTTCGTTGCCCCTAGGCCAACCATTCGGCGCGACCGGTCCTTCCACCTTTCGGCGATTCTTCATGGTTCGAGCCATACCACTGGCGGATGACCGCAAAAGCGCAAGACCCTCTTTGACCTTCTCTCCGAGTACCCAATTGATGTCGGCAAAGACTTGGGTGTAGAAGATTAAGAGCAGACTGACCAGTACGACGGAGATGACTCATCTCCAAAGACAGCTCGTCGGCGCGATAGTCGTTGCTGGGGTCGTTGGGATCGAGCACCTCTGCATCAACTGTGCCGGAGCGCATGTCCCTAGCGCCAGGAAGCTCAAATGGGGGTACTAGCCAGTACTCTGGCAGTGACTCTGTCAACAAGACGGTCAACTGCTCATTTCGCTTGGTAAAGCTCCAACTTTCGGGGGTGGTGGTCGGGGTGAGTTTGCCAAAGTGACCGGGTTTGCACAGCGGTACGTGGTTGGCGAGAGATATATCGGCTACGCCCCTCATGATGGAGAGGTTGGGCAAGAAGAGGTACTCTAGCGTATCTCGACTGAGCTGTGGACACGCTTCGATGTCAGGGTCGTCGAAGTTTCGAAGGGTCAAGTCGATCTGATCCAAGAGGAGGAAGAGCATTTGACGCACGAGGAACAGGGCTGCTCCAGCTGCCATCCAGTCGTCGTAGTACAAAGCAATGACCTTCATCACTTCATCGTGCGGCTTTCGCAGCAATTCTAGACCGGCATTGCTGGTGACGGAAGCCGTGATCAAGTCGATGCGACCCTCACGGTAGTCGATCCATAGCGTCTTGATGTGCTGCCGCACTTCGTGCAAGTCGTCGTAGAAGCTGAGGAGCAAGAGGAGTGCAAAGTCGCGACTCATCTCGACCTCGAACGATGCTTCCGAGGCGGGATCTTTGGCACCCTCTGCAGGTCTAGTGCCAGGTAAGCGCACATCCGGAAGCTCGGTGCCCTCATCCGCTCCTGAGAATAGGTTGAGCAAAGGGGCATACGGGTTGTCCGAAGTCGGACCACCAGCGAGCGGTGATGCTCGAGTCTCGAGCACTTCCGTGCGACCTGGCAGTTGCTGTGCACCCGATGCCGATGCGCCATTGTTCGACTTTGCTTCGCCTGCAGGGGCACGACCGAATATGGCGCTGACTTCTCCCAAGACTGAGATGAAATGGTTATGCCCAGCTTTGTCATAGGTCTCATTGCCGGCCGATGCTCGTAAAAAGGCAGATCTTCGATTGCTGCAGCGCTGAACAAGGGTGCGAACCTCGGATGGAATAGCCACGCCTCTTTGCACGAGGTACCTGGCTATCTGCGTGTATTGGGCAGTCCTGAGGACGAACTTGCCGCGCAATTGCTGTGCGTGCTGTTTGATGCCGGTACTGCTGCTGGTCTGCGCGAGCGTGGGAGCAGCTTGATCATCTTCGTCTTCTTCGTCGTCGTCGTCGTCGTCGTCGTCGTCTTGTAGAGCCTCTTTGGCCTGCTCGCCCTCGACCGAAGCTTGTACACGTGCATCGCTGCCCAGCTCGAGCTGCTGGACTGCAGATGTCAGAGTCGAGGTGGAAGTCTGGAGACTTTGACTCGAACTTTGACTCTGACTACTTTTCTTCCCGTTCTTCTTCTTTTGCTTCTTCTTCTTCTTCTTAATATTGACATCCTCCGATGACTCTGACTGCGTTGCAGCTACCAGACTGCCCAAATTGAAGCCATGACGCAATGCTTCTCTGCCCAACCAGTTAGCGATCTCTTGCGTATCTCGCTTGTACTGCTCATACCGACTCCGCACAAAGCGTGGACCTGCCATCGTGTATGGATGGTGCGTATGCTGCTCTGTGCTACTCGACTCAGACCTCAAGACTTCGAGCGACACACCTACGAGTCGCGAGTGAGAGTAATCGGTCAAGCTGTGAATTGCGATGGCAGCGTCTTGCCTACGTCGCTAATTTGTGTCCATTCACCAACTCCTGGCACAGCTGAGCTCCTTTGTCGCATTTACTGAATGACGAGTGACTGAACAGCTGCGACTGGAGTCGCTTTGTGTCCATTCACCAGCTAGCTCCTGGCACAGCTGAGCTCCTTTGTCGCAGTGACTGAACAGCTGTGACTGCATGGAGTGTGAGTGCTTGCGTGCGTGAGGGGCAGGGCTACAATCACCAATAATTAAATAGGCACCTTCGATCGTCGGCCTCACCTATCATACACGAACTGATTGCGAGCTCCTTAATTTGTGATTGGATCGTGCATCTGGGCGTGCAGCATGCACGCGACAAGCGGGTCCGCGGCAGATTGTTCGAGACCCTTTTGCATGTCGAGCAGCTGATAAATGTTCGCCTTATCGTTGGCTCGCGATTCCAAGAGGGTTTTGGCACCTTAAACTTGACTGATTTCCTCACTTGACACTCGCGACTCTGACTCCTTTCCTCGTACCTCGGCAACCTCCTTCGGTGCTCTCATTCAGTCCAGCTGCCACTCATTCACCAAAAAGCCGGCGAAATCGGAGCGCGCGGCTACTCGGTGGCTCTTGCTCTTCAAACCATGTCCTCTGACGCTGCGCTACAAAAAGCTAGGCAGCTAGTCGATGAAGCTCACTCTGGTGATCCAGAGTCCAAGGAGCTGTCCTACGCAGACGGCGTAGAGAGCTGGGCCACCAAGCTCCTCTCAGACTATCCCTCCTCCACCTCTCACTTTTCCACCCTTCGTTCAGGTCATGCTCGCAAAGTTGTGCTCTTAGCTGCGCGATGTCAACATCTCGAGCGATTCAAGACTCCTCGATCCAGCTATCCCGAGGGCAAAGCTGGTTATTTCAAGTGGAGAAGGGGATTGTACGATACGCAGGCCAACAGAGCAAAGGAGCTCTTGCTTTCGGCTGCAGTGAGCGAGGAGGATGCGGAGAATGTGGCAATGTGGGTCAGAAAGGAGGACCTGAAACCTGGCAAGGAAGGTGGGGAAGCGGGCACTCAGGTGAGGCAGAAACGAATGTCGCTTCCTCGGCTACGTGCATGTAGAAGCACTCGACTGAAAGGACTCGCAACCCTTCAACACAGTTGCTGGAAGATGCGGCGGTATTGGTCTTCTTGGAGGAGCAGCTGGCTGCATTCGCACAAGCGCACCCGGACTACACCAGGGAAAAGGTGATCGACATTCTTAAGAAGTGAGTTTTGCGTGCTGTAGCAGTCGAGATGTGGAATCACTCGGCACACCAGGCAGACCAGGCAGACCAGGAGCAGGAGCGACGCACGTCATCATCGCATATATGCCTGTATGCTCCTTTGTTCTCATCATCGTATCTCATCTGGCTCAAAGCTTGACTGACTAGCTGCTGCATCATCGCTCCCTCGCAGAACCTGGCGCAAACTATCGCCCGTCGGAAAAGAAGCAGTGTCCGGTCTGACCTTTCCTGATGCGTTGGCGGGCATCATTGCTGAAGCTACAGCGGCAGTCGCGCCTGCAAATGCGGATTCGGCCATTCAAGAAGGTCAGACAGGTCCATCTGCTCCCCAGTCCGCCGAAGATCTAAAGTGAGCAGTCCAGGTGCGGTGCGGTGCGGTGCGGGGCGCAGGGGTGTAGATGGAACGACGGGCCCCCCTCCCAGGAGCAATGGACTGCATGTCAACGAAAGCCACGTTCGTAGCGGTTCTATGCAGCAATTGTATTTGTATGTTGCCAAGCTTGTCCATTCTCGATGTTTGCACCTCTCTTCAGATCCGTAGCCAAACGGGAAAAGTGTACGCGGCCACTCGCAGTGAATGCACAGGAACACAAGCAAAGCGCTGCGGAATCGATTGTTGAGCGAAGATACCCATTGATTTTCAATACTGACCTTGCGGCTTTCTGTTCTCTTGCGTAGCGTGTCTGCGCTCGACAGTCTAGGGCTGAACGGAGGGCACCAAGAGATGACCATCGCCTCCTCCAGCGGTGCTTTTGGATCCGAGACTCTCTTGCATGCTGCGGCCGAGCGTGTGTCGTCAGAAAGCATCGACCGAGGAGGTCGGACATTTGGAAACCGCATTTTGAGCACGGACGATGACATGTGGAAACACAATGCTTGGTGAGTCGGCATCGCATGCGTTCCATTCAACGCATGGCTACATTTCAAGGGGTGATTGATCCCCTCACGATGCGCCATACTCACTTCACTCCGCCCCCGCTCCCCTACTCACGGGCCCGCGCGCTTCGTCGGTGAGGATAGGGACCACGCCAAGCCGCCGCCAGAGCATCTGCAAATGGTCGAAGGTCTGCTGAGCAAACAAAGGGAAAGCAAAGTCACTGCAGAAGAAGCCGGTGAGCCAAGTTACAATTTCGCCACTCGTCATCCCCCACTCGTCGGACCTGACACCCATACCGTATCCCCCCGCCATCCATCGCTTCCAGAACGCTATCACAGCAATGCGGCTAGCTATTGGGACGAATTTTACGCGAGTCACGAGAATCGATTCTTTAGGGACAGACATTGGTTGCACCACGAATTCCCAGAACTGACAGCGACGACCTTTGCGGATGTGAGTGTATATAGCGCGCAGAACGCGATGAAGTAGCGCAGTCACAAAGGACCAGCATGGCGTGACGCTAGACTGATGAAAATGCTTGCGCTCTCTCTCTGCTTCCTTTTTTGGACGGGCCAGTACGGACCAGCCAGGGTGCTTGAAGTAGGATGTGGAGCTGGAAATACCGTCTTTCCGCTGCTAGAGATGAACCGCAATCCGCATCTTAGCCTCGTAGCGTGCGACTACTCTGCAGAAGCCGTACGGGTGGTTCAAGTGAGTGCGAGGGGCTCGAGAGAGTGGACAGAGCGCGCGCATTCGGACGCGAGATGGGACTGACCGCTCAGCATGCACGCCCTCTGCAGTCTCACGAGCTGTACAGGAGGCCTTCATGCGGTACACTGGACGCATCCGTCTGGGATCTCTCCTCCACCGAAGCAGGAGCGGGCGGCGCAAACCTGCCAAGAGGCGTCGAAGCCGCAAGCGTAGACATTGCAGTCCTCATCTTTGTCCTATCTGCGCTGCATCCCAAAGAGTGGCGGGCTGCCGTTCGGAACATTGCGACCCTGCTCAAACCTGGCGGCATCGTCCTCTTGAGAGACTATGCAAGACACGATTTGCCCCAGCTCAGATTCAGAAAAGGACGATATTTGGAGGAGAATTTTTATGGTGAGAGAGCGAGGAAAAGGCCGATGGAGAGTTCTTGAGATGTCTGCGCCGATTTGCGCTCATCGGAGCATGCCTGCACTTGCCCCTCCATCTCAGTGCGCGGGGATGGTACTCGAGGTGAGGAGCCAAGTCGACTACCCACATCCTGCCATTCCTCGCTCTACGACTTGACTGACAGCTCCTTTCGCTACCAGTGTACTTCTTCACCAGCGAAGAGATTCGAGAAATGTTCAACGCTTCTCCAGCACCAGACTCTGCATCTGCCATCCTGCCGTCCGAAGCGCAAGATGGGCAGACTGAAAAGCACAACTTTGAGACGCTTCAGCTAGCAGTGGATCGCAGGTTGCTACTGAATCGCAAGGAGAAAAAGACAATGTGGAGGGTTTGGAATCAGGTGAAATTGAAAAAGCTCTAAAGCGATGCAGCTTTTCAAACCGGCGTCTTTGCTTTTTGCGATCGAGAGAATGGGCCATGGGTCAGTGCGTGTGGCGCGACTGCATTGAATCGCCTGATCAGGTGATTTCATGCCGCTTGTAGTTGGCGTGTGAGGTTCATGATGCGTCGCAACGAATCGTCCGAAAGGTTGACCGGCTCCATCTTGTCCGATGTCCTGCTCGCCCTTCTCGTCCCTTTCTCCAACTTTTGCTTTTCTCCCGCCTCTTCTCCTTGCGCGTTGGTGTTTTTCAAAGAGCTCTTTGTCACCTTGTTCTTCCCCTTCAAAGCCGCCCTCTCTTCCTCCTCTTTCTCCTCCTCCTGTTCCTCTTCTTCCTCGCCTGCTTCTTGCATCTCCTCCTCTTCCTTCCTACGTCTTCTCCTCTCGGCCCTCTCCGCGCTCCTAAGCCTCCTCCTCGTCTCCCGATCATTATCGCTCCATTCCTCATTCTCCACCTCATCCGCAAATTGCACGCTCTTCTTCTTTTTCCTCTTGTTCCTCTTCATCATCATGCCCTTTCCATCCTGCAGCACGCTCTGCAACTTTTCCCTCGCCTCCGAAGCTTTTTGAATCACCTCTTCCACTGACTCTCGCGTTAGCTGCTCCACTTTATCGATCAGCGCAGAGGTGCTCGATGCGGCTGCTGCTGCTGCGGAGGAGGAGGGTAGGGCAACAGGTTTGACCGTTTCAGACAAATCTCCCTCGATTTGCGTAGCCAATCTCCATTTTCTGAGTCCGTCAAGCGCATCGACCAAAGGGTCGTTCGGTCTCCGCTCGGAAACGTTTCCGGCAACCCTCTTGGGCAACACCAAAGCCGAGTCGATCTTCGTATTTTGCTCCACAAACAATCGATCCAGCGCGTCGAGCACCTTTGCGCTTCCCTCTCTCGCCAGCGCCGGATATCTGTCCACAAGCTCTTCCGTAGCAGCTTGCAACAAAGCCCTCTGTTTCGCTCTCTTCATCAAAGCTCTTCGCTCCGTCTCGCTGAGCACAGCGGGCGAAAAAGTAGACGATCCTTCGCTCTGCTGGCTCTGACTGCGGCTCTGACTCGATGCGCTGCCGTCTCCATTCGTTGCAGAGGTGGTCGCGCTTGAAATGCGAGCAGAAGATCCGTTCGCGCTCTTTTCTTGCGCCGCACGCGTGCTCGAAGTGATGAGCACGGCCGGAAGAGCAGCAGCGGGGGGCGGGGGAGAGAGCAGCGTGGGTCTAGGCAATCTTGGAGGTCTCAATCCTTGCACATTCTCTTCATTCTCCGTCGAGCTGGACTTGTCTTCCCTCACAAGCACAGCTGGAAAGATGTCCGGCTGAGCCAAAGGAGGTTCGCTGATCATCGGTAGCTCCTGCGCGTGTCGCCTCGAATCGTGTGAGAAATAATCTTTAGCCTCTTGTGAGCGCACATCGATACCGTCCAGGCTAACGCTCTCCAGATCTTCATCTCTCTCGCCAGCTTCGGTGGCTTGTTCAGCCCGCGTGCTCATAGCTTCCAGCGCCTCCTTGGTGAGAGAAGTCCCTTTGCCTTTCGACGAATCGGCCGTGCCTTTCTCCTGCGTTTCTTCGCCAGCTTCCGTCGTAACTTGGGCGTCGGAAGAAGAGCCAGTGAGCAAATCAACAATGGCGCTCTTCATTTCCTTCTTGAACTCTTTGAAGTCTTCTTTGCGCGTCTTTTTGCCTCGGCCCTCTTGCCTCTCGTCTTGCTGCCTCTCGTTGCCGTTTGCCGATCCACTGTTGGCGGTGCCATTGTCGTTGCTGTTGCCGCTCTGCTTCTCTTCGCGATCATCGCTACTGGCGCTCTGACTGCCCTTATCGCTGCCCTTTTGCAACTGAGCATTCGCTTCGTCTTTGTTACGCGCGCTGAGTAGGTCACTTCGTTTGGCTGCACCGCCGCCAGGCTGTCGGATCTGCACAGCTTCGATCCTCGTATCGGCCTGCAAAGGAGGTGCAATGACGATGGCGGGCACAGTCTGAATTTCAGATTCAACTTGTCCCTCCTTTCCCGCTCGAACTTCATTTTTGCGTTCACTGTTGCCTTTGCTCTTGTCAGACTTGGTGCTCGAATTGTTGAAGCTGGAAGATGGTGCGCCTGACCGTCCGGGCTGCTCTTCCACCTCGATGGTGGTGATGAGCTTGTGAGACTTTCCATCGGAGCTCTGACTCTCCTGCACTTCCTCCACCGTGGTCCTCTTGGTGGTTTGCGTGCTTGTAGGCATGTTCTCCGCCGACGTGCTCGATCTGAGCGTCTTTTGCTCCTTTTTGTCTTCCTTTTGCTCTTGCCCTTCCGGATCAGAAATCTTTTGCTCCCCTTTATCCTTGCGCTTGTCCTCATCCTGCTCCGACTGCTTCTCTTTGCCTTTCGCTGAGGACTTTTGCTTATTCCCGCCCTCGTCGCTCACACTGCTACTCGCATCCGCGCTGCTGTTCGCCGTGTTGGCCTTCTTGGGCCCACCACCCAACTTGACGCATATCCTACAAAGCTTGCACGTGCAACCCTCGACCGCTGCGCTCTGACTCTGCATGCCAGTCGAGGAGCCAGCAGCTTGAGCTTGGAGCTGAGTGCAATGCTCGCAATGTTCGCAGTGAGCTTGTCCAGTCATCTTTTGACCTGCTGCTGCTGCTGCTGCTGATTGCCTCTCTTGACGAGGCTCGACCTTGTCAAACGCAGCCAAAGAAGAAAGAGCTTGTCCGATCTTTTCCTTTGCAGCATCCAGCTTTGTCTTGTCCGTCTTAAAAGCATTTGCTCCCTTTGAATCCTCCTCCTCCTTTCCTCTCTCCTTGCCCTTGTTGCCCGGACTTGATGAAGAACCTGCACCTGAACCGCCACCGCCACCGCCACCGCCAGGCGTGTTCTGCCGCGGCGGCTGCTGCTGCTGCGTAAGAGTCGCAGGTTGAATCCATATGAACCCAGCGCCCACCGCAAACACAAAGCCCAACGTGAGGAGGAGCGCGGCCCAAGCTGGCAATGCAGGTCCTCGCGCATGTTGCAGTATGGGATCGTACGATTGCACTCTGTTTGCTCTCGCTCCGTGCGGGACCTGAGCAGCAGGCGGTAGAGAAGGAGAAGAAGCTTGTTTGGGCATGTAGAAGGAGTACACGTCCCACTCTCCCTCGAAGCCGTCTCGCGCGGCTGTGCGTGTGCGTGTGCGTGTACATGCGCTGCGCCTGCAGCAGTGTGGGGATAGACGATAGCAGCAGCAGGTTCGGGCGGAGCAGGTACACCAGGCATGCCCCATGAACCCACGTGATCCCTATAAAGTCTCAAGTGTGGACGATGAGGCTCGAAAGGGTCGCCTGCCGCAGCAGCAGGCGCACCGCATCCCGCTATCGATCCGCTCGCGCATTGGAGGCTGGGTAGACTTGCACCGTTGCTGCTGCTTCGTGATAGGTGCGCTATAAATAGTGTCAGACCGCAAGAGAACAGGACAATGGTGAGCGTGGGTAGTTGACCTGTCACTGTGATTGTGGGCGAGGACGAGGGAGGGTTGGTGGAGGAGGATTGGATGTTGGATGGATTGCTATCGCTCATGATTGCCTGGCTATTTGTTGGGCTGTCGAAGCAGCCCGCAAGTGCTCAGCCGTGAATGTCGAGCAGATAGAAGCGTGCAGCATGGCAGGTGCCCATGGGCAGGAGCATGAAGAGAGGGGCTTTGGGTGCGCTCTCTTCTCTCCACTGAAAGCTCGACCGCACGCGGCCGCCATCTCTCCATCTTTGCATTGTTGATTCTTGATTGCCCTCCTCTTCCTCACAATTGTGATTAATTACAGCGGCGTACCTCGATGCTGTTATTTGACTCATCACTACATCAAACATTAAACTCACCATGCAACATCCACCCCCCCGCCGCAATCACAATCAAGTCGTGATTTCTTGCGCAGTCGCATAGATGAGGACTCGACTGCGCATATATATGATGGCGACTGCGGTGCGCATGCTGCATATATGGCCGCCACTCGATCGTACCGCGCGCAGCTGGCGCAGCATATTCAGCCGCGCGTATATGGCCGCGCGCAATAACCAGCAGCCCAGCGCATCCCAGCCCATTCAATCAGAATCTCAAATCATTCGATCGGGACGACCAATGATGGGCATCAAACTCGACGATGCGCGTCTGATAATGCTGTGCGTGTTCGGTGTACGCGCGCGCGCCATTCCGGAAGAAAACCCAGGAATCGTGAATGAATGAATGCCGTGAAGTGTGATTTCGCTATTTGATCCCCGTCCGCGTCCTGGTTTCATCTTGAAGGCGGGAACCGGCGATGATGAATGGTGAATGCGAGTCGCTATTGCAACCAAGCTGTCCTGGTCTTCAATTGGGTGAGGCAGCGGCAGCGATTCGTAAGTTAAGAAAGGTCACGCCTGACGCCCTGGTGAGTCTTTTGCGAGTTCCCAGCAGTCATATGTAGTTTGAGTCTCTTCTGACGCCCGGCCCGGCAGCGGCTATCGCATAGGGACCCCAGGGTCACGCGCGCATGCATGCCTGCTGTCATCCATGTCCCACGCACTCAAACTTCATCACACCCATCATCAAACTTGCAATTGCCCCTCGCCATTTGTGAAGATCAAAAATCTCTACGCAGAAAGCGACACGTGACCATGCAGGGCCGGAATCAGCTTGTGCGGCTGACAGAGCAGACCTCCACATCCGTGCAACACGCATGGGCAGCAGCGACGCCGCTTGCCCTCCGAACGTCTATATCAACACCCAAGGGAAACTACGACGTCTCTGTAGATCTGGTCATCTCAAGCCAAAGACATTTGCGATTAGCACTTTGACTTGTTTCATCCTCCCCTGTCCCAAGACTTCGCTGAAAGGTCGATTGCCTTTCCGCCCTCTCCTCTCCTGCCCCCGCACCCTTGGCGATTCACGCTGAAGTGTGGGAATGTACGCGCTCAAAGTAGCTGGAATCCGCTTTCTGCGGTTCCTCATTCCAGTCGTGCTCAAGTTCATGGGTCCAAAAGCGCACGGTCCGCCTGCCAAGCCCAGCATCAAGCTGCGTCTCAAGACCAAGTCCAAACGTCGAGTATTGATTCACATTTATCAACCGAGCAGCAACAGCAGCAATCTCTCTCCTTCTCCTCCTTCTCCTCCTCCTCCGGGCAGCTCTACTGCCTCAAGTCGGAGCGCAAGACCAGCAGCCATCATCAATTTGCACGGCTCGGGTTTCTGCTTCCACTCTTTTGGAGAGGATGGCAAATTTTGTCAATTGATGGCGGATAGCATCAACGCCATCGTCTTTGATGTCGACTATTCGCACGCCCCCGAGCATCCTTTCCCAGCAGCAAGCGAGGATGTGGATGCCGTCTTGTCCTTCTTGCAACAAGGTTGCATCGCATCCGACGATGCGGAGGTGGAGGTGGTGGTGCAGCAGCAGCAGCAGCAGCAGCAGCAGCAGCAGCAGCAGGACAAACCCCACACGAGCCCACAAGCCTCTTCCATAAATTGGGATGCCTCCAAAATCGCTCTGACCGGCTTCAGCTCCGGCGGAAATCTCGTCCTCACAGCCTGCGTTCGCGCTCATCAGCGCGGAGACGCGAGCATCAAAGCAGTGGTCGCCTTCTATCCTTCCACCGACCTCGCCGAATCTCCTTACAACAAGCCAGCTCTATCTCCATCAAAAGGCGCAGCCGGCGGTGTCCTTCCTCCCCAGCTTCGCCACTTCCTCTACGCCTGCTACCTGCCTCCACCGCAAAAGAGGGACGACCCGCTCGTCTCGCCCATCTACGCATCGACCCAAGCTTTCCCGAGCAGCACCACCATCATCACGTGCCAGGGCGATTCGCTGGCTAGAGAAGCGCGGAATCTGGCCAAGAAGCTCGAGGAAGCTGGACGAGATGTGGTGCATTACGAGGCAAAAGGTCAAGGACATAACTGGGACAAGATGGTCAAGGAAGGCACAGAGCCGGCCAAGCTGAGAGACGAAGCCTACGAGCTCGCGATGAACCGTCTGCAAAAGGCCCTAGAATTCAGCGCAGCAGCCTGAGCAAGCATGCGGGGGAAAATGTTATTGGATACCACTTAGCGGCACTGTAGCAAGAAAAAAAAAACAAGCAATACAAATGCAGGGCATGAGCAAGTTCGGGTGACGGTCAAAGGTGACGATGAAGTTTCAGACTCGAGCAGGCACTTCTGGTCTGGTACACAAGATTGACAAGTCTGGGACGCATCATTCTTCTCTCGGCTCTCCGCGCTTGTGCTAGCGCACACACCTCAGTGAAAAGTCCGATGGAAGGAGGGCACAGTGGACGCCGTGTCCGGACGCGACGGTGCTTCACCAAGCTCCTCTTTCCACGAGCTCGGACTGATGGCGCGCTGCTCGGCCATTTTGGCGCGGTGCCTGCGCAAATAAGCAAGCTCCTGCGACAAGCCCGTCACCTCTTCCTGAGCTTGCGGCCCGTCAATAGACTGCCCGCAGACTTGGACAGAGTGTTCTGTGTAAGCCGCTGCAAAGTACGGTTGCAGCGAATCGACGCCCTCGACGGATCTTGGCTCGTCTGATGGGCATCCGACGAAGCTGATCGAGCTACGCCTTTCGGGCGAGGCCCCGCTCACGGACGTTGCCGAAGCGCGTGTACTGTGAAGCTTTCCTGACAGCGCACTCGATTTGCGGCGCAAGAGCTTCCCGCCATCGGCCAATCGCTCGTGACTGAGTTGTTCAGCCGCATCGTACTTGGCTTTCAGGGAGGACACGCTCTGTGTGCGCTGCTTGAGCGTCAAGGGCGACATCAAGAGACTGCCCTCTGTCGCTGTCCCGTGTCGCTGCGACGGCGCCGAAGAGTAATCCAGCGAAGTTGTGTGAAAGTAGCTGTCGGGTATACTGCTGGACGGATCGGATGTGAGAGTGGTCGCCAGCGAAGGAGTGGAAAGTGCTGGTGACTCAAATGTGGGGCTGATGCGGGAGTTTCGTCCAACAATGATCTCGCCAACAACTGCGTGAAAAGCTTCCGTGGGCTCCTTGGAAGTCAAGCCCTCGCTCCCCAGACCGAGAGTGAAATGGCTGGACGAGTCGCACGTGGCTTTCGAAGAGTGCGTCGAGGTTGCAGTAGAGTGTTCTCGATGCCTTCTGTTCGTGGTGCCGTGCAACGGCCCGCTACCTTTTGACGAAGATGTGCGATACTCGTTCAGCACACTACTTGCAGAGACTCCGACAGCATTCGCACGACTTGCAGGGCTGCCAGACTTGTCGACTGTCCAATTCGAGGGCATGGCAAGAGGGCTCTCCGAGAGACAACGAGCATCGTTTGGGCTCAAAAACTCGTAGCAGTCGAGCTGGGTGGCAAGTAGAGAAGCTGCACGCTCCAAAAAGCGGTGTTCTGAGAGGTGCCGCTCAAGGCTCATCAGCGCCGTTGCGATCGTCTGATGGACCGATTGTCAACTCACCAACATCTTGAAGCAGACGCGACCCCTCGCAACTCAGCGCGACGAGGACGCACCGTGACCTTGCAGCAGACTCGGAAACGCCTGCTGTCGACGTATCGGGGCGGCAGGGCGCCATGACGCCCGAAGCAAATTGCAAAGCTCTACCCGAGGGGCTCATGCCTAGCCAAGGCAGTCGGGTGCCACGGCCACTTCGCTCGGAGAACTGAACCACGTGCAGCGCAGCACGAGCATTCTCGTGCACTTCTTCGTCCAATGGGCATGCGAGGTTGGGGCTAGCCTCGCTCAAACCGCAAGAGATGATGATCTCTGACGGTCGACCCACCTTTGCGACGTAAACGGCGTCCATGGAAACCGCAGCCGCAAGCGTCTTTACGGCAGACTCCAGGCTCGCTTTGCTGGCTTTGCTAGCTGGGTCGCTATAGCTCCATTGCGCCTCGCATTCCGCGTTGCTCTCCATCGCAGCCTCAATTCGACTGAGCTCGGACACCTCATCGAAAAGACTTGCAGCGACTGGGGTGCCTGGTAGGTGATAATGCTTGACGCTCGAGGTACTGTTCGCCATGGACAATGACGAAACATGAGACGGAGTGCGCGAGCGAGAGCCGATCAACGGCGTCGACATTGCGGTGGCAGGGCCTTCTACCTTTGGCGTAATCGGGATCTTGAGCAACTTGTGCATCTTGCTCAAGGCTAAGGCGATGATTCGGTCAGTCCTATACGCTATGTAGAGAGCATGTCAAACACACGCACCAGTTTCCAACTTCGACGTCAAGCTGTCCAGCTCCATCTCGCGAACTCGATCGAGAGCCTGCTCAAACTCCAGCGCCAAGGCCCGCAGCCATCGATCGTCGGATGTTGTCCAGCCTTGGCGAGGGCGGCTGGACGAGATGGACAAAACGGCTGTCGGTGAGGCATATGCTTCATCAGTCGAACATTTCCCGACGCTTCTCGATCAGCGCTACACATACCGATGGGCAGCTTATCCTCGCTCATCACAGGGACACCAGCGTAGAAGCGCGTCTGTTCGCCGCTTTGCACGACTGGCAATTCCGTGAAACGAGGATCGATGAGGGCGTCGGGGACGACAAAGGCTTCGCCTCGGTTCAGAATCGTATGCGCCTGCACGCGGTGAATAGACGAGTGAGTGCGGGCAGGGGTGTGCAAAAAAAAACAAAAAATCGAGCACAAAGACAAGCGAACAAGCTCACATCTAAGCTATGCGGCCGAGGTGAGGTTGAGGGTGATTGGGCACCAGGAGCATGACCGCAAATCGAAAAGATGGACACCTTTTCCTTTTCGATCCACACGATCCGACAAGACCCATCCGGGCCGAGTCGAGCCAGAGCTCTCTCCGTCAAGCAATCCGCTACCGCTTGGAGCTCTTCACGAGGCCCACGACGCTCGTCTGATGATTGCACCTCTTCCGCTAGACTGGCAGTGACAGCAGGAGCTTGTCGATGTTTTAGCCGTACAGCTTGCCCGGCCGAAATGTGTCCTTGCGAAGAACCCACAGACTCATGTCGGCGCAGAGCATCGCAGCGCGCAAGAGCCTTTAGACGAGCTTGCTCGAAGCTACACAAAATGAGAAAACACGTCAAGCGGTACTCCTAGTCGGACAAAGGTAGAAGAGGTGGTCTTCGCGACACTCACTTTGGCAGAGGGGCAGGCATGCCTCCTCGCACGACTCCTTCCGACGTTGGCACACCTGGCATGACGTCGGGCACAGGCGGCTCAGTAGACCGAGCACCTTCGCGAGTATTGACTTCCCAAACGACGGTGCTCATCCGACTCTCATTACTGGAGCGATCCGCACCTCCGTGCGAGTGCGTACTCGCACCGCTACCCGTGCTCGGTCGTCGAGAGGCCGGCCTGGGTGGCCGAAGCGAGTCCCTAGCATGGCTCTGGTTCTGAGCGTCGGTGGGAGGAGCGGGAAGCGGACCTGTAGGCGGCGGAAGTGGAGAGGAGCCTTTCAATGCAAGAGTGTTTCCCCTTGCTAATCGCGGCGCGCCACGATCCGAACCTGTCGATTTGACCTCAAGGGCAGGGTGCAGCGGATGATTTTCGTACGAGACGGAGGACACTGGAATCTTGGGAGGGTCGCTGAGATCGACGGCGCCAGCCGCGTACAGCGTAACGAAATCAGACCAAAATGCAATCGGCGCATGCTCCGAATGAGACTTTGAGCTCAAGGGCCAGTGGGGCGGATCATCCGCCCAAGGGCTGCGAGCAACATTTGGGGTCGTGTCACCCAGGCGCAGACCTCTCAGCCTTGACAGCGTCGTGGCGCTGTACTCGTCCGCAAATGGCAACGGAGCGCCCAACATGCTCTGCAGCGGCCGGTCACTGACCGGCGGCGGTGCGATTCCTTGCGCCTGTTCCGATTTTGTTCGTCTGCCCAGCTTTCGGGCGAGCCACGCGGAAGGCGACCGCGAGACGGGTGGCTCAGTGTCGGGCGCTTTGTGACGTCGCAGGAGCGACCTGGAGGAAGGCGCTGGGCTAGGCGCAATGTGCGCACTAGCTGCGATGGTGATGCTCCTCGCCGGCGAGCGATGCGACGCCATCGCAGATGGCGCCACTTTGCTTTGATACGTGGAACTGGAGGCGACAGAGGACGCTTCTGTGCTGCGGCCATCCCTATCGTCGGGCGTCCAAGGGGGCGTATCTTGGGCGGTTCGGTGGAAGCGCGACATGTAGCTAGATGACTTGCTTGGGATGGAGGATATGGTAGAGGACTCGAGCTGAGAGTCTAGGGGTGGTGTGTGGTAAGAAGACTCGGGAAAGACAGAGAGTGGATGATCGTCTGCTGCGGTTGCTCGATCGTCTCGGATGGGACAGGGCATTTGAGAATCGACTGGGTTTCGACGTGAGGTGAAGGCGCGGTAGGACAATTCAGAACGTGTGCTGTTTTGCGATGCACTGGCGTGTGCAGTGCTAGAGTGCGATCGACGCCGAGATGTAGAGACGTGCTGAATCGGTTGACCGGACGCTGAGGAGGAGAGGAAAGGATGAGAATTGGCGTGAAAAGGGTGGAAGGAGGTGTGAGATGTGGCTTGTCCTTGATGAGAGGCTGAAATTGGCATGATGACACGGTCTGGTATGGACATGCTGGCAGGTGGCCTTTAGGGACAAAAATGCTTTGATTCGCATTTGAAAGACTGCGCCGCTTAATTTGTCCCTCTAGGAAGACTCGCTCAAGAGGTCAAGTGCGAGTGCGGAACGCGGTGCGGTGCGGCGGGCGCAAATCAAAACGTCGGTCAATGACGAAGATTAAATGTCGATCCAAGGAATTCCATCGCCAGTCAGAGTGGTCCATTTAAGTATAGGCAACCGATCGAGCAAGCAACGTTGGTGGCTGACGCGCCTGGAGGGGGGGGGGGGGGCGGTAATTGTCCACCCACACCGTGCGGCGCGAGTCACAGTCGTGAGTCGTGTGCGTGTGCGTGTGCGTGACGATCGGATCAGGTGCGGCGAGGCGAGCAATCTGGAATGCGCTTGCTCGCGTTGCGATGAATGTGCGCAGACCTTTGATTGCGATTCTGATTCCTTGGCAGGATGCGTTGCAGCGTGGAGCGTGCAGCTCGACGATGCAGAGCTCGAAACGTCGAGGACAGACTGCTGCTTCCTCCTTCCTCCAAGGCGTGTGCGTGCTGGGTACACTGCCAGTCGCGCTGCGGCCGTGCGGCGAGCGTGGGAGTAGCCGGCCGTCTGGATAGGCGCCGAGAGAGTGGGCGGACTTGAAAGCGCGCGAGCCGTTGCTGTCGTTGCTGCTGAATTAAGGTGGATGCAAGGACGCGGTAAATTTGGACAAGCCACTGATGGATGACGCCCTTTGAAGACACACGCAATGAGAGTACCGCTCGCGCGCGCGGTGAGCGCTCAAGTCGACGATCGATCGAGTCAGGAGCGTAGGTGTGAGTATAAGTCAAGGGCACAAGGTTGTTGTCATGTAACATTGACGTGATAGAAGGTCCGTCGACGAGAGCATGATGACCAAGTTGTACCACAAGTCGACAAGTGGGTTGGAAATGGCTGCTGCCATCGAGCGCCTCTCACGAAGTTGGAGGGTCCCCTACCCTGACCTCGCAGCACTTTGTCTGCGGATGGCTGACTGGTGGCATTGACATCCCAGCTCCGCGTCAGCGTCAGCATCAGCATCATCGGTCCCGCGGTGTCGCCGCGGCTCGGTGCAGTGTGAGTCATCAGTCGCATCAGCTAGCGGATCGAGCTGCTGTGATGCCTTCCTCGGTCGATCCTTCCTCCCCAAGACGGAAGTTTTTGTAGATTCATCTTCCTTTCCCCAATTTGTCCCTCGTCTAGTGCGCTCGCGCGCTTTCTCGAATTGTGAGTGGTCGCAACGAAGTGGCGTGAAGCGCTTTGCCTGGGGCCGCTTAGATGCTGCATCCAGCAGCATCCATCGCGCCTTGCCATCGCGATGTGGCTGTCGCAGTGAAAGGATGTCCTGCGCGCTCCCAGCAGCTATAGCATGGGCACGGGAAGTCTCGTCACAGATTGTGATTGTGAACGTGTGTTCCTGCTGATGACCCGCTGCAACCGCGCGCGCACCTCTCGCACCCCCGCCCGCGCGCGTCGGTACACTCACACTCACGACTCTGACTGTGATGCCGCTGCAGCACCAGCAGCATTCATCATAATCGTAAGCGTCGGGCTCGCTTCGGCCGCGCGCGTGATTCACGCACGATCCACCATCAGCGACTTCGGAAACCGCGCGCGAATTGCAGAGTGCGTATAAGCAGCACTCTCACACAGTACAGCCCCATCGGCCAACGACATACAGGTATAGGGTGACAAATCTACAAACGCTCCTCATCGATCGCGACACTCGTGACTGGTCATCCACGGCCGACATCTTGCTTCGGAGATTCAAAATGTCGGCGCTAGGCGGGCAGCGCGAGGAGAATCAGGATCACGAGTGTGAATGAGCCGACGCACGCACCCACGGCCCAAAACGCACGAGCAGGCAGCAGCAGCAGCAGCAGCTATATAGCATCAGCAATCACATGCAGCAAAGCAGCGACAACAGCCCGCGCCCCGTTCGGCAACCTTACCGTGCCTTGCTATCGCGAGCAAACTTGCGAGGCTTGGCCGGGGCGCGCGCGGTGAAGCGCGCAGCTAAAGGTGAATGTGATGGCTACACATGACGATAGGATCGAGGGAGTCGCTTGAGGAAATGTAGAGTCGGCCTGTCCTCATCAGCAGCGCGTACCGTGCGTGTACTGGTAGTAGTCACAGTCGGTCGAGTGTGAGTACGGCAATCGCGCTCATGGCGTGCGCGCGGTTTGCCTCATGTCGATCGCAACTTTACTCGACCGGCGAGGCCATGACTGCCCTGCTCCCGTGGCGAAAGTCGAGGCGCTGAAGCCCGCACTAGCCGCTATTTCTTTTTCTCTTTGTATGTTCTGATAAACCTTATTTTCTCCCCTCCTAGACCGTTGCAATAGCGATTGTCCAGAGAGCAGAGCTAGTCAGAGCAGTCGCGAGCCTTGAGGGAAGACCGACTCTTTCACCACGACAGGCGGCGCCGGTGCTGGTACTACCACTCACACTCATGACAAAATGTCGCGTTATCCATTCCACCGCTTTGTGGACTCTTTGCCATTAGCAGTGCTCCAATAAACGCCGAGTGGGCTCTGATACCCGATGCGACGAGCGGCTAACACGGCAGAAGTTGGATGCGTTTGCACCTCGCGCGGGCATCACGCTTTCCAATTCCCAGAGGTTTCGGGCGGGCGTGCGGCGCCTCCGTTTGGCCCCACTCCGCGCATCGACCGCAAGCGCTGGACGTGGACAGGCGAGGCAAGGGTTCGCGAGCGCCCCATGATGGAGGTACCTGAACTCACTGTCCTTCGCTTAGTCGTGAGGTTGGGCAGATCGAGAAAGATAGCCTCGGCAATAGCAAGACGCGGACGTGCGTGCGAGAGTCTCTGCATGCTTGTGCAGGAGAGAGGCGTGGGAATTACAAATCACGATCGGAGTCTTTATTTTGGGCAGGAGAAGTGCGCAGCTAAGGGGATCCTCCCGAATCTTGACCTCATTCGGATGCGCTCTGGTCCACACTTAGAAAGTCGCACTTGATGTGCGCATTGTCGACAGAGTGCTCAGCACAGTGAAGCAATCGCACCTTGTTGGTGCGATAATCAGCACCAACTCCAAGGTCTGTGCTGTGTGGCTTGAGAAACGAATGCATGGCCCTCCCCTCGCATCAAGGCACAATTAAGGCACAAGGCACAAATTCTCCTTTCGGCTCGGTCTAGCGAGCTGCGCTCGTGCAGCGCGGCGCGCAGCAAAGCCCCTGCTGCGTGAGCCGGCCCCAACCCACACCGAGCTAGCTTGCCCTTGCGCTTCGCTCGCTTCCATGCAATAAGTCGGGAGCGGTCTTGCACACATCGATTCTTGATCTTACAGCAGGCAAGTGCGAGAAAATGTGCATGCGCAACTCCGTCCATCGCCCAGCGCCCTCGTCGATCCGCTCGTGACTACAGCGTCCAGCAGGCGCAAGTGCTCCTCATGGCTTCCCCAAGAAGGCAGCCACCCACCCAGAATTCACGATTGGCATGCTTCACGTCAACACGTCAAAAGTTGCGAGTCACGAGTGAGGGGTGCCTTGCATGGCCCCGTTCGGCGAGCAGCAAGAATCGTACTACTACTACTGACCTGACGCGACGGAGCTCAAAGACAGGTAGGCAGGCCGCCCTTGCATTATTGCCTTCACAGCTAGCCGCGCCGAAAGGTCCAAAGTCTTCGTCTCTCGTAGCACATCGAGTCTGATGCCATTCACGATTCGATGGCGTCTCGCAGGTTGCTTGCCGCTCCATTTGGTCGCCGCTCGCATGAACGAGCACCAACAAAGAGCGGTCACGCATGTCAAAAGGCGTGTGACCCCTCAGGGGCCTTGCGTGGGAGTCGCAATCAAAAGCACTCGCGCAGCTCGACATGCCGTCAGGGCATGGGAAGCTCAAACCAAGGCCCGGACGAGGGCACTATTCTGATACGACCGCGCTCCTGAGCAGCAGCGCTCATCATCATCTCGTTTGGAGTCATCTAGAGGGCACAAGGTAACCGGATGACATTTGGTCTTGAAAAAAAAAGGCGTATTGTGATGAGAAAGGCGTGGCTAGGCACGCGCGAGATGATCTGGCAGAGTCAGTCGTCGGGGAGAAAATGTGTGGATGGTATGGTGTAGGTAGACGCGCGTGTCGTGCGTGCAAGGAGCCCCGAATGGAGATTCGGATTTTGTTTGAAAAAACGCGAAGAGTACAGGAGCGCAGCAGCCAAAGATTGGACGAGATGTCGGCTTCTCTCGCAACGTCCATCGCTTTGGCGCTTTGTTTGAATCAAATGAGGACACAAGGAGGGAGCCAACGCTCTCAGCTACGAAAGGCAATGTGCACTCGTTCGGTCACTCCCAGCTGGTAGGAACAACGGGTTGCTTGGGGCCGCCGTCTGCCTTTCCTCCGTCATTTTGGACCTTCTTGTTGCTGCCGCCACCTTGATGAGGTGCGCCGCTAGCGTTTCCACCAGCACCACCTCCCCTGTTCTTCTTTCCGCCTCTGTTGCTGTTGTTGTTCCTCTTCTGGCCTCCACTTCCTTCCTTCTTGGCGCCTTCATCGCCGCTCTTTGCACCTCCGTCAGTCCCGGCAGCGTTTGAATCCGCTTTGCCATTTGCTGGCGTGTTGGGAGTGGTCGGCGTTGCTGCTGATCCTCCAGCACGACTGCGAGCAGACTCGTTGCCAGAGGCTCTACCTTCGGCGTCGGATCGACCCGTGCCCTCGTTGTCGGATCGACCGCTAGCATTACCACCACCGCCCCTGCCCCTGCGTGCCTTGCCTCCACGCTTGGAAGCCGTACCGGACGTCGAATCTTGCTTGTTGCCGGTATCGCTATTCTGAGCTGATTCACCCTTCAGCGAAGAGGCGCCGTGACTGTGGTTCTTGCCATGGTGCGATCCAGGCTTGGTGGGTGTGGCGCTCGACTGTGCCGCTTTGGCTGCTGCTGGCTGGGTAGGTGGCTGCGCATTGTTGGATGGAGCTGCCGCCAACGGGCTTTTGCCGGGAGATGCAGTGAGCGTAGGACCCGCCGGTGCGGCAGGAGGGGGGATGCTCTTGGCAGGGGTGGCGACGGGCGTAGCGGCGCTCATGGGCATGTTTGAGCGCCTGTACGCAAAGTTGAAACCTTGAGATCGAGTCTCGGCGCTGACTCTACCATCTTTGATGTCGAGCACCAAGGACCCGTAGGCAGCATCTGGCAAGTTCCAATTCCAAGTGTTCTTCCATGCAGGCTCCTCGGCAGCTGCGCCAGTCGCAGTCGTGACGGGAGGAATCTTGTTGGTCACAGCGAGCGCGTGGTTCAGCAGAATTCTCTGAGCATCGTCGATGACGCTCTCCACCTGCGACTTGACCGCTTCCCAGACTTCGTTGAAGGCAGTCTTGGAGTGCAAAAGCTTGTTGCGGAAGTTTTCCGTGTCGTGCTGAACGCTGAATTCGTTGTACGAGACGCCATAACGGAAATGCAAGCCTGCGCTGATGGTCAAGTCAGCTTTCAATGCCAAGGCAAGCTGTGCGAGCAAACCCTCGCGACCTGGCGAGGCGTGGGTGACCAGCAAGCGAGTCTCGGTCGGGTCGTAACACTGCGAACATGAGCACCGTGCTGTGTCAGTACGGGAGTGCATGACACCGAGCAACTTCTGTGTGCTTCTCACCTTTTGCGCGGTGTCGATGAGCTCGCCAATCTGCAGAACCGTGGTCCACATCGTGCCTTGCCCGCCCGCAATCGTGGCCGAGCCATCGCCATTGTCGAACAGCTTGTGAAGGACGACAGCTCCGCCAAGTCCAAACAAACGCAATCTTACGCCGCCCACCTCCAAGACATGGCTACTGGCTTCGTCCAGGACGTGGAGATTGGGCACGCTGTACTCTCCCGTTCTGAAGCGCTCCAGCACCGCAACGTCCTCACAGGCTCCCCACACCGCATATACGGGCACGTCGAAGGCGAGGGAGCCGGAAAGGAAGGACTGCAATTCTGAAAGAAGTGTACCGGTGCCTTGGCTCGCACTCTGAGCTTGCAACTGAGCCCGCACAGAAGCGACAGGAGGGGCTCCAGGGCGCGAAGGGTCATTTCCGAGGAGCTTTTGGCGTAGCGAAGCCGATATGAGGGTCGAGTATTGTACGAGGTGGCGCAAGGTGCTGAGCCAAGACGGCCAAAGTAAGGTCAGCTGACATTGATTGACGCATACAAACCTGGCATGCCGACTCACCGGTCACTGATGCGGTCGAAAGAAGCTTGCTCGTAGAAACCAAAGTCACCAGTGTGAATGATCGCCTGAGCATTGTGTTCTCTAGCAAGAGCATTCAAGCTAGAGAGGTTGCCTGTGCAGGGCAGAGCAGATTCAGGTGTGGGGATCGGCGATTGCTGGCGCTTAGACGCAACAGACGCTACAGATCATCCTCATCAGTCTCACCTCTGACATCGGCAATGCAAAGCAGTCTTCCACCAGGCCCATCGATGACGTGGGGAGGGGCGGCTGGCTGGATGGTGTCCCTACGAGAAGAGGCGCTCGCACCGCTCACTGAACGAGCTGGAGCCACGCCACCCGGTGGAGGGTGCAGCGTGGAACCGTTTGTGGGAGCACCGCCATGGCCAAATGTAGCTGCTGTGCCATGGCTAGGCGCGGGAGAAATAGCATTGGTGCGAGGAGAAGACATACTGAGGTAGATTGCCGGGGTGGGCCGTTCGCAGCGCAAGAGCGCAAGGAACCTGATTTGAGAAGGAGAGCGAGGATGGGATGGACAGGTATGGCAAGGCGTTGGACCTTACCTTTGCAAGGCTGGGTTGGGTTGAGCTCGGGACGAAGTTTGTAGGAAAGGTGCTTGCGCGTATTCGCCACCCAGAATCGGCCTATTCAAGGTGATGAGTCGTGAGAGTGATGTACGAGGAGGGGTCGATGTAGAGACTCGCGACGGTCCAGTCCAACACGAATGTGAATGATGGCTCGACAGCAGTCGACAAACCCACGACTAATTGTGATTGTGACTTTCTACAAAATCCGCGCGCACGGCTTCAAGACGACGACTTGACGAAGAGACGGCTCCAATTCAACGCGCAACGCGGGCCAAATCCGCGATTGACGCTGTGCTACATAGCTGCTATAGCTGCTGCTGTTGCTGCTGCTGCTGGATGCGTGATTTACTCATTGATTAGAGCTTTGATCTCCCCGCAGGTTTGGGAGCAGAACAGAATCTTCTCGATTTGTGTTGGAAACGCGTGGGCGCGTTGCTTTTCAGGTTACAAGCGTGCGCAACGCTACCGTCAAAGAGACGCGTCGTTCTACAAGCATCACGTACCATGATGAAGAGCGCGGCAGCAGGCAGCAGCGAGCGATTCGTGATTCGTGATGCGTGATGGATTTCGTTCTCTTGGACCGGAGCAGTCTGTGCATATAGACACGCTTACCCGTAGCCTCACGATCAAAGGCAGCGTGGCATGGACAGCATCTCAACCTGACTCCATACTGACTGCTCACACCTCAGCATACCAAACGGCTAACTGCTTGCGATCAATCACAATCACATTTGCGCTCAGCTGTCAACCGCTGGCTTAAATCTGCGCACTTTCGTGATATCCGCTATTTTGTACTCTTCCATCACAAACCCTTTTGCGAAACAGCCGGGGCTCAGCACCTGTCATTAGCCAAGCTCGCACTGCCCGTGTAGTAGCGGGACTACTGGCCTGGAATCCTCCTATCATCACACGTGCGGACACCCGCAGGCGCTCACCACGATGCCTGCCAAGCAAGAGGGCATGATCTTCAAGGCCACCTACAGCGGTGTGCCTGTGTACGAATGTCTGATCAAAGGCGTGAGTACTGGCTGGCTCTCTGCTCCACGATGATCGGATGCATGCGCTAACACCGCGACGACTGCTTAGGTTGCTGTGATGCGACGCAGATCCGACTCGTGGATGAACGCTACACACATCCTCAAGGTTGTGGGCCTGGACAAGCCACAGCGTACCCGCGTCCTGGAACGAGATGTGCAAAAGAACACGCATGAAAAGGTGCAGGGTGGATACGGCAAATATCAAGGTGCGTGCGAGCGGTCTTGAGAGGGCAGCGCTCGTGCTACATGTCGAGCAAGCTGACGACTTGATGCTGGACACTAGGTACCTGGATCCCCTTGGAGCTAGCTGTCCAGCTGGCAGACGAGTACAAGGTCGCTCATCTTCTTGACCCGATTACCGGCTATCAGCCCACCGCCGAGTCGCCTCCACCAGCTCCAAAGCATGTCATTGCGCCATCCAGTCGTTCCAAAAAGGCTTTGGGCGAGGCTCGCGCTGGTGCTCGGCGCGCCACGAGCCTAGAGTCGGACAGCGAGATACTGAGCGGAGGTCGTGCGCAGGGCACGGAGGGCACAATGAGCCCCAGCCCATCTCAAATCAGCAGCTCTAGTCGCACACCCAGCCCCATCGCTGGTCAATCGGCAGTGCCGACCTACTACACCTCGCAGGGCGCTGGTGCAGTCCGCAGCCAAGGTGCTGGAGGTGCAGCAGCAGCTGCTGCTCATAGCATGGGCATCGACCCTTATGTACGGGAGCCCAGTCCTCAGTCCCGATATGCCGAGATAATCCTGGACTACTTCATCTCGGAGACGACGACTATTCCACCCTTGCTCGTCTCTCCGCCCGCCGACTTTGATGCGAACATGTCCATCGATGATGACGAGCACACTGCGCTCCACTGGGCTTGCGCCATGGGACGGATTCGTGTAGTCAAGCTGCTTCTTTCTGCAGGAGCCGACGTGTTCAGGGTGAACGGCTCGGGTCAAACTGCCCTTATGCGAGCGGCCATGTTCAGCAACAACTACGACTTGAGAAAGTTCCCAGAACTGTTCGAGCTGCTGCATAGGTCCATTCTCAACATCGATCGCAACGATAGGACCGTCTTTCACCATGTCGTCGACTTGGCCCTTTCACGCGGCAAGCCTCACGCTGCTCGATACTACATGGAAACCATGGTCAATCGTCTTGCAGAATATGGCAGCCAGCTGGCAGACATTCTCAACTTTCAAGACGACGAAGGAGAGACACCTCTGACCATGGCAGCAAGAGCGCGTTCCAAGCGTATCGTCCGATTACTTCTTGAACACGGCTCGGATCCCAAAATTCGAAACAAGGACGGCAAGAGCGCCGAAGATTACATCGTCGAAGATGAGCGCTTCCGAGCCAGCCCGCCCCGCGGAGCAGGCTATGGAGGGCTACTGGGTGAAGGCGCTGCAACGAATGCAGCTCTGCACACCAGCGAAGCCGGTCAACGCGCCGGTGGTAGAGCAACACAGCTGATGCAATCTCTTCTGGGCAATCTGGCGGACAGTTACGATTCGGAGCTGAACAGCGTGGAGAAGAAGCTGGCTCAAGCTCACGCTCTGCTGGCCCAGATCCAGGCCGAAATTGCAGAGTCGGCCAGGCAAGAAGCTGCAAAGCAGGCAGTGGGCGGACCGGGTGGGGACGCCACGTCGGAAGCAACCGCAGATGGTGTCAAGGGTCTTGCTAATGCTGAACTGGCTCTGACTCGCGGAGTGGAGAAGCGCAGCCGAGAGCAGATGGTCAGAGAATGGGCAGAAGTGGAAGAAAGCGTGAAGCGTGTACGAACGGAGAGGAATTTGCCCGATGGAGCCTTGCTTCCCACCTCGAATGGCGAAGCCAGCTCTGCGACTGTCGAGGGTCTGCTCGCTCCTGCGCCAGGAGGCGATACATCAGCAGCCATCGCCTCGCTGCGCCAAAAAGTGACGGACTTGAAGACGAAGCGATCCGAAGTGGTGAAGAAGTTTGTGGAGCATGCGAGGGAGCAAGGAGCTGGGAAACAGGCTTTGGCGTACAGGAGGCTCATCGCTGCGGGTTTCGAGGGAAACATTGGGGCGGAAGAGGTGGATCACGTGGTCAGTGCTCTGGTCGAGCTGCTCGAAGACAACAACAAGGCTGGATCGAGTGGCGCGGGTGGAGAGGGCGCCTTGGCGTCCGATGCCAATGCTAGAACGAGCGGCGCGAATGGTAGCGCCAACGCCAATGGCAACGCAGATCAGGGAGCTGCTGCGCTACTGAAGAGTGTCCGCGCAGGATGAGAGAAAGGCGATGCTGCCCTTCCTCTCGTCAAATGGCCGCTGCTTCGTCAGCTCGATTCTGACGAGGACACGCTTCACCCGCTAGCAATGCCTGTTGAGAAGCCTTGACCAGTCACGCATATCGATTACGCCCCTTGCTCTGATGCCCACGAATACGCTGCTCTTGTACGTCGTTTGATGCTAAATTGATGAATGTTCAGCAATGACAGGATATAGGAGGTGAACGCAATGCAGGTCGGGAGGAGCATATCGAGATTTCACCAGTCCAATTCTGACTTGACCCGTTGTCCTCGCGAACGAGCAGCGCGCCGGGAAGGACTTGGGGCGACCAAAGAGGCCAAGAGGAGATCTTCCGCCTCTAATGCATCCTTTGCGTCTGCCTCTTGCGAAGCCACATCAGACGATCGTCTAGCCACCTCGCTGTCCTCTCCCTTGACCCGTGCGCTCATCGTCATTGAGCCATTAACATTGCTCTGCACACCTTGCGCTCTCTCCACCTCGCCTGTTGGACCAGGGTCCTGCTTCGTCTCCTCGCGCTTGACGCTATGCATACTCTCGGTGGACTCTGGCAAGAGTTCCACTTTGATGCGCGAAGCTGCTCGTTTTGCGTCGATGTGTTTAAAGGAAGGGCACATGCCTTTGCTGCCCAGATGGCACAAGCTGCACGAAAGAAAGGAGGAAAACACGGAGCAGATCGGAGGGCGAGGATGAGCGAGCGGACAGTATTTGCCGAGCACAATGAGCCAGGCAAGCAGTCTGCTGCACTCACTCGCATCTAGGACCAACAGGTACGCAAATCACTTGTCCAAAACCTACGAGCGTCTTGTTGATCGTGGTGTGAAGCTGATCGGGTAGAAAGCTCTGCAATCTCAATCTCGTCTCTTCCGGATTCTTCGTAGGACCCCATCCCAACCTCTGCGTCATTCTGTGCACGTGCGTATCCACTCCAATGCCAGCATTGGTCCCCCAGCAAGCCTGAACGGCCAAAAAGGCCATTTTGGGACCTACGCCCGGTAAAGTGCATAGTTCGTCCACTGTTCGTGGAACATCGCCGTCGTAATGAAGAGAGAGGTAGTGCGCGCTGGAGAGAATGTGCTTCGTCTTTTGATTGTGGAAACCGACTTTGTTGATGAGAGAGTTGAAATGCGCAGGTTGCACGGTCAGGAGCGAGTGGAGTGTCAGGCCGTCCGGTAAGTTGGTCTGCAACGAGCGGACAGCGGCTGCAGTGACTGGATCTTTGGTCTGGGGTGGCATGGTCGCAGGACACGCAGTAAGCCATCAGAAGGCCCAGCGTGCATCGATGAGCAAGTTGGAGATGAGCATGCCTTGCCTCTCGAGCCTGATCATCTCACCTGAGAACTGAGCATGAGCCCAACAAGCACAGCCAACCTTTCCCTCTTTCGTTCCCTCTCCACATCTTCCTTGACTCTATCCTTGTCCCCTCTAAATTCGTCCCTTCCATTCTCCTCGCAACCCATCGTATCTACAGGGGCTCTGATTCTTTTGCGCTGAGCAGACAACACTGCTAATTGTTCTTCCCACTGCAAAGGAGCAGAAAGGATTTCGGATTGTTCGAGCGACAGCTTGATTCGTTTGATCGGTTTGCGCGGAGAGAGGGGCGTGCCGTCTGTGTGTCTCAGCAGCGACGCCTCGTCAGCCTCGTTCGCACCACTCGCATCGGTTTTGATCTTGCGCTTCGTGACCTTGGTGTCTGAGACGTTTCCAGCTTCCTTGCGCTTCGGAGTTGCTCGATTTGTGGTGTTGCGCTTCTTGGGCGTGCAGTAGTCCGAGTCCGATGCGCTTGCCGTCTCGTCATGATCCAGCAGCTCCGAAGGGCTTTCGTGTGTCGACGTGCCGGCTGAAATCTCCGATGCAGATGCTTTGCGCTCGGCATCACCAGCCCTGCACGCCGTCTTTCGCCGCTTCGGCTTGATCTGCTCTTTTTCCTCTTCCTGCCCCTTGCCAGGCACGCTCGACACTCTTCTTCGGAGTGCATAACCCCCAGCCAGCTCCCTGGCCAGAGTGACGCTCTCCGCCAAGCCAAGTGCAGCATCTCGAGCCGCTGTGGCGCCCGATCGGATATTGGGATCCTCTATGAGTGAAGGATTGCTGAGGGATGAGGGCCCTGCTGAACTTGTGCTTGCGCCCGCACTTGGCATGAATAGATCTCGCTTGCGAGGCATCCCTTGGTAAAGCTGCGAGACCGCGGTCGAGTGAGACGTCGAGCGGATCTTGCTGGGCCCAAGAGATGGTGCGATGATGACGCTATCGCAGAGCCGAATGGGTCTGAAGGGCCAGAGTGCAAGTGCGATGCCAGCTCTGAGCATGCGGAGGATGCCTTGGACTCACACTGCTCTCCGCGTCCGCGTCTTTGTTGAATTTTGCGAAGTGAATGGCGGAGCGATGAAGCTGTGGAGGGTGTCGAGGGTGTCGAGTCACACAAACCCTACGATTCGCATTCATGATCAGTCGTGAGTCGCGAGTGGCGGTGATTGCCAAACCTCGAAACAGGATTGGCCACAGATGTGTGCGTATACATGCGCGGGGCGAGTCTCGTGAATAGTCACGTGTCGGGGCGGGTGCGCATTTCTTCGTAGATTGCCGCGGCACGACTTTTTTTGCAACAGATCCCCGCGCGGGGAATGCAGCACTCTCGACTCCAAAAACACAGAGGCTGCATGGCAACGGATCGGAAGCTGCTCGCTGCACATACGCTTCCTGGCACACGACATCCACTCCATCAATCAAGCCGAGGTCAGCCAGCGCAGAAAGCGGACCGCAAAGGGGAGAAGGTTCGGAGAATCGATGCGCAGGGCTGCCGCACTTTGCCTGATTGGGAACAACGCTGGGTCGATCTGCGAGGCCAAGGAGAGACAAGACGAGCACGACGGCCGGGGATGGACGATCTTTTGAAAGGCTTGCTCAATCTGGGCGTAGGATTGCCCAGCACGGATCAAGTGGTGGAGCTGCTAGAGTCTGATGTCAAGTCAACCCAGTCTCTTGCGCAGTTGCTGGCACTGACAACGTCAAGCGCGGAAAAGGATGACAACAACCACAACAACCCCTCGTCGGCCGTCGATCTGATGGGAGCCGAGTTGCTGACCGATGCAGTCAACGCCATCCTTGCAAACTTCAAAAGCTCCATTGATGGCGCAAAAGCTGCTTTTCAGGTGAGCGCAGCATTGTTCAGCAGACGTGAGAGCATAGGTGCAATGTTGATTCCCTTTGCTCGTGAAATGACGGCAACGTAGAGAGAAGAAGCGCAGCTCGACAAACCTACTAAGGTCAAAGCGATACCCCGCAAAGCGCAGCTGTCCAAACATGAAGCGGCACTAGTCAGGATGAGGAACATGTCCGCTCTAGCAGGACACGATCGGACGCGTTTGGTGTTCGACGGTGGCAAGAGTCATTGTTCCTCGGGGAGACTCGCACGAATGAGGCGCATCGGAGTGGCTGAGATGACGCTGGTTCCCAAAGTCTATCGAGGTGAGAGGTGCGAGCAAGCTCAGCTAAGTGCATTTAAACTCATCTCGCTTCGTCCATCAAAGATGCATACCTCGTAGTCAGGCTCATTGCCGAGCCCATCTCGTATCAAGGCGTTCAGCTGCTCGGGGAAGACCCAAAGGGCGATTTGATCTCCATAGCTATTTCGCACGTTTCTTGTACCCCTCTCACATCACACGAGGCGTCGTGCAATTTTCCTACGGGAACCCTTTTGGCTGTCAAGGAGCCTTTTCTCTCTTTGGATCACACAGTCAGAGCCGTCCCTTCCAAACCTGGCATCGGTGTACGCGTCGACTCGCCGACGGACATCATCTTCCTGTCAGGCGAGGATGAAGCGTTGCGAGACGTCCAATGGGCGACACCGCTCAACAGCGGACCCGCGGTCGCACTCGATCATCGCATTACCTGGCTCAGGGATCCACCTCTAGCCGCTTGGCTCGCTAATGGCGCACCCTCACCCGCCCCCTACTCTTCTTCCCAAGAAATACTGCACCTTCTCGAAAGGTTGTTGGTGTTTTCTCGGCCAGGGGCTGCGTGGCGCGAGCTTTGCGGAGCTAGAAAAGCTGGACTGGTTGATGATCGAGCAAAGGACGCGATGGAGATTGAGGGAAGAATCAGATACCTGTGCGAAGACTTTCTAGGCGCCGCGGATGCCTTTAGCGAGTCTCGGCGAGTCCGAGGCGCGCTCAGCTCCCAAAGCGCTTTGAGCGGGCACAGCCCGCCTGCCGTGGATGACGCTTCTTTGGAAAAGAGCCGGAGCCAGGCAGCGCGCCAAGCCTCTTTGCAGAAAGATCCACCTTCGTCTTCCGAAATCAGCTCTCTCTACTTTGCCGCTTCTTCAGGCGCGCGGAAGCTCGACGCTCGGACGTACATCGGCCCGGTCGAGGTACGGGATATCCCAGGCGCAGGTAGAGGTCTGATCCTCACGGAGGACGTGGAACCTGGAAGGATTATCTTGCTGTGCAGGGCTGTGGAACCTCAATATTCTTCTGCCACCCAGTGTGTCAGGGTCAATCTAGAGATGGGTCTGGTCAGTACGACGAGTCAGATCCGAGCCCAGACGGCCTTGATTCATGCTCTGGTTGGTGAGTGACAATTGTAGGCGAGGCGCGGCTCTGCCCCGACAAAAGCTGACGAGGTGCAGGAGCTTCTGCCCGTTGTCTTCCGACACGCAGACCGACCAGAACTGCAACTACCTGTGCTAGGACTTACAGCTGGACCCTCCCTTCCCTATTCTGAGTGGGTGCGACTTCCATACCCGCTTCATCTGCCTCGAGCTCCTTCCGTCGAGCACGCCGAATCGTACGAACGCCCACCCGTCGACGCCGCCTACATTGACGGCGTACTTCGTTTCAATGCGTTTGGACCTAGTCCTCCTTCCGCTTGCACACGCTCGAGCGGCAGCTTGTCGAGCACCTCAACGAGCTCATCTCAGCCTCGACGTCCGCTAGAAGATGGTCGGAGGACAATGCCACACCCACTACCTGCACTGCTCAACCACTCTTGCTACCCAAACGTCTCCACCACGTTTCACGGAGACGTCCTGCTTTCGCGTGCCTTGAGAAGGTTGAAAGCGGGGACAGAAGTGCTTCATCAGTACGTTCAAGGCGAACAAGCACACGCGGTCCGAAAAGCTCAGTTGAGCAAGCACGATTTTCAGTGTGCATGCTACCTGTGTAACCTGGACATGTCCGACACGCCGGAGAACAGATCTGAAAGGGCTAGGATTGTAGCGGGCGAACTGCCTGCTGTGCTCGAGAGGAGCCGCGTTGTGCTCAAGATGCGCCAAGAGCCATCGAAATCGGACGACCGGGAGATCGAAGCTCATCAGGATGTTGCAGAGGCGTTGGAGGGCTTCGCGAAGCGCATCGATGAGACCTATGCCGAGCACAGGGGAGACGTCAGACCGGACCTGTTCGACGTCTTTCATTCTCGTGCGGCTCATTTGGCCATCTACGATCAGAGTGCAGCAATCCAGGTCAGTCACTACTCGCGAGATTCAAGGCACCACGTGAAGCTGGAGCTGACTCGTGGCACTCTCCTCGCACACGCGCGCACACGTCCTGACCGCAGTGCGAGCTCTCAGCGCTCCGCAGCGTAGGAGCGATCGTCGCCGTAGAGACCAGGCCTGACTCGCAGCACGCCCTCTCGCAGCTCCCTGCTCTACACCTGGACGGCGCGCTGACAGCTATGCTGCACATCTCGAGGCTCTTTGCCCAACTGACCCAGCCGACACAGTCCAAGAGCTGGGCACGCACAGCTGCGTGGGCCCACGAGTGCATTGTTGGCGGTGGTCTTTGCGTGTTGCAAGATCGATTTGGAAGCTTGTGGAACGACGTCATTCGACTTTGCGATGGCGATGAAGAGGCGATCTCGACGTGAGGTGGGGAGCTACACGATCAGATTTGCAAAGCTTGAAGCTTTTCGCGACCAGATGCGGAGTTGTTGAGACCAGCGCTGAGGTGAGAGGTGATGCGTCGTTGCCCGGTGCCCGGCCGGGCCTCATAGCTCTCCTCCACAACAAACGTGAGCTCGAGAGACGCCACGTTTCTCCGGCGGCATGGCATTCTTCGTCAGCTAGTCAGCCAGCGATTTCGTTGAGATAGCATCGATACTGGCCGACTGACCATATGCATGCGCCCTCACGTCCATGCCCGAAGAGCGGTCGGGCGCGTCAATCGGACAAGAAGCGCAGAAGGAATGTGTGCGGCGCGATGCATGCTATTGTGACAACGGAGCACCGCTGCGCATCGTTGCGAAAATGTACGAGCGCGATGGGAGGACGTCGAGGTGGCAAGCGGCTCTCGACCTCATTTTGCAAGACTCGTCGATGCGGCTGGTCGGTGCTCGTACCACAAAACGCATGCATCTTTCACACTTTGGTCTCGTGAAGACCCGCGCCCGTCGAAGGATGATTGAGCAGGCTGCGACGTCGCCGACGGAATCTGTGGAAGAAGATCCGTCATCTATTCGTGGCCCAGACCCTCTGGAGCACCTCCGGCGCGCTTTGCAAAGCCATCGACGTGCGCGGCGACGCGTGACCGTAGCGTGATTGTGAAAGCATCGCTATCAGGCCCGACGCTAGACATCGCCTCGATCAGGCCTTCTGTCTTCCCCTCGGCCTCGAGAGGACTAGCGAAGATGGGATTGCGTGTGTGCGGCCAAAATCCTGGCGGGCATGTCTATGGATGTTTTGCCCAGTCTTGAATGTGAGACGAGCTGATCACGTGTTGTCTGATAAAGGCACCGAGGTCGGCTCGATGCTGTCAGTCAATCCTCCCACGTGCTGAACGTTCCGCTGCTCGTCTCTGGGCACTGCTCGAGGAGAAAGAGGCCCAGAATGCTCCCTCCGTCTGTGGAAACGAGAAGCGGATTGCGAGCGAAATCTCTTCGGTCAGCGTGCGATCGCACTGCTGCTTAAGTGACATGTGCTCATCGGGAATCTCTGCGCATCAGCGACGCTAAAGCAGACAACTTTCTCCGCTACGCCTAGCGCGAGAATGTCACCTCTTGCGACACAGATAGCGTTTTCATTTTGCGAATGCCTCGCGCGAGACCTCCAAAGAGGCAACCAGTTCGAAAGATGGTCCTACGCATCCGAGAAGCTGCAGCAGCGCAGCGGCCAAGGATTGAAGTGGCTTGCAAAAGGGCAATTCAGTCTCAGCTGCCAGGCGCATGCGAGAGTGATCCGCGGATGTGAGCAAGTCGAGTTGGATGTACGTGTAAATAGCAGATCAAGAATCACCTGCGAGCCGCCGCAGTCTTCGATGCCAAGTTGCATACCCAGCGAGGTGCCCTTGCGAAACGATTCGACGTTGATCCAGCGTCAGCGTTTGGGCGACGAGCAGAGGGCATCCTAATTGGCACAAAAGCCTCACGTAATCCGGCACCCATTTCGCTGTCCGCGCTTGCCGGCAGCGGAAACCTGCTTTTGCTCTTTCGGCATGCCCAGTTTGTTTGCGAAAGCAGCAGCGAGACAGGTTTGCGGACTTGGACGCGGTTCCGGTCGCAGGCATCTCGCTCGTGCCAGCCGTGCTGGCACACCTAGCTGACGCGCCACCCAGGTCTGCCAAGACGAGCGCATGTGCAAAGGTGTCTCGGAGCGCGTCTTCCGCGCTCCGCGTCCGACGTCTTGCAGCTTGGAGCCTTAAAATAGCAAACGATGAAAAATTAGCCTACGTTCTTGGAGTACTTTCATACACACCTGTGGAGCATTTCAGGGAAAAAGAGACCTTCTCTTGCGATGGCTTGCCCTTGTGTGGTTCCACGTGACTTGCGAGCTATCGCATCTCTGCTCACCAGGTCGTGGCTGGGTGGATCTGACGCGCGTCTGCGCGGCCCCAAGTCCGTGGTGTGTCTTCTGCAAACGCTGCGAAATTCGACATCGCATCGATCCGACGCTCGTCAGAGATTCTCATGCAGCCACACAATGCGCTTCTATGCTGCAACGTCCCCATTGCAAGATCCTACGAGGATAGGCCCGCTTCGCACGTCTTGCTCGCGTCACAAGCATCTGGCAGGCGGCAAGCCGGCCGTGCAGAGAAGCGCATGTTCGTGGGGATCTGTGGACCGTTTCTTGCTCCTGCTTCATCGTTGGAGACAGCCACTCGCCTTGGCGGAACGCCTGCTTTCCCATAGCATGGTGTTCGTGGTCGTGATCTGGATAGAGTACGGGGTCAACCTGACTCAGGGCCCATTCCTCAACTATCCGTGAAGCCAAGCGGTACAATCACGTGTATAGCAGCAGCGCTTCATCAAACCTTGATCAGTTCCCTCGGCGGTTCCGCCGCGACGTTCAACCCAGCTGTTATACATATCATGGGTGAGCGATGCCTGCTGATGTTCACGTGCTCTATAGTCGAGTCGTTTCTCCTCTTCTCCTTCCGGCGGAAGCATAAGTCTCGGAGGTTGCCTGCTGGCGTGACTCTCAAAGTGCTTCAAGATCGCATTTTGCCTCCCCAGTCAAGAGTCGGGAATAAAGAATGTTGACGCGCGTACGTGCAGCGCGGAGGTCGTCTGACGCCCGGTCCCCGGAGTCCCGATGGCAGTCCCGCGGTGGAGTCAGCGCCCTGAGCTTGCATGCAGCATATCACCGCGCGTGCATCTGCAGCATCAGTTTCAATGACATTAATTCTTGATTCAGAGCCAGATTTTCCGGACCGCAGGAAGGAGTCGCCACTGGTGCAAAGCACCAACATGGCTAGCTATAGAATCATCAGTTGCGTTCTTCCACTTGCGACTGTTGACTAAAGTGCGTGGCAGAGCGAAAGAGTCTAGGCGGCATAGATCAAATTGCCTATCACGGTCGGTCACAGAGTAGTGTCTCACCGAGAGGTATTGTCTCGGGGAACAGCGGACATGGACGATCCGAGTGGCTTGCGCACAATCGTGAATCTTCTTCTGCCCGCGATGACGACGAACTGCCTGCATGGGCGCTCAGGAATCAGGAAATGGAGTCCGACTACCTCGCCAGACGTTACAGAAGGGTATTCAGCTCTTCGTGAAGCCATGCGAGCTAATGGGCGCCATTGCGCCCGTCAGCCGTCTCCCACTGCTTTTCTTCATTTTCGGCTCGACGTGCCCGGACTCGGGCAGATGAGCGCTCCACCTCGAGATTGCAATCAAGCCACACAAGGGCATCTGCAAGGTTTGGGCAAGGAGACCAGCACAGCGTGCATGATGTCGATGTGAATGACGGGACGAAGGTAGAGAAGAGGGCGTGAAGTAGTAAGAAGCGTAGCGTGTCACATCACGAGCCTCGCCGTAGTCTACTGACAAGGCAGACTCTCGACTCGCGAGACTCTGCTTGAGAGAGCATATGATCATTCGCGGGTAGAGAGATTTACGGCCAGATGACTGAAGTAGTGAAGGTTGCTGGCCGAAAGAGGTCAGCAATCAGCAAAGGTGGTCGAGGCGGGGCCGCAGGCATGCAGGGGAGATCCAAAGGTCCACCTTGGCTCATGTGGCGCCGCGCATGATAGCCTTGTTGATGATTGATGTGACGCTACACGGCAAAAGGTGCAAGCTATCGTAAGAGAAGGCGCATTGAATGTGAACACATGAGTACCTGAGGGCGTCTGTGTGGCGGCCTGACCCACTATAGTGAAAGAGTCGACCACGGAGAAGGTCTCTGAAGGAGACACTTTTTTTTGCGGGTGGGGGTAAATTTCGCCAGCAACCGTCCCGCTTATTGTCGCCGAGCTCACGACCAGCTTCAGAGTCATCTGTGGACACGTGCGCACGCCAAGCCAAGCTTCAAAGTCAGCAGGACATCGCCCTTCCATTCCACTGCGACTCCTTGTGAGGATCTGCTCCTAGCACAGCTGCGCTGCGATCTTCCAAAGCAGCTGCAGAAGGGTAAGGCAAGAGTCTGACTCGAGATGGGCCTCAGTCATGAGTTTTGTGCGAGCCAGTGGTCACGTAGAATTTCGATGAGTGCTTCCCAACCACAAATGGCCGCAGGGACAACACAGCGAGATTCACGTCATCCGCGATTGCAAATCAGCGGATGTTACGAATCGCAAAAGACACGACTGAGACAATCACGAATGGTCCCAGCATCAGCAGATTACCGATCATTTTGCGGTCCCGCGCCGCGCCGCGCCGCGCTGTACGTGCTGCTCATATATTCAGAAGAACATATTTGACCGAGGCCGCGCGCGCTGCACGAAAGCGCATGCTGCACACGCTCCCCATACACCGGCACTATATGGTCTTGCTCACGCTCGCCCAAGACGGCGGCGCGCGCCCGATTGCAAGTCGTGAGTTGTGCGTCCCTCATGCATGGCTATAGCTACACCCATCCACCTAGGTGCTGCCGCTGCTGCTGCTGATGATGCGTGCTGCTTGCATGCATGCCCGCCCCTACTTTGAAGCTTTGACACCCGAAGACGCGCGTTTCGCACTGCCCAAGCGCCTAGGCTCGCCAGACCAACGAGCTTCGCGTGGTGTTCTGTAGACGGTCGCCTCAAATCCGAGACCACTTATTCAAGACACATGTATCTCGCACATCCTTTGCGCTCGCTTACCCGCCAGACTGCTATATCGATCGCCCGAGTCGGACTCTAGCAAAAGCAGAACACGGAGATCCTCTCAAAGACGGATCAGCAGACGTCAATCAAATCGCCATCTTGACTCACCACCATCATCCCCCCCGTCGCTCTTCGACTTCTACTCTCCCGGCACGCGTCTCTTCATAGGTCACCAGACAGCTCGCTTCTTCTGCATATCAAATCCCCGACAAATCCTCGTTGCAGCGCGCGCGGACATATCCAAATTCTACCTCATCGGCGCGACCGATTGGCATTCGCGTGATTACCCACACTCGATCCGCAAGGATAAAGACCCACTCGCGAGGATTCTTCACGAGCGCTGCTTGCTAGCATTGCCTCAAAGTACGGCTCTGACCTGACCTGACACGGCCCGCCGCCGGCGGTAGAGAACTTTGTGCACACAAGCAGACGCGCGCGTCCTCGATCTGCATCACGGGTACCCGGACCAGCAGACGCGTTCGTACTTTGCGACTTCTGTCGGTGCACGCTGGTATTCTCTCAATCCCATCTCCACTCTGCACCACACGCTACCACGCGCCCCATCGTAGCCGTCGCGGCTCGCCCGAGAGCATCATCTCTGGGCCGCTTCCGGCTGGGGCTGCATCATTCGCTCTCCTTTCGACGCATTACCATTCGTCGAAGCAGCACGCACGCGCCCCATTCTGGACGGGCATAACAATCTATACGTTGCAGTGAAGCGTTGCAACGACTCGTCCGGAACACTCGCGCGACACTCTACCCGCAAGCACACTCCCGCTGCATCGTGGCTGACTGGTGATATCTCCAGCAGAAGAGAGACGAGGATCGAGACACGACGTCTACTTGTGAGCTCCGCTTTGAGCGAACGCGGTCTCTGTGCTACGCTGGCTCTTCCAATCGAGGGTTCGCTCTGGTAGCCCAAGGCGAGATGGCGTACTACAATCAAGGACCTGGCAACGGTTACGGCTTTCAAGGGGATTCGAGCAGTTCATCAGGGCCGCCGCCCTCGAGCCACCATGTCAGCTCCGAGTCGCAGCATCACCATTACCCGCCACACCCTGCAGCAGGTCCGTCTATGCAGCAAAGCTATCGACTCTTCAGTAGTGCGGGAGCAGGACCAAGCGGCTCTGGCGTGGAACGTAGTGCGGCCGGCTATCCATGTCCCAATTGCGGCAAGGCTTTCGCAAGAGGTGAGTGTATGCGTGCTGGTCGCGCTCAGATGCCACCAAAGAGGTTCAGTGGCTGGGCGGCTAGCCTTGAGCCCACGTATAAAGGAACCGGGGTATTCTCGTCGCCTCTCTTCGACTCGGCTGGCATGTCAGCTGACACGCTCGCACCTTTCTGATCTCAAGATGACCTGCTGCGTCGACATTTAGCTCGCGAAGCACGCGCCATGGCTCAGCCTTCTTTTGACCGGCAAAAATCTTGTCAGTCTTGTGCTGCGAGCAAGGCAAGATGTGACCTAGAGGTGCCTACATGCGGGCGGTGTCGGGCGAGGGGCAAACTTTGTGTAAGTCAGCAGTTCGATGACCTCAAGCGTGGTCTCTGTCAAGATAGCGATCTCCTGAGCGATAGCTGACAGCTGCACTCTCTAAATCAGGTCTATGGCGCGCGCTCCGGCAATCCCAACGTCAGGAGAGCGCAGCGAGACTCGGCAATGCCGAGTGGCTGGCACCCTGGTCAGCAGGCAGCAGTTGCTTCGCCAAGCTGGTCAGGTGGTCCTGGCTCCGGCTCCATGTATGGGGTCAACCCGGCTAGTACGCCGTCACTTCCTCCCACGCCTGGCTTTGCGCCAGAAGGATCGGGTGATGATTACTCGTCCTCAGAAGATTCGCGAGGATGGTCGTCCTCCGACCAGTACAATCAGTACCGCAATGCTCGCTCCTACTCCGTTGGAAATAGCGACTCCGAAAGCTTAGCAAGCGAATTTCATTCCCAGCATGGAAGCTTTTCCTACGGAGACGCTGCGCATCAGCAGCAACGGCCACCGGCAGGCTCGACGCTCGTCTCGAGCTTCGCGCCCTCGTTTGCACCTCCTGCTCGCACAGATTCACCAGCTTCCTTTTCCCAAGGCGGCAGCACTGCCTCTCAGCGCGGGTTCGCTCGCGGAGGCCAAAGCGGCTCCATCGACACCAGCGTGAGGCCTTTTCAGGCGGATGAGGGCGAGGAAACACCAATAGCAGGAGGCACCGCCGCTGCTGGGATCACAGGCCTGCCAGCCGCGCCTCAGCATGCTAACACCATCCCTGGAGCTATGGGACCCCCAACTATTCCTCGCGGTGCTCGCAATGCCAGTGCGCCATTCAGCGGCGAATCGATACCACCAACCGGCTACTCAAATTTCGATACTCTACAGGGCGCCGGTGCTCCCGGCAGCAGACCTCAACCCCCAAGGCTGCTCACTGGTAGCCGCATGCCAGTGCCAGGCGCATCCACCCTGCCCGGCCTGCAGACGGCTTTTGGCAGTGGACGACCGCTATTCAGTGCTCAGTTGGACCTAAGCGGTTGGCTCGAGGAGCCCGTCGTGCCGTCGCCGCTGTACCGCATGGGGCCGAGCCTGTCAGCCCTCGGCGCAGCAGCCCACTCTTTTCTCCCACCAACCCCGACCTCGGACGCTTCAGCGAACGCTACGCGCCAAGCACTTGGTGGTGGTGGAGTCCGCGAGGCTGGTCTTCGGTCCATGTCGGACCCGACGGTCGAGAATGCCACAAACAGCTCTGCCGATGTTGGCATGGCTGGCGAAGATGCAGCGCAGCGCACCATAGGCCAGGTATCGCCCGAAGAGCTCAGTGCTCGTCATTGGTGGCAGAAGCGCGACCTCGCCAGGGATGCCGACGTGAGAGGCCAAGTCGCAAGCGTATGTGCTGGGCACTTTACCCTTTATCCCGCTCTACTGGTGCTGCCGGATCCCACGTCACCGGTGCCTCCGCTGTTTCACAGGCCGTGGATGGCGCAGTCACGCTTGGCTACACCATCCACTCTGGCCATCGCTCGTGTCATCATCGCAGGCTACCACACCCGGTTGCCCGCAAGCGAAGGCTTCGTCTGGGAGCAGCTGGTGACACAAGCTTGCAGGCTTACGAGCCAAGTGGATATCATCGCTGCCAATGGAGACGACAACGACGTATACGCTGCTACTGCTGCACTTTGGCTTTACGTGGTTCTCCTCTTGATGATGTCGGAGCCGCCGCCAGGAGTCAAGGTGCCAGCAGACACTACTCCCAAGTTCGACATCTCGAGTCAAACACCACATCAGGTACACGTGCAAGTCGTTGATGACGGTTTGGTAGCCTTATCCACGTTAGCGCGCACACTGTCTGCTGGGGTCAAAAGGTTGGAGGCCGAGCGCGAGGCATCTCGCGCCGAGTTCCTCGCATGGGGCTTCGAAGAGACTCTGCGACGAATCCTCTTTGCGACGTACGCCCTGCTCGTCCTGCAACGCTTGAGGGAGAGCGACGCCAGCGTTCAGTCCAAATTGGCAGGTGCAGACTTGGTCTTGGACGTCAGTCTACCAGCCGGCGCGACCGAGTTCGAGGCTGGCGTGGAGCTGGAGTGGAGGGCGGCACAAGCAGCTATCGGTTCTGAACGCCTCACACTCAGAAAGCTCCTTGCCGAAAGAGGAGCAGAAAGCGCGAGCGCGGTGTCTAAAGCGTACTTTGATCGACACGATGATTTCACAAACGCCGTCCTCACCGTAGCTTTCGCCTTGGATGACAAGCTGGACCCTAACGCTTGAGGATCCGGAGCAACGAAGTTCTCTTCAGCCCCTCGCCTGCACCCTCTCGATCACCGGTCGTCTTCCACCCACCCCTCTATTGTTCACACACACACACACACACACACACACGCACACTCTCCCTTCTGTAAACAAATCACGGACGCTGCTCGCTTTTCCGCACGCCAAGCTCCCGTCGCTCCTTCACCGCTGCTTGGTCTCTTGTACCTCCTCTTGCCTTCTCGCTGTACCCATCGCACATCGTACCTCGTAAGTTACCCCTCTCGCCAACGGCTACGTTTGAAATTCGTTGTTGATTGCGCGCAGCCGTCTGAGCTGTGCGGTGTGCTGGCGCTCAAGTAGCGCCGGATGTGTGAATAGACTGGGTGGATAAAGAGAGTGTGTGTCTTGCCGTTCAAAGCTCCTCATGGACAAAGTCAAGCGTGGCGAAGCTTCGACGGGGTTCATAATTCGCCATGACATGACTTCTAAAAGATCATGCAATTGCCTGTGACGACTTGCACATCGCGATGACTGCGAGGGGCAATCCCGCTCTACTTGGTCTGGTGGATGCGCAGCTTCTTGTCGCTGTACGCGTAATTGGCGGCTGACGAGAAAGATGCGAAGGACAGGACAGCGCAAAGCAAAGACGCGAGTCAACGTTGAGAAGCTTGCCAATGCGAGTTTGCTCGGCGGCGGAGCAGCAATCTCTCCCCCACTCACCGTAGCTCTTGGGAGGAATTCGAGGTGCGTGAGGCTCTTGAACAAAGTAGGGCCAGTTTTGCTTCTCGCTGTGCGTTTTGGTCCGGGCCGCGCGAAAGAGGCGAGGAGAAGAGGGGGAGGAGATGAGCGGACAAGTGAGTGCTGCCTCACTCGGTCTGCACGCGTGCACGCACCAGAAGTGAATGGCGTCGTCCTTCGACTTGAACTTGATGTGAAGAGCTTGCATGTAGTCGGCGCTGGAGTGCATGATCAATTGAACATCAGCTTCAGCGGCCCAATGTTCTCAGCCGTTGCGAGCTCAAGCCACTCTTCCCTCCCTCCTTCCATTGCGTATCTTCCAGAGGCAACGACTGCCCATACCGAATTTCTGGCGGCCTCGAATGAGCGGCTCTCATACTCACCTACTAGCCCACCCCATCAAAGGGTTCTCCCACCTTCCAGATCCTTGCATGATATCAAAGTCCACTCTCCACACGTTGGTGCCCGCTTTGCCAGACGAATTTGCAGTCTTTGTAGGTTTGAAGATGCGGACCGCTCGTTGGCGAAGCTCGGCTGTTGGTGCGAGAGAGCGAGGAAGCGCAATGGTGAGAGGTGGACAAGCGAAGCGATGGATGTGCAGTATGAGACCAGTCAGTGGGCCGCCAGGTCCGACAAAGTACCAAAAGTTTCAAGGAAAGCGAGAAACTCACCTGGCGCATCGCTCAGCACATCCGCAGCGACAGGTTCAGACTGACGGGCCCTCTGTTCGGCCGCAAGATCTCTGGCCTGGTCCTTCTTGGCAGGTACGCTCGAGTTGGAGCTGGACTCTAGAAGAGGAGCAAAGGTGGAAAAAGAGGTCGGTGCGGTGCAGGTGCTCTGCGAGCTCAGAGCTCGAGAAGCTGTCGAAGCTCGAGTGAGGGCATGGCGAATGAGCGACATGGTATCTGCCTGGGTGCTCCGGGATGCTGGTGGCAGTGTGACAGAGTTTGCGCTGCTTGAATCTGATCGATCGATCACAGCGCGACTGCGTGAACAGCGTTGAAAGATGAATGAAGCGATGGTGGCAGGTGGGAAAGAGCCTTGGTTCTGTAAGCTCGACTCACGATTTGTTAGGACTTCCAGCAGCGGACTGCATGCGCTCAAACGCGCGATCGTCCGTCCTGCACGAAGCGGAGGCGCTGCTCACCGCGCGCGGCAGGCTCCCATGCAGCTGTTCGGCCAATCACATCTGACAGTCACAGTCACGAGTACCGCGCAGTCAAGCCGCGCTCGACCACTCACACCAAAGGCATGGATCGCCACAGGTCAATGCTCAGCATAATCACACGTCAAGCCTTCTGATGTATCGTCTGAGAGCTGAGAGCATGCGATATTCTGTTCATGGTGAAGGTGTCACCAGTGACCCAGGCCACAAGCATTCTCAGCACGACTTGGGATAGCCTGTATTTAGGCGGAACTACGAAGAATCCCCAACGATGACTTCAGCCTCGTCGTTTCCACATCATCCACTCTAGACTTGAACGAAGACCACGTCCAACGCGAAGCTCCCCTCGGACGACCTCGCTGGTCACACCAGTGCGCCTCTTCCAGCTCTTCTTCGATGCGCGCTATTGATACCGAAGATTGATTTGCGTATGGCATGTGTCCCTCTCTGCTCGCGAGCCTATCTGTATATCATGCTTTTTGTCTCCTTGTGCAGTTTTGAAAAGGTGGGTGAAGATGTGGTAGAGAAGCCAGAGAATTGAGATGAGATGGACTGGCGCAGGGAGATTGGGGAGGTAGGGCGATTCATCATCATACAGGTACAGAAGGAGGGGTGGGAGGAGGAACGGAAGGATCCATTGGAACTTCTCCTCCTGCGCTTTCCAATGACAATCCAACACCGAATTTGGCCGCATTTTTCTTAGCAGGGCGGAACGACCCAAGAATGAAGGAGTTCAGGATGCGCGTATTTGGATCTCGTCACGAGACGGGCCTTACAAACTCACAAAGTGATCAACCTCGCCTGCAAACGTGAGTGCGAGCGTGGGTGCAAGCCTGGTCTCGAGCAGAGATGAGATTTTGCCTGTGCTATCGATCTGTGCGCGGTAGCTGAGGATACAGGGTGCGGGCGGTCAGCGACGAATGCACAGGCGAAGAAACGACCGCATAGCAGAAAGATCAGCGGAACTCCATCCTTCGCTAGCTTGGTAGGCCGCGTGTATGTGGGCTTTACGCCAGATTCCTTCGTCACCGAGCCGCCATACTCACGTAGCCATCCTAAAGTCCCACTTTGCGCCAAGAGCAGCCTGAGCATCACGCCTTCCTCCCGCTGTGACGAGCTGCAGATCAGCAGCGGCAGACACGTTCTCGGCCAGCTTGTGCCAGTAGGTAGCCTGAGCAATACCCTGGCCCTGCAGCTGCAAGGTAGCGATAGCGTCCTTCGAGTCGGAGATCCACTTGACCATATATCCAATCGCAGCCTCCTGCTGGTTGGCATCCGGTCGTTGCCAAATGGCCTCTACGCCCAGCGCAAAGTTTCTGGTCAGGGATTGCAAGTAATTCGCAATGTAGATGCCCGTTCCGTCGATGGGCGAAGGATTGAGCGCTTTAATGTTGGCGCTGTGATCTCTTCCTTGATAGTCGTGCTCAAGCTGCGCGAAGGACTGTCCACCGGCAGGAGCCATCTGACCCTGGAATTTGGAAATGTGGCCATCCGCCCAGCCGGTGTTTGCTCGGATCGTTACGCTACCAGCATCGTCCAATCCACCTTGCAAAAAGTACCTCTCGCTACCGTACACTGCTCCAAAGTTGTAAGAGGAAGGTGCTTGTTGGGCTCCCATTGAGAAGGCGTGCGTCACTTGAAAAATGGGGTTCAGGGACAAGGCTTTTGTCAAGTCTGCCCTTGCACCATCAAAGATGAAGTTGTTGAGCAGTGTAGCTGCGAGCGATCGAGGGAAGACCTTGTCAATCACACGCCGCGAGCAGGCTGTGAATGAAGATTCGCGCCGTGCCAAGCGACTCACACTTGACCTCCCTTTGAAGATGCTCGGCAGTTCCCGGGCTAGGCAAATCCAGCTCGTTCCTCTTCTCCTGCCAAGCGGTCATCACGCTGCCCACGGGCCCCAGTACGGGAGCCAAGAAGCTGAAGAATCCATCGCCATATCTATGCGCGGCATTGATTGGGAAAGCGGGCTTGTCTTCGTGCAAGTACGGAGAGGGACCTCCCGGTCCTATGTTGTCGCCTGCTGTGGGTGGAGGTGGAACCCCCGTGGGTTGAAAGGCCATGCTCGGGTGTTGATTATGTCCCAAAAGGGCTCTGCGCTCAAGGCGTGCTTGGTTCGCACTGGAGAGCAAAAGCTTGTCGAGGAAGAAAGTTAAGGCGGTGCGCAGATGGAGAAAGTTGGAAATGGAGGTCGAGCTTGGGTGCGGTCACCGTGGAGGGCTGGCATCCTTTCTTTGGTGTAGGTCACAGCTCCCTTACCGCCGCTGCAATTTGAATCGACGTCGCAAAACTTGACATCAGCGCGTGCGTGCGTGTCCGCGTCTGGAGCGTGGGTCCTGGTCGGCTGACGCGAGCCTCAGCAGGCGCTGCCAAATCTTTTCGTGCGGGAAAGAAAAGCTTGTCTTTGATCACGTGGACCGCTTCCAGCCGCGACCACATGGCTGCATATGTGCGCATCCCACGAAGCGGCCCATGCTGAAGCCGGACGATGACCGGGCCTTGCAACGTACACACACCTCCACAATGTTCTCCTTCCCCCAGACCCCACCAGCAGGAACACGTAAACGTCATTGAATCGAGGATCGAATCAAACGCAACTCCATTCACTTGATATCGTCGATATTCGTAGAAGCTAGAGAGGCCAGGCCAGGCCAGGCCCCAACCACAGCTTTCCCAACTTGGTGAACCCCGAAGTTATGTTGCGCGCAACGAGCAGCCGATTGGCGCGAGCCACACCTCGAGTGGCAGCTCAACATTACAAGCCCTCGATCTCCTTTCCAGATCGAAAAGCTCCCAAGGGTGAGCCAAGCTCAGCAGCACCCTACTCCCTCGAATGCTTTCGCTCACGTGCTGCTGCGCTCCTTGCCTACTTCCAGATAAGCACGAGCCACACGCACACCCTGCAGCACCTACCGACATTTCCTCCAACTTTTCGCACTTCCAGGAGGTCTTCTCTTCTGGACCTCACTTCAACCCAGACAAGATCCAGGATATCTCTAGTCTGGCTGAGAACCCTAGAGCTGAAGGCGAAGGAGTGGCCGGAAGCCAGGGCAAAGCGGCAAAGTTGGCAGAAGGAACGGTGGAGGATTTGCACAAGCTGCCAAAGAGGTTCTGGGACACACCTAGCTTGAGATGGAACGAGGACGAATTAGAAGCAATTATGGTGAGTCGACCGACGTACAAGCTCACGGTAGGCAGAGCAGTGCGTAGGCGCGAAAGCACAGGCGCTGCTCGTCCATCGAGACATCGGCTCTCGCCCATTGGGGCATTGGGCTTCTAAGCGGCTCAGACCAGAGAGCATCTCAGGCTCGCAAGTCGTTGTCGACAGCGTTCCGACCCTCTAGCTGACGCTGCTTCTTCTTGCGCTTTCGAAAGACTGGCGGCGCCTCCACCTCTAAGGCGCATTGAGACAATGGGCGCTCGGATGCCACAAACGTCACAATGTTTTCGGCGATTGCAATCATGATTACATGCGCGCCTCGTAGAGCTAGATCGGGGAGGCATGCCAATTACGGAGCGTTTCGTGTCATGGATGCTCGGTGTCACTTGCAGCTCCTCGCTCGGACGAGGAGCAGCTCTGTGCAAACCTCGAAGATGCTTCCTCTGTCGAGTATTGAGAACCCAGAGTTGGCAGCGCTCCCCTTTCGCCATCCCAGATTGACAAAGGATCTGCATAGGCTGAGTGGTGATCTGGAGCGATCAGGTACGAGCCTGCTATGTGTCCTTTGTCAGTAACATGTCTCGCAAATTCATGGGAGTGTGTCACATCCAGTGTGGGAGTCGCATGTGTCCCGTAACGCTGCAAGCAGAGTCTGGAGGCAGCTTTGGACGACGCTTGCCGTACAAGTGCTCGGTGCTGAGTGCTGTCGCTCGCGCTGCAGCACTCCTGCTCGATGCTTGATTGACGTTGTTGGTGGCCCTGACTAGGCTCAAAGTTCGGCCTGACCAAGGCTTGGCGTGACATGCCGCTCCAACACGCCAGGACCGAGATTTGCCTTACTGGAGCGGCGATCTTCTTCCCACAAGTATTTACGTTGGAGTTTTGACCGTGCTCGAGGGCCGCCCCCGCGTACTAGCTGCTTCGGAGGTCGCACAAAGCTGACATGACAGCTCGACTGCTAGCCAAGCAAACGTGCTGGCGTGCGGCCAAGGCCGTGACTTGTGATCAGCAGCCATGTAGTAGTGTAGCAGCTGCTGGCTGCATTCGCGGAGGCTGATGCGTCAAGCTGCATCGGCCCTTGCGCGCTCCGCTTCCGCTGCCGCATGCTGTGCCCACATCTCCCAGCCCTCGGCCAAGGCGGCAGCAGGTCAGGTCAGACTTTGAGAAGATTTAGCACAGCCAAACGTGGTGTACATGCGTAACAAGCTTTTAATGAGCGGGTCGCAAATCCAGCAAGTGAGCCCCTGGAACGTTGAGCAAGTTGGCGCTCCAAGGGGCGCTGCCGGAGCTTCAGAACATGAGATCACAAAGCAGACGTGCGGCAGCAGCAAGTCACGCAGCGCACAGTAGTTACAACAGAGTGGCTGTCTGGATGTCCGTGCATGTGCATGCCTCCTCCTCGACACTCGCAACTGCTGCTGCTTCCTCGATTCCTGTCCATGCACAGGCATAGCAAACGATGCAGCTGATTTGTGACCGCACCAGTGACGATGATCTCCGCGAGTGGTTAGCAAGCATGCGCGCAAGGGGCAGATCGAGAAGCGGACGTGTGGATCGCCCCAAAGAGCGAGGATGACATGTATAGCGGCGGGATTTGGCTCGAGAGATGCGGCGGAGTCCGATGTGAATGTGAATCAGAATGCAAATGCAAATGCTGCAGACACAACAAAATCGTGAGGTGAGGTGAGGTGAGGTGAAGCCGTGCGCTCGGTCGGTCATGTGGGCTCTTGTAGTCAGTCACCCAGTCAGTCATCCATCACACCGTATCATGTGACTGCAGTGAGTGATGAATGAGTTGCGGTGAGTCGGCAGGGCCTGCTTCTCGCGGCGCTCAGACTCGTGAGTCGTGCCTCCTGCTGCTGCTGCTGCTGCTGCTGCATGGCCGCGGCCATCTATAATAATTACGAATCTGCCCCTGCGCAAGCATGCTGCTGCTTCTGCAGCCGCCGTGCGAGTCTCGCTCATCTCGCACGCACACGTACAGTAGACCGCACACATGATGCGCATCTCATGCTTGCTGCTGCTGCACTCGTGACTGCTCAACCGCGCTTGCTGCTAGCTACAGCTGTGCTCGAGAGGCAGCCCAGCCAGGAGCTAATTTGAACCACGAATCGTGAGTGTTCAGCTTGCTGGCTCGCGTCGCGGCGGGGACACGGCGGCCGTCCATGCAGCAGCAGCAGCGGCGCGCTGCATGGCCCTCATGTGCGGTCAAGAGTCACCAGTGTAGCGAGCGGACCATCCAGCCAAACTCGATCTACGATGCGAGGGTGCCCGGACGCGTTCCACACGCCGCTCGCCTAACCTAGCCGTCTTGGGTAAACGCGAGCAATTGCAGCTGATGCAGCAGACGTGGGTGGTGCGTTTCAGCCAGCCAGCAGCAAGCTTTCCACCTCGAGCAGGTAGTCACGAGTCTCGGACCTCCGTTCACATTGATTCTTGCCTGACCCACAACATCACCAACAACGATTCAGCACATTCAAAGGGCGCGATCCAAGCGGGCTCTGTGGATCGTTTGAGGCTGATCAAAGTTGGATCAGGCACACAGCGGGCTCCATCAGAGTCGCGCCGACATCAAAGCTATCACCGCCAAGTCGCGCACTTACTCGTTGGGCGTCATCACCGCAATTGCTGGCCCGGATCGGCGGCGACCGCGCGCCCGACTTGGTCTCGACCACGATCATCAAGGCCTCGGTGGGATCACGACGTGCTGGGACTACTTGCATCGGCTCTCTTGCATTATTCGATCACCTCACAGACAGCATCCCGACGACAGCCACGCAGCAGCTCCCTGCTCCGCTCTGACCTGGCCAAACCCTCGCGACTCGACCCTGTCACGGCTATCCATTCCGAGCGCAAGCCCCTCTCCAAAACTTCTTCCCCGACCTCGACTTTCAACTCATGCATGCGCTTCTTCTCTGGATGAGCCCTTAGCCTTCCAAAGATATTTATCAGTATCCTGGTCAACTGTCTGCACCGCTGAGGCATTGCGACGTCACGCTCCTACCGTCGCTTACATCCAGAGACGGATGTCTCGCACGCAAAAGGATGGCGCACACGTCAGACCGAAGTTGGGTCTACCAGCAGCCCCATCTCGGCCCCGGCGCAAGTTCGAGTCCTTACCCCGACCAGAACGGAGCCAACGGATATGGCACTTCCGATGGATCCGCCTCAAATGCACCGACTCGTCAGCAAGATCAAGCGTACCAACAAATGTCTTCGCCAGGTCCGTCAGGTCAAGAAGCAGGCGCTCAGCTGAGTCGCGCACCTACCTGGGCCAAGTCGATCAACTTTGGTGGCGACTTTGACCTTGACAGTGCTACTAGCCCCTCTCCATCTGCTGGCACAAACAATGATATTGCCTTTCAGGTCCAGCAGAGGAACGCTATGAACCACGCGCGTCAAGAGAGCTACGGGAATCGCGGAGGATTTGAGACAGGAGCAGCCAGGCGAGGTGAGTGTGGGTGCTTGAATGCGCGCCACTGCTTGAGAGGAGCGGTGCGCTCGTGGGAAGGTTGGGTCCAGAGCAACTGGTTCTCATCTCAGAAAAGAAGACCAGTCGTTGGACTCTCTTCCTCTCTCTCACTGTACATGCTCGTACACGTCTGATGCAGTGCTGCTCGATTCTCCAGATTCATACAATGCGCTTGGTCAGGCATACAGCCCAGGACGTGTGGCAGCCCATGCTCGAGTCACTAGTGGAGACTCTTCGCACACTCCAACCGCTGGCTCACCCGGTGGGAGCATCTCGCCAAGATTCTCGTTGCAAGGCACGCCTAGACAAACCTCGGCCGCTTACAATAGGGCATCGCCTCAGACTCCTCTGGCCAGCTCCATGCAAAGACCAAGCTCAAAAGTAATGTCGGGCCCTCTGACGAGGGCTCAAATATCTCCTCAGCATCAGCAACTGCATGCACGACTTTCACAGCAGCAGTTTCCTCAACATCTGTGGCACAACCCTCCAGAATGGGCGAGAGGTCCAATGTATCCCTCGTCGTCTGCGGATTTGTATGCGACACCAGGCGCTATTGAGGAAGTTGAGCAGCTCAGCTCGTCGGAGTCGCCGTTCCGTGGCTCGGCTAAGAATGATAACAGTAGGCCAAGCACAGCAGGAAGTGGGGACGACGACTTTGGACGCAGATCCGCTGGGTTTGGTCAAAATGGCTATGGAGCGGGCAACAGTGCCAAGAGGGCTAGTGTGCTTTCATTTCAGACGGCCCTTTCTGGAAGTTTCGCTGGCTCTGGAGTGCACACGCCCAATTCCATGTCAGAAGTTGGCAATCCTATGGACATCGCTGCCCTAGATACCATGGCACCACCACAGCCGTGGGTCTCACCCACCTTTGGCACCTCTCGCTCAAGATCCGCGAGCCCGGAAGACCGATTGCCGGGAGCTCTGCCCGGCGGTTGGAACGCTGGAGGCAACGGATGGGACATTGCTCCAGCTCTACCTCCCAAACCTCCCTCAGTATTTTCTTCGCCACGTGAACGACCGATGAGCATCTCATCGAGCAACAAGGAGCTTCCGCTTGAGCCCCAGCAAGATTCATCCGCTGCTTTGACGCTCCAATCAGAGCCTCAGGCGTACGATCTGAAGCTCGACGCATACAATCCAGACGCGGATGATACCGTCATACAGGTGCCGGGCGGTGCGCAGGGCATCACGCGAGAGGTGACGGTAACGCCCGCGCACTCGAGGTCCGCGAGCAGGCAGCTGCAGAAAGACGGCAGCGCTGCCAAAGCGCCTCCGCAGCCTTCGCGAAACGCATCTTTCTCGGCACAAGAAGCTGCCACACGGCCTTCGATGGATGTAGCGCAAGAGATGGGCGCCGTCGCATCTGACTCGAATGCCAGAGCGCAGCAGGAAAGAGATGCGTCAACTCCGGTAGCGGCTGCCAGAGAGTCGGAACTACCCCTCTCCCCCGCTCAGACACCTCGCGGAAGCGCTTCGTCCAGACCAGAGTTGCCACCCGCCTTGCCTAGCAAGGAACGCACTGCGCCTCTGCTAGCCAAACAATCGTTGCCATCCACGCCTGTGACAGCAGCTGCCCCTCACACGTCGCCCCAGGCGAGAGACCTGGCAGACGATGTGATTCCGCCCCCGCTACCCAGGGACGTTGCGGCACCAACGCAGGCATCCGCTATGCCTCCGGTGTCCGAATCAGCTCCTGAGCCAGTCACTGACTTTCGAGCCCGGCCCCTGGCCAATATCACCACCAACCTTGCAGGCGTTGGAGCGAGGCCACCTAGCGCAGGCTCAGCGGGACTGTTATCCGGGGCTAGTCAGTCGCCCGTGGCTTCTCGACAATCTTTGCCTACCGACGAGCAATTTGTGATGGCCTCTCAGGGCGCACCGCCTCGAACTCAAGGTCGTCAGTCTCCAGCTGATCTGATTGCACAGCCCCTGGCCCGCAAGCAGTCTGCCGGCAACGCTCTGCCTCGCGCCGCCTTTGCAGACGCTGGATTGCCAGCGAGCTCCGCCGACCCGGTCGATCGCTCGACCTCACCTTCCATCGAGACTCCGCCTCGAGAGGACAGTCCGCCTCCAGAGGGTGAAGTGGAGGCTCGGGCCGAATGGGAGCGTGCCAGAGCAAAGCGACTGACTGCTGGTGCTTCTAAAGAGAAGACGCCACGCAAGCCGACTTTCCGAGGCTCGCTCAAACCATTGCAGTACATGGATGCCCCCGCGACACCTATCGCGACGTACTCGCCGGTTGCATCAGGAGGCCCTACTCCCATGGACTCTCCTCTGGCCGAACTCAATGATCCGCTGGGTAATGCGAACGCGCAGGTAGACGGACTGCCAAATACCGCGGATCCAAAGACGACCACTCGCTCTCGCTCCGGCTCCTCTGGCGGCGTTCTGAGCACCCAGCAGCTGCAGCGACAACAGGCCCGCGACCAGCGTCGTAGCGTTGGCACCATCAACCTAGCAATGGGCACCACGGGAGACGCAGTGGGCGGAGCGAGCGGTCCCTATCCGACCTTCCCGTCGCCCTCCGCAGCGGCCTCGAATGGAGGACGTCTGTATTCGGGCGTGACTCCGCAGCGATCTCTCGTGCCACCCTTTGAGCTGCAACAAAGGCCAGACGGCTTGCTCTCAGGTCTCATTGGGCCTGATGGAGTGCGTCGGAGCCCGAACGACCCCGAGGTGTGTCTAGAGTGCATGATGAGGGACGAAGACATGATCGACGTGCATGTGCTCGGGCCCGGCCTGTGGGAGCGTGAAAGCGATCGCGACTTTGAGGACGCTTGTCGTGCAGAGGCGGAAGACGACGACAAGAAAGAAGCCAGAAGAAATGCTGCGAGCCAAGGCACGCATGGCGGCACCGTCGAAAGCGTGGGCAATGGGCAGGGGTCCTTGCTACCTTCTGCGCATGGCAGTGATCACAGCGCTCCAGCTACTGGCTCGCTGCCGCCATCAAAAGACTTGAGTCACACGTCACAGCGGCCTGCGGGCGTGCGGGTTCGAGTGAAGCGCGTGGCTAAAGGTGATCCTCTTACAGCCGAAAGGCTGAAGCTGCACACGCAAATGGTGAGTGATTCCAGGTTGGCCGCCAGACCCACGCCGCATTCTAATGCATCAGTCACAACTTCCCAACAGAACCCCCCTGCATCCTCACATCGATGGCGAACTTTGCAGACATTCTTGGCTATTCAAGCGAAGTACATTGCCGCAGAACAGCGCGCCCGACAACAGGCTGGTCTCGATCGCGAGTTGCCGAGCCGGCCTAACGCTGCGCCAGCAGCGCCTGGTCCCATCACTGCCAATGACTATGATAACAGGATGATTCGCACCAACTCTGGCACGAATACTGGGGATGCTCTTGTTTCGAGATTGTCTTCCAAGAATAGTCGCAGTGCGCAACGTCCACCTGGCAGCCACCTCAAAGACAGCACCTTTGTCCTCGAAGACGAAGTGCTCGCACCTGCTGACCGCGAGGCCAAGGAACGCGATATTGCCAATGCCCGAGACGCCCGCCGCAAGCTAGCGGCCAGCGCGCCAGACGCCGCGCGTTCCTCGTCTCCTGCCCCTGGGGCTCGCGCTACCCATGCTCAACGAGGCATATCTCATGCACAGCAGCGGTCTTTGGACGAAGAGCGTAAGCGCGCCTCAGGTCAGCTCTTGGACGATCTCAGTGCTGGTCATCAAAGCATTCCACGTCGCTCCGCTGCGGCATCGTCACCGACCCGCGTAGGCAGCATCAACGATTTGCGGTCCATCAGCGGAGCGATGCAAGCAACTGCTCCATCTTCACCAGTCAGTCTTGCTCCGCCAAATCGACCCTTTGTGCATGGAAGTGGCGGACGGTCACAGCTCTCGCTTGCTCCCAGCGGCTCCATGGTGGACATGCACGTTGGCTTGGAAGATCATGCCGAGCACCGTATCAACCAGGCAGGATTCATGCCCGGGACGCCCCTTGGACCGCAGAGTCCAGGCGTGCTCAACCGCGCATACTACGGTTATCCCGGCGATGGAGAGCAGCCCCGAAGCGCGACGACGGCGTTTGGTCAGGAGCATGCTGATCAGGAAGTGTCGCATCAGGCCGATGCTACGATCAATTCGACATACCAGGATCCCAATGAGGCAGACGAGTCTCGCGATCAAGTGCCGAACGAAGCAGTGTCCCGTGACGGGCCTTCCAAGAGGAAAAGCAAGAAGGGTGGTCTTCGCGGGTTCTTCTCCAAAATTGCGGGTACAGACAAGAATCGGTCGTCCAGTAATGGACTTGAGACGAGCTCTGATCGGTCCGGCAGCCCAAGGGCTCAGCGTGTATCCCTCGGTGCTGATGCGGCCATTGACCAGACACCTTCGACCTCGCGCCTTTCAAATCGAGGCAGGCGCTCGACCTCTTCTTTGGTGCCGTCAGGCCGTCAGTCTGGTGGCGACAAGAATTTGTCGGCCGCTTCGGCTATGTACCAGAATCCGCCGGGCGTGGCCAGTCAGACTAGCTTCGATATGGGCATTGGTCCGATGACTGCCGACACGGGGCCTTTTGGTAGCGGACCTCTACCACCACCCCGTCTCGAGTCGCGGGCCGGAAAGCAAGTCCCAGCTTCACCTGTGGAGGCGTCTGCAGCGTCAGCGAAGACTGATCCCAAATCGCTGCGGAGTGCCTCTTCCACTTCGTACCTCAACAATGCTGGACGCGATACGCGTAGGGACACTCGAGGATCACTGAATGCGCCCCGCGTCCCACTATCGCCTGCTACTGCGTCCATCGCGAGTCAAGCGTGAGTCTCGTCGTGGATGTGGCCCTGTCAGTCCCATTGTGCGGCACATGTGTGCTGACATTTGCCTTTCTCAATCGTACGTACGTAGAGCGCCGCCAAAGCGTACATCTTCTCGTGGAGGAGCGTCTCAACGAGGGGCAAATGACGATGTTCCTGGGGTTGATGCTGCAGAGGCAGCCAGCATGGCCTCTTCTAGGACCAGCCGTAAGGATGTTCCCGCACTACCAGCAGCGAATTCACGTCAGGGCATCAATCAGCCTGGCCTGTCTGATGCTCGCTATCCGTCCGGCTTTTCGACGTATGCCAACAACGAAGGTGCTTCGGCTGGGGTGTTTTCGGGCTCCACCTCGGCCTCTCAAACAGACCCTCCGAGCCGTTCGAGCATGCAGACTGGTCGAGGCTCCGGCGCTGCGACACCGCTGGGTCAGCCAAGCAGGCCGCCACGCAATCCTAGACGCGAATCTCCGAAGAAGGAAAACGCGCCGCTGCCTTCCTTCAACGTGATTCAGAGCGGATCGAGAAATCCGCAACAAATCCTTGAACATCCCCTGGCCAACTCGCTCAAGCAGGTTCCACCTCTCCCCTCGGAGCGCCGCTTTCACACTGGGCCTCGAGCTCCGGGCTTCGAGCCGATGCCGCCCTTGCCCGATTTCAATCCCGTAGGTGATTACGACGCGAAACCAAGTCGTCAACATCACGCGCTAGATCTCGCAGAGCCGATGTTGAAGCCTGGCAAAGAGAAGCGTAAGAGTCGTTTCTTCAAATTTTCATTCGGAGGCAAGAACAAAAGGGAATCGTCACAGATTCCTCCTTCGCCTAGTGCCCCGATCGCGGACGGCAGGCAAAGTCGCGCTGGTGGCCTTGGCGTTCCATCCTCTACGAGCGGCGGCGGTCTCGGCAGCCGCCTCAATGCATCGTGGGTAGCTCCCTCTCTGCGTAGCAGAAGCTCGCGCGCGACCTTCGACGAGATGTCTGCTTTGCCGCCTCCAAAGCCCGGATTCGCCGAGCGCTTGCGCGCAGTCAGCACACCGGCCGATGACCGCAGGGACTTGCCCCCTCGCGCACAGTCGTCGATGGCCAAATTGCCATCGCAAGGGTTTGCATTTCCTGGCTTCAGAAGTCGCAGTCGTGCAGCTATGGTCGATGAGGACTCGGACGAGTAAGGTCCCCACGTGTAGCGTCGCTTCACGCGACTGCCATTTGCGGGCGACTTTGATGTGCCCTCGCTGTGCGTCACTCCATGCCCGCGCTCACTCTTGCGGTTTGGAACGTTTGTCAGTACTTATGCGGAGCGCTGCAGGCATTCGTCCACAATCTTGTTGCATCTTTGCTGCTCCATTCTTATCTTCTTTGAAATCTCTCTTTTTCTCCTCAAAACACTGTGCATGCCGTATACCTTAACTTTTTGCAATTGAGCACTCGAAATTTATGGTGTCGGTCTCGGAAGATCTGTGCGTTGGTTGCCCTAGTTCACTCGCCCGCCAATCGTCGGCTTGACGCAAAAGTTACGGCGGCACTCGGCGGGACGACGCCTTGAAACAAGCGTACTTAACTCGTTGCCCTCGATTGTGTTTGTTCCGAGTCAACTCGAGCAAGATGGGATTCGTCTTGCCTTGGGACGCTATAAGGAAAGTAGCGCCGGCTGAGGAATGGTACGCCAAGCTGCAGGCTGGACGCAACGGACTCGCTGCGGTTGGTTGACGCGACGCGAGTGAAGCGGCGGCTTAGCCCGCGCGGACTGGCGCTGCTGCTTGCTGGCTGCATGGATGAGAGCATTGAGAACGTGCGGATCGCGCTAAGACGAAACACCAAAAGCCATCAACGCCCGCTTGCTCGCTTTCCGCTCGAGAGAGGTCTCTGCGGGCCATAGGGCACTCGAATCGTGGATTACGCAAAGCAATGTGAATCAGCGGGCGGGACCCTAGCTGGACCACCTGCGGATTGAAGGAGACAATGCGCGTCGAGCTTGTCGGCGAAGCCGCCGGCTTCAGCGGGCTCATCCATGTCTGACGCTGTGACGCTCGAGCTAGCGCCATGCGCATCGGCGGTACGACCCACACACAAGGGCGATTGAGAGGTGATCAATCAGCGAAAGAGTCAGAACCTTCTTCTTGCTGATGTGTGTAAACACGATGGAGCCAACGTGCGCTCAGCACGTAGTCGCAAACACCACACCTCGGGCTGATGAGCTGGGAGGGAGGTCGAGGTAATGCTGACCTCGCAACAACCACTTGAAATGGCATCGTTCTGAGCGCACAGCGGCATTGCGAGCGCTCGAAGCGTTCGTCTGATCGTTGACCGGTGAAGGGGGACTGTGGGCTACTCGTAGCAGCACAAGAAGTACATAAGTAGGCCTGACCGAGATCTTGTCTGCCCTCTCAGGCGCTCGTAGCACAACCTACACTTCTTTTCGCGACCTCTCTGATCAGAGACAATACCCCTTCTTCTTCACCTCAAATTTTAGAACATCTTACATCTCAGCCGGCAATGCGCTCCGTCTTTATTGCACCATTCGCTACGGCGGCAGCGTTCGCACTGTGTGCGTCGAGCGCCAGCGCTGCTCCCATCACTTCCATCTCGGACGCTTTTGGCTCGACCGTTGCGTCCCCTCTACACAAGAGAGCGGACGGATACAAGGACCCCAAATCGGGAGGCGGCTCTAGCCTAGGCCTCTTTCCGGACAATGCCAATGGTGAACCCCTCAATGTTATCGTGTCGGGCAAGTCCTCTGCCGAGATTCTCTCCGAGGACGGTTTCAAGGCTTGGTACAACGCGATCGGCTTCAACCGTGAGTCTGGCCGCACGACGTGAAGCTCAAATCCATCGTTCGGGCGGCTAAACATTCGCGCCATTCACTTTGCGCGGCCAGGCGAGTGCTTTGGCATCCACTCAGGCACCAAGATGCAAGCCAATCTCGGCGACGGCCAAGGTGAGAGCGTGACCCACACAGGTATTGACATGTTGTGCGTCTGACGCGACCTTGACTACCCAGGACTGCACGACCAAGAAGACGAGGTGCGCGAATCCTATGGTGAAGACACGACGAGCGGTTCGTGCTTCGAATCCCTCGTCGGTGGCAACCACTTCCGCTACTGGCAGCAAGCCGGCACCAATGCCTGGTTCCTTGCAGCTTCCGTTGAGAAGGATGTGTCGCAAAAGCATGACGTGGTCGAGGATGGCTACAACAAGGGCAGAGACGAAATCGTCGGCTTGGCAACTCGGGGCGCTGACTCGGACGACGGCAAACACTATGCTGCTACCGTCAAGTACGTGACTGGATTGCTGCCCACAGGCACCAACGGCATCAACCATGGTGACGAGGGCGTCGGCGTGGATGGCAGAACTGCCATCATCACCGTCACTGTTTCCTAAATTCAAAGTGAAATGGCCCCGTGCATGGTATCGCTTCACGACCGTTACGATCTAACGTCAAATGCACAGAGGAATGGACAGCTCTTCTGCTCCCACTCGACATCTTGAGATGCAGCGTGAAGTATGAAGACTTGTCTTGAGTGCACGATTGCGTAGACCAGGCAGTGCGAGAAATGATGGTATGTAGCGTTCGGATGGTGCTTGATCGAGCCTTCATCGTGTCCAAGACGGACGGCAAGAGCGAGCGAGACCCTCGAATATGAGTCGCGAGTCTCGATACCAAGTGTCGCTTTATTGCGTCGGGTCTGAACTCGTACCACGACTTGCCGAATGATGGTGCGAGCACCACAGAGTAAGCACGCACTGTTATGGAACCTGGTGCACGTACAGAAGAGCCACAAGACGCGAGTCCGCGTGCGCATGCGGTGAGTGAAGTTTGCGTTGAGTCAGAAGAAGGAGATGCAAGATTCGTGATTGATGATTGAAGAGTTTGAGTCAAGAGTCTCGGTCACGAATCACGTCGATTCGATGCTCGACGGCGCGCACGCCAACTACTTGTCACGTGCAATGGGGCCGAGCGTCACGTGCACAAGTCGCTCTGAATTTCTGTGAGGTGCTTCCATGCAAAGCCCGCTTGCTGCATAGCCATTTGATTCACTTTGCTGTGTGTGCAGCATTCACGATCCTCTGGGCTCACCTTGTCTGCGAAAGCCACACCCCCCCAGCCAGTCGAGCGAAGCCTTGCTGTTCTCACGAAATCAAGCCTTCAAGGCGCAACCTCATCCAGACCTCTCTCTGGTCCTGCGCAGGAAGGCGACGGTGCGGTCAGTCCACGTTTGCAACCTCTTCCTTCCCTGCACTGACAGCTGAGCCTAAGATCAGCCGCGAGTGCCTTGCCACGAGCATCTTACACCACTGCACCAACGTGCGAAGCGCGTAGGATCTTCGACTTCAAGCACTCTCTCGCTGTTGCTGTGTCTTAGAACGTCAAGATGGGTAAAAGAAAGCAGATCAAGAAGCTGGGTGCCGTGAAGCGCATCATGAACCCAGCCGCGTGAGTGTCTGCTCCTCTCGGACAAGATTGCAGCCACCATTCTGCATGCATCCATTCACACATCGCCTACTCCGACTTTCAACTGACCTCCCCATCCCCTTTACGCTACACTATTGTCGACAGCAAGCAGCAGGCAGTACAGTCCGCCGCAAAAGCCGATGCGAAAGGCAAAGGCAAAGGCAAGGTAGCTTCCGGCAGTGGAGCACCTGGGGAAGGACCGGCGCGAAGACTTCAACCCGCGTCTTCGGCCCTCTTTTTCAATCACAACGAGAGCTTGGGACCTCCTTATCGCGTGCTGGTCGATACCAACTTTATCAATTTCAGCTTGCAGAACAAGTTGGAATTGGTACAGGGAATGATGGATTGCTTGTATGCTGAAGGTGCGCGAGGTTTTTCCCTTCCCTTTCCCTTCTCTTGCCTACGACGCTCACTATGATGGCTGACTTCGAGCACCGCCTCGCCTCGCGCTACAGCTATTCCTTGCATCACTTCGTGCGTCATTGCGGAGCTGGAGAAGCTGGGTACCAAGTACAGGATGGCATTGCGCGTGGCTAGGGATCCAAGGTTCGAGAGATTGCCATGCTCGCACAAGGGCACCTACGCGGATGACTGCATTGTGGACAGAGTCAGCACTCACAAGTGCTTCATGGTGGCGACTTGCGATCGAGAGTTGAGGAGGAGGATCAGAAGGATACCGGTGAGTGTCACGCCGAGCAGTGCGTCGTCGCATACGTGTTGGACCGTTCTACATCTTGGTGACCTTTTCGCGTCATGAACAGGGAATCCCCTTGATGTACATCGCAAAGAGGCAGTATAGGGTGGAGCGATTGCCAGACCAAGGCATGCCATCATGATTCGTCATCATTCGGTATCCAAATGCATCAACTCGTCACCAAAAGAGAGCACTGCGTGCCTGTCAAGGCGATTCACGACTGAGAGCTGGGGGGGCGCGTGCAAGCCCACACAAGTGAGACACTTTCAATCACAAATCGTGATTAGAAGGAAGCGCCGAGCTAAGCACTCAATACGCCTGGCTCTGAGCCTCTCCTCCGCCATGTCGACTCGTGCGAATCAGCACCCGAGCAAGTTTCGAGCGTTTCCATGCACGTGCAAAAAGCAAGCTTGGGTATGCGCGCCGCGACATCGAAAGTCGTCAACGGTCCACCTTTATCGCGCTTCAAGGGAGCAGCCCACCTTTCTTGACTGACAGCTCACGAGGCAGCGCGTTGCGATCATGGCTGGCTAGAGCGCAATCGTTACCGAGCTTACATTCCAAGCCATGCATCTGCACAGTCGATGATCAGCGCTTGTATCTGGCGGTCGACAGGTACGCATTCCCAAGAGGCGCGCATCTTACCTTGCATGCAGAGTCGAATTTGCTGATCATCGCCAACATGCACCAGACCTTGTGCTTGTCTATGATGACTCCAACTCACCAAGTTTCACATCCCACTCACCATTGTTTTCTACTCACCCCCTCTCCTCTTGCCGACACAGGTTTCGTTCGACTCGTGCACCTCCATTCATCTCCAGCTATCCCACCAATCGCTTCGACGCTCGCCGTACACGTCATCGCGAAGCCCGGCTCCCCACTAAGCCACGACTCCATGACAAAGGCACGACCGGTAATGGTCAGTCCACGAGAGACGTCCTCGCCGGACCCACTCGATCAGCCTTCCTATGGCCAATTGCTCCATCGAGCGAGGAGGGAATTGCAGGAGCGCGTAACCTCTGGAAAGGTGGAGATTGATGCCCATGGCAACTACGTGATTCGTCTACCAAGCTCCAACGCAGGTGAGTCTGGCTTGTTCGGGGCAAGCAAAGGGGTTCGGTAGCGAGAATCCACCGTTGATCCGCCCTTGATCTTTGGCAGGTGCTCGTACGTCCACTCGCCAAATTCCTCGATCTATCTCCGCGTACCAAGTACCATCCTCTAGGCACCAACCCACTGATGCATCACGCGCACCTAGCCCTTCCTTCGCCACCAATCTCCAAGCTCATCCTGCCGTTCCACCACTCCAAGGCTTGGGCATTGCGTGCATAGCCGCGACGCATCAGGTTTCCAGTCTACCCGGGCAACATGGATCTGCAGCGCACTCGGCTTCTCTAGCGTCAGGCTCTCACATCGTTGCTAAGCGTGCCGTCAGCGATTCGCAGAGTCGCAGACGCAAAGCTCAAAGCTTGAGCGAGCTCGGACTTCCTACACAAAAGCGTCTCACTCCACAGCAGCGTGCCGCATGGTCGTCCTTTTCAGCCGTGCCAGACAGCCTTCGCCCATCGAGTCTCATGGATGGCGAATTTATCTGGACAACAGATGCACTCGGCACACAGCCGGTCGCGGCTCATGCTTCTCACATGGAATCGAGCGGGCACCTATCCATCAACGGCACCCAAGATGAGAGCTCCACCTACGTCATGCGCCTGGAACAGTCTTCATCGACGCCCCCTGCTGGAGCCAGACGCACGTTGGGAACGTTTCGCCCCTTGCAGATCGTCTTTGATCTCAATGACAAGTCCCAAAGGGTCGAGCGGCTTCGTTTCTCACCTCACAGTTCGGCCTCTTCTACGCTTTCGCGCGCAGATTCGACGGACACCTCGCTCACGAGCATGATGGATGGCATTACTCGAGCTTTCGACCTCTCGCTAACGCTGCCCGAAAGTGACACCACTCGCGTCGACTTTGGCGCGGTGCCGTTCAGATCCGCCCCCAAGCACAAGCCTCGCCCGAGCGTACTTCCTATGCGTACTATAGGCCGCGGAAGATCTAGCATTCCTGTGGCCTCTCATTCGAGCACATCCATGAACCACATTGTCCTAGCAGCGCCTCCCAAGGACAAGACGTCCAGCCGCGCGCCTCAGCGCCGCAACACACACGACCTCGTGAGAAGCCCAGCACCGCCTTGCGATCGCTGTGGTCACATGCCTCGAGAGTGCTCCATCAATGGCTGCAGCACTGCTACCTTCAGTGGACAGATCGGCTCGACATGTGACAAGAAAGGGTCCATTCGCAAGCCATGCGAGACGCCTTCAAAGTATTCTCGGCCTCAGGTCTCCATCCTTCGTCACGTCGGACCGGCACGTCCCGTTGCTATGCGTCGCATCCCCGTCATGCGTTCCTTTAGCGCTCCGATCCACTTTCGCAACGACACACCACACGCCACGTCCGTCGATGGGCCATGCGACCCTGCAAAGTGCAGCCAAGGAACGCTGGACGGCCAAGATTGTGGAAGCGTAGAGTGCGACCATTGCACCGAGTCTTGGCTCTCAGGAATCAAGTCGCCCACCCTTCCACCGGAAGAAGTCGCTACCTCCTTTAGCATCTCGTCCCGACTCGTCGACTCTCCAGCTTCGCTTGTTCAAACGTCTAGCACCGGTCAACAGCGCGTGCAAGCTCTTTGTGACACTCCGACAAAGTGCAACATCCCACTCGCCAGCGATGGCTCCATTCATCTCGAGTGCCAACCTGGACCAGTCGGCAAGACTCTACCTTGCAACTCTGGCTCCTCCCGCAGCTTGCTCTGGACCCAGGTCCACGCTTCGCCTGTTCACACGCGCACTCAAAGTGTCAAGTTTCGCAAAGGTAGTAATTGCAACGAGGAGCAACGCCAGATGCGCCCGATTGTTGGTCGCAAGCGACGCGGCTCATGGGTGGATCGCGTGGTGAGCAGCACGACCGAAAAGCTGCCTGGATCCATCGGACGTCCAAGGAGCGTGAGCAGCATCAATTTGAGTCGCTCGCCTAGCATAGCTCAGGCCAGCTCTCTTCGATCGCCGGACGTAGATCTCAGCGCTAGCTTCGTGTCGAAATTGGAAATCTCTAGGTCTCGCGCCACTTCGATGGACATGGAGCGTGGCCGCCTCGCAAGTCCTCTTACGGACCACGCTCGTTTCACCACGCCGGTGCATCCCGCACGTCTTGGCCATGTTGAGCACACTCCGCATACGAGAAACGTTGTGACCATGTCCTCGATACCCTCGGTCAAAGAGGCAGCCAAGCGTGCCAAGCGTCATGCTCCTCGTCTGAGCATACACGGACTTTCTTTCGCCCTGCCCGCCCGTCGTGCATCCACATCCACGATGAGCCCGTGCGCGCCTTCCAACGCCTCTGACACTGCCGAGAGCGATCGACGTCTCAGCTCCTATCTCACCGAAAAAGACGACGAATGGCTGGACGTGCACCGCATCGATGCGCAAAATCAGTCTTTCTCTGATGCTGCACCTCGTCAAGGCCCGCTCCACGTCGTTGCATCGCTCAACAACAACAACGTCGCTACACCACCTCGCGTTCAAAGCTCGGCTCTCAAACGCTTCGCCAATGCCGCCCGTCAAGTATTCGACGAGCTGCTCATCAAGTGATGCTCGACGCTCGCATGACGTGCTCTTCTTTCCCCCACATCGCGAGGTCTGCCCCGTTGCCGCAGAATACTCGACCGTATCTGGTCCAATCCACTCTCATTTTGCCTCGCTAGTAACCTCGTTTCCACGGGCTCATTGCTGCGAAGCTGCCCTTTAGACTCTCACCTTATGCTCGACACCATCGCGCTCGAAGTGATCACCAACAGACATGCACCGGCCCCATGTGGCGCGCTGCAACACTTCATCTTGCTGCCTGTCAAATGCTCATCTTATTGACTCTATTCCGGACAGACGTGTGTGATGTGACTGGTTGTTGAACGCGGGCAGCGCGCTCGAAACGCACCTGCTCAGAAGCCGAGTCCACCCTTGCTGATCTTGATGGTGGCGCCAACAGCCGCAGCAGACCCCGGCGTAGCTCCAACACCAGAACCTTCTTTCCAGCCCATCATCGACAAGAGCTGAGGGGGAAGCGTGGAGGGCCGTCAATCAGTCTACAGGCTGAACACACATACCAAGCTTTCGACGACGCATAAAAAAAGACTCACTCGATGTCCGATATTGCTCTCCGCAATCTTCTCCGCTCCAAAACCGACCTGCGTACCTTCTTGATTTTTGGGTACGATAGCAGCCCTACCAGCATCCCTGGCCGCACCTCTCCCAGCAGGCCCATTCGCTCTATTTTTGCTCTTCTGCTTCGCTCCAAAAGTCGCTCCAAATGCTCCTCCTTTGGCTCCCCCTCCTGCTCCTCTCAACACCTTGTTCACCCTGTTCTGATCTACCGCTTGACCGGATCTAGAATTCTTGATGAGCGTGGGGAACCTGCTATTCCCATTGCCTTTGGATTTGGACGTCAAAGAGTAGGCGGAAGCTAGCATGTGCACTTGAGCCCTGGATCGCTTGTCCATGGGCGGAAGCGATAGCGTCGAGTGTTGCCAATCCTGCAAGAAGCGCAAAATCTGCGCATTCAAATCGTGCAGGTTCGTAGAATGCTTCTCCATCGTCGAGAGGGGTGCACCCCAGGCCGATGCGGGATCAACATCGGGCAGCAAGCCTTGATCCCTCAGCAGATCATCTTTCCTTTCAGCCCGACGCAAAGCTCTAGCAGCCTTCTTTGCTCCCTTTTTCGTTCCCTTTTTGACGCTGGCGTGGTACGGGTTCTCGGCCGCTGCCGCCCTCTCCGCAGCACGTTTGCGCTTGTTGGCAGCTTTGCTCGCTCGATCCTTCTCCCACTGTCCTTGGAGTTCTTCAGCCCACAAATCCTCCGAGCCGAATTTCTTCTTGCCAGCTCGTCCGCCTGCGCACAGTAGCGCTTGGCGATCAGAGACTATAGACTGGCTTGTACAATGCAGTTTGAAGGACTCACCCTTGACAGGTTTCGAAGCACCCAGACCAAACACCTCGTCATCCTCATCGATGATCAAATCTTCATCCAAACCGATCCCGCTAAAGTCGCCCTTTTCAATGGCCTTGAACAGTCTCTTGCGGGCCTTTTTGTCATTCTTCTCCATTCCATTCGCACTAGCAAATGCTTCGAGCTGCTGGATGAACTCTTCATCCTCGTCTGCCCAGCTGAATCTCTTCCCAAACTCTCCGCCACCTTGATCCTCATCGCTGTCATCTTCGCTGTCGCTCTCGTCGCGGCGCCGTGCCCTCCCACCCCGCGGTTGGGTCGGACGAGAAGGTCCAGCGCCTTCGCTCTCGCTGGTATCAAAATCGCTATCTTCCTCCTCCTCCTCCTCCTCATCATCATCATCATCATCGATGATCATCTTTTCTTCCAATCGCATCACTTCCGCCATGTTTTCATCCTCAGGCAAGCCATCCTCCACCTCCTCCTCGCTCTCACTAGCAGTCATCCATTCCTCTTCTTCCTTCATCTGCTGTTCCACCTCGATATCGCCCAACGTCATCTCTCGGCCGCTCGACTGAGCATCCATGCCCTTCATGAATCGGATCATAGCGTCTAGCTCCGTCTGACGATCCAAATCCGAATCCTCGCCATTGGCATTTTGACCTTGCTTCTTTTCGTCGGATCTTGAGAGTCCCGCATCGACTGCCCACCCGTGGGCCAAATCAGCCAAAATTTCTTCCTCTCTTTGTTTTTTGCGTTGCCGCGCATTCAGGGGCTTGAAGGCGGGGGCGGCAGTCGATGCCGAGGCGGCCTGCTCTTTCGGATCAAGGCGAAGCGCACGAGCCAGATCCACGCCTCGAAGCTCCTCTTCATGCTCCTCGGTTCCGCTGACGCTCCCGCTACCGCTCCCCCAGTCCATATCGCTCTCCTCGAGCACGTCTGCGCGCGCACGAGGCAAAGGCACAAACGCGCTCTTCTTGCCTGCCATTCGTAGTCGTTGTCTCCTAGCTTTGCGCGTAGCTTGTCGCGTCGATTTGCCGCGCTGAGAGTTCAGTGGCAAGAATCCGCGAGAATTGCGAGGGTAGCCGGGCCGTCCGTAATCTTCTTCGTCCGAGTCGGAAGGAGGCAGCACATCGGGTATGGCATGGCGCGTTTGGACAAATGAAGCGGTGTCACCCAGAATGGGCGCGGACGGGTCGACATCCATTTCTGCACGTTCAAAGGAGGCCGCAGGCACATCTGTGCCCTGAGTATCGATATAGAAGACGTCTTGCGATGACGGCTCACCCTGAGCCGCAAGTGGCTTCGTCGCAGATTGCCCGCGGGCCTGCTCCGTGGGTTCCAGCCTCGGTGACTGCGAGAAATCGATTACGTCCTGAGCTTGATGTTGGGCTAGTGATGATGTGGTGTCTTCTGCACCGATGGCAGGGCGATTAGCAGCCAAGATAGCTTCGAGCTGTCTATCCTCCTCGCTGTCGCTGTTGTCCTGTAGCGACGCAACTTGAGCCTGAGAGCTCAAGGAGGCGCTCTGAGGTACGAGTATGACTTCATCTTCCGACGAATCCTCCTGGGTTGTCTGATGTGTGGGCGCCGTAAAAGACTCAAGCGGCTTGACGACAGGAGCGCATTGCTGCATGCTATTGACAGCAGAAGGCTGCACAACGTACGCTTCGTCCGTACCCACCTGTCGAGCATCCGGGTATGCTTTCATGAGCGCCTGCAAATCCTCATCATCGTCCTCTGCCTCCTCGTCAAAGTTCCACGCACTTGGCTCGAAAGCAGCGAGAGTGGTTTGCTCTGATGCCTGGCGCTGCAAAGGCGGCGCTTGTGGGGGCTTGAGATTCGGATCTTTTTCATGTGTGAATCCAAGACCTCTTCCTTGCTTGGCCTGATTGAGCGCCTCGATGCTGGGCTCTTCTACCCCTTCACCTTCGGAGGAAAGTCCCTGAGCCTTGATGAATGCGATTGGAGCCAAGAGGGGTCTGCTGTACTGCTGCGCAGGATCTCCGAAGCGCGGCTTTTGATTCTTGCCGCTGGACTTGCCACCAAGTCCGGCCAAGTAGGCCGCATCACCCACCAGCTCGTCCGGGCGTGTCCAGTGCTTTTCGGGTACTTGGAAATGAGGAAAGGTCGCTTGATTCCTGCTGGAGGGCGCTGGACCGCGCGTGCGAGCTCCGCGCGTCCCGATGGACGTGCCGCCTGAAAGACGCATGACGCGAGGTCCAGTAGGCACGCCGAGCGAGACCAGCTCAGCCATGGCGTCTCCATGCAGAGTAGGAGGTGCCGGCACCCGTAATTCTTCGTACTGTTCGTATCGAGCGGGAGGAGATCGTTGCCGCTCGTGCTGAGGCCTGTGCACGTGCACGTATCCCTTGGGAGGTGTCAAGATCACATCGTCCTCCGACGCAGAGCCAGAGTCGGAAGACTGATCCTGCTGCAGCACCGCTTTTAGTGCGGTTCTAGCGTCAACTTCTGCATCCACAGCAGCGCACGAGGGCGCTGGTGCTTGCCGTGGAGCTCGCTGTGGAAGGCTACTGTAGTCGAAGGAGACGGCGTTCTGGTTGGACATGGTCAGATGACCTCCTCTACCTCTGCCTCTTCCTCCATTAACGCGCGCATTGGAATCTCCTCTTGCCGAACCACCTCTGCCTCTGTGCGCGCCGCCTCGTCCAAAGTCCCAACGTGACGCATCCAAGGCGTGTGCCAGAGCAGCGCTTTCCGTGAGGAAATGACCCTGTCCTGGGAATGCGCCGGTAATGCCACCACCACCTCTTCCCCTTCCGCGACCATTGGAGACGCCACCTCGTCCGCCTCTATCGCCTCCTCCCTTGCCATTACCTCTTCCATTCCCTCTACCTCGCGGTCCATTTTTGGCCATGCTTGTGCTCTAGGATGCGTGTGGTCTTTGATGTGTGAGGCTGGCTGAAATGATGGGGGCGTGCTCGTATGACCTGTGTATGCGCTTCGATCCTTGCTATCGCACCTCACACTGACAATCTATTGTGTATGTGCACCCACGAGACCGAGTCTGAAAGGAGCGTCTTTACCTGGGCAACGCAAAGTCGAGTGGCTGCCGGGGAAAGCGTGACGAGACGCGTCGGAACTTTGGGATGGCCTACTCACAAGTCGCGTCTCTCTCTTCAGCTCGACGTCGAATGGAAGAGGATGCTGTATGAGAACGAAGAGCGCGTGCTTTGTACTTGCCGAAGTTGATGGGTGTGAAACGGAGAGATCAAGGGATGCGGAAGCAAAGAGAGAACGCGTGTGCCCGGTTTGCAGGGTGGAGGGACCGCTGCATGATGATGATGGACAGAGCGCGCAGCGTTGCTGATGAAGCCTGCATGCATGCATGCCGCACCGGCCATTACGCGCTCACGTGATGCTTTTGCTTCGAGTCACTCGTCAGAATTCTAGATATCAAACTCGTGACTCGCGACTCACGACTCAAGACTCACTCAACTCTTTTCGTGACTCATCTCGCCCCGGACACCTACACGTCGTTCACACTGTGAGCTCCTGACTCTCAGCTCGGCCTCCGTTCCAGACAAATCTGCATAGCTGGGCAAAATTTGATCGGGTCATGCCGACTCGCGCTTCGAATGATCGCTTTTCCATCCTCGTTGCCATTCCTACCTCGTCAAAGTGGTGAGCGAGTATTCATCGTATCCAATCCCAAAATCTTATCTCTTGAAGCGATCATTGACAACTCAACTCACACGACGCCTCTGACGCATTGCTCCGAATCGACGCAGACGCAGACGCATGTATCGCACGAAAGCAAAGATGACATGTTTGTAACTCCTTTCGCAGTGCTAGGTTGGTCTGTCATCTCACGGCGGCTGATTGATTGATTGATTTTTCTTTTTTCTTTTTTTTGGCATCCAAAAAAGTGCCGTTGGAGATTTGGGAGGACAAGAAAAAGTTTCGATCTAGCGAAGCGGTCCGCCTGCTCGCGTGGGAAAAGATCGGCGCGCTTCGCTGCACTCCTCCGGTCGCAAGTCGGTCCAAAGGAAGGCACAATTCCGGGACCTGGCGCTGAAAGCCATCGAGATGTGAGGGGTCACATCTTTGCTATCGAGGGAGGGAGTTATGCGATGAATGTTCTGTAGAACTGCAGAAGCCCTGCCCTGATTAGTGCGCGCTACGAACTGGCATCATAGTCGGCCGCTTGGGCTCGAGCTCTGACGGGTCTAGTTCGAGAAAATGGCGCAACGCTTCTGTGCAAGCCTCAAAGGCGGCCAATGGTGCGCGCTTGAGCACACGTATCGGGAAGCCCATCTGCCGCGCCCCTTCTATTGTCTTGTCCAGGCAGAATCTCACAGAGATTAGAATTGCATAGAGAAATCTCGTGTTGCCACTCCAAGAATGGCTCCAGCCCAACACGCTGTTCAAATCGTTGAAGAAAGGATTCTTCTCGATCTCCTTCTCTGCCATCTGCAGAAATTGGTTGCACCTCGTATGCAGTGACATGTAGTCGAAGCGTATCCCCGTCGCCTCGCTATGCAGACCGGCCTCGAGGACGGAGAGAAGCTGAACAATGGAATACTTGCGCTCCTGATGCTTGCGTTCACGTCTCAAAAGCTTCGACGCCTGTCTTTTGCTGCGTTTACTGCGCTTATCACCTGCCAGTTCCTTATCGCTCGCCTCGGGGTCTTCTTGGCGTTTCAGTCTGCGCAGAATTCCTTCCAGATAGTCAATGTCGATATGCGTGGAAGCTCGTGAGATGCCGGACTTCTCTCTGAAAATGGTGAGCAGGTGCGAGGGGTCGGACAATCCTTTGATGTTCGCATTTTCCCAGTGATACTCTCTTCGATCCCATTCGGCTTCATGGTGCGCATCCGTGCTAGAGCCGCGGAAGTGGCGGTTCACCAAATCTATGTCTTGCCGATCGAGCTTCGCGTAAAGCATGGAAGTGCAGATCGATTGCGTGAACGATTGAGGCACCGGTCCGCCAAAAATATCTTTGATGCCGTGAAGCCCGATGACAAAGTCAAGATCTGGCCATTCGAGGCCGTCATCTTTGCCCCCAGTGAACACTTCGTGGCGGCGGCAAGCGAGGACTAAGTGGGCAGTAGTAATGATGGAATCGTATTGGTTCGCCAAGGCTCGACCATAGGCCCGATAGTCGAGCTGATAATTGAAAAGCTGCACACCGCAGAGGATGGGGTTGCGTGGAAGCATCCTACTCTCCCATGGGCCATCGTACGAGGGCCAAAATTTCCAAAGAAACTTTTGCCTATTGTCATTGACAATGTTGAAGTTGGCGAACGTCCTGACTCTCTGTTGGAAATAGTTTATCCACTGTGCATTGGAGTGCCAGCTTTTGTGATCGCAAGGTTTCGAATTGGTGTCGACCAGCTTGCGTCTGATCAAATTCTTTTCCATCTCAATGAGCACGCCGATCAAGGCATCGTAAGCTTCCTGTGTCTGGGTTCCGAGAGTCCACGCCACATCAACGAGAATCTGGGAGTAGAAGACGAGCAATAGACTGATGTCGTTTGTCGTCTTGAAGCGCTCCATCTCAACGGATAGCTCATCGGGAAAGTAGTGGTGGGTCGGTTCGAGTCGGCCCACAAGTCGGGGTGCATCATCGATTGGTAGGTCTTGGGTGTCATCGTGTACCGGCTTGGAGAATTCGACTTTGGAGCTTTGTACGAACCAGTAGTCGAGAAAGCACTCGCAAATTATGATCTTCAACTGCTGAACGCGCGTCAAATAGTCCCAGAGCTGAGGATCAGTCGTCGCCACGTAAGTGGGATGCGTGTTATCGAGACGGTGTCCAACGTTTGGTAGCGTTTCTTTTCCACGAAAGCACTGCTCCAGTGGTGGTCCATCCTTGAAGAGCTGTAAGACGGCGGTCGCAGGGATCATGAGGTAGTCATATGTGTCGTGGACTGATTGAGGAAAGTTTCCGAGCTGAGGGTCGTCATATTGCGGCATGTCCATGACGACTTGTGACCAGCGTACGACCTGCCCTTGGCGCGCCACATAGAGCGGATGAAGAGCATCTCGCCACTCATCAAAAAATGTGCTGATGGTCTTCATAACCTCCTCGTGCGGCTCGCGGAGTAATTCGAGAGCAGTATTGCTGGTAACGGCCGCTGTGATCAGGTCTATACGACCCTCGCGATAATCGATCCAGAGCTTTCTGACATGCTCCCTGACTTCGTTAAGATCGCCGTAAAAACTGAGCAGGAGAGTGATTGCATAGTCCTTGTTGATCTCCACCTCAAAAGAAGCCTGGTCAGCCAAGTCTTTCTGCCCTTTGAGGGGCTTGCTCGCGGGCAAGAAGACGTCAGGAACATCTGTGCCCTGTTCCTCATCAGCCAGGTTGGCAAGCGTTGCAAACGCGTTGTGTGATTGCGCTTCACAAAAAGTGCGTTTTTCGGCAGCGTTCGTTGGCTTCGTATTGTTGTCGGGTACTGCAGAGCTTTCAAAAATCTTGCTCACATCTTCCAGAACTTTGATGAAGTGGCCATGACCGCTGGCACAATAAGCGGCATCATCGGCAGCGTCCTCGAGAAACCTTGATCTGCGGATGCTGCATCGTCGCACGAGTCTTCTGACCTCGATGGGTATGGTCACGTGTTTTTGGACCAGGTAATGTGCAATTTGTTTGTAGTGGTACGTCTTGAGAATGTATCTGCCCTTGAGATTTTGCTCAGGGGGACCGTGCTTTGTCGTGACATCAGCAGCAGAGGCAACCGCTGCATCGTCATCCTTTGCAGGATGGTGCGCTTCGCCCAAGCTGAGCTGCGCGAGGGGTGTCGAGACGCATGCGGTCCCTTCGCTCTTGTGCTTCATTGTCTTCTTCTTCTTCTTGTTTTTCTTCCTCTTCTTTTCATTGTTCTCCTCGTATCCTGCGCCCAGCATACTTGCTACTGAGTCTCCCAGATCGAACCCGTTCCTGAGCGCTTCTTTACCGAGCCAATTGGCAATTTCTTTGGTGTCACGCTTGTACTGTTCATACCGACTGCGTACAAAGTTTGGACTTGCGCTTGCGCTATTGCCAGGCTTCGTGGAAGCCATCGTTGTGTCCGCGTGCAGAGTTTCAAGATGCAATCAAATGCGTTTCGGAAGAGGAGGCGAGATGGTAGTCGTCGTTGAAGCATCTTCTCTGATCCATAGGCGCAGATGGCCCCTCGTGGCCGGATCTGGTCTTGCTGCTGCTCGCCATCCACAGACAGCCCCACGCCTATCTGCCTCCCCCCTCCCCTTCTCCGAATGTCTGTCTATACATGGCATCGCGCCTCCTCAAAGCCCGCTTGCAGACCACTCTCGCAGAGGATGAGGGTGTGAAGTCACGCCTTATATTGCGCAGACTGGGCTAGATGAATGAGGCTTAATTATTCCAACGGGCCGCATGTACGTGCGACACACATATATGTATCATTCACAATGATACATATATGAGAGTAGTCTATACATACAATTTGATTCTTGATTGTAGACTACTCTTTCAGAACGACTTGCGCACGTGACCTCTGGCCGCATTGCACGTGACATGCGGTTGGCGTGCGCGCGGTTGGGCGCACCTGCGTGCGGTCCCTGCTCATCTGGCTAAACGGACCAAGCCAAGCGGCTACTCTCATGCCACATTTCACGACTCGCCGTTCCGACAAGCCACATCTCAAGCTCCACGACGCATTCCAGTCTCAGCCAGGCTTATCATTGAAGAGTTCCAGCACGCTGTTCCTCCAGCCTTCCTTGCGAGCCTCGCATCAGGTACTCTACTCGAACATGTCGAACGCGGCATCCCACGAAGAAGCGTCCAAGGCTCACCTGCCTATTCAATGGCGCGATCAATGCAGCGGGTGAGTTCGGCCATCCAGGCATGTGCTCGAGGATAAATGGTGGTCCAACATTAGTTCGAGCACCATCATCTGACCATGTATGCTTCTTCTGCCTCTGCTCGACTCTATCATCGCGATGCGCCGACCCTCAGCTTGCTCATCTCCCTAAACAAGTGCAGGAGAAAGGAGAGCTACTTGCCCTGGAAGTGCGAGCATGAAAAGTGAGCAGCTTGGCCTGTGTCAAGATGGAGATTCGTCTAGCCCTGGACAGCTTTTGCACATGTGATGCGAGCTTCGCTCCAGCAGCTGGACAGAGAGGGGCCGGGGTTCAGCGCGATCAAATCAGGCGAGCAGCTCGAAGCTTATGTGGCACCAATACCCTTTCCCTGTCCACTCTAGGCACACCTACGAGGCATGCCAATACGACGAGTGAGTGCTGCACAGCGTCCGTACGGCTTCCATCCTAGCAGCGGTCGAGTTCTTACGTTCTCGCCCTCACGCGCTCGCAGTTTCATTCGTCGTCAAAAGCTCCTGTCCAAGCAAGTGCTAGCGAAGAGGGACGAAGCTGCCATCTGATGTCGTCACTCGGGTCAAGCATCTACTCGCATAGAGTCGGAGGCTAACTAGCTTGGATGGAGAAGGTCTACATGAGGTGGAAGAGCTCGTAATGTCGATGCATAGTACAGAGTGGAGGACCTGATGGAGTTTGACTGCGAGAAGAGCGCGTGGAATGGCCTTCGCTTGACGGGAAGGATGCGTCTGAGAGCAAAGAGAGGCAGTGAACATTCAAGTATCGTGCATCTGGAAAGTGCGCATACATTGCTCGAGAGAAAGGCAGCGTTGGTGAGGTGGACACTTGCGCAAGTTGACGTGGATGCGTTCCCGCACATGAAGCCTTGTTCGGCCCTCTCCCCCTCCTTCCCCTCACAGACAGCTGAAGCAAAGCGCGAGTCGATAGCAAGCACGAAGGGTGACTCGACGAGCCATTGCGCCTCTCAAGCTCCTTCGTACTTTTTCCTCAGCGCTTTGATCTTGTAGCGTACCTGATTGTCGATCATCCAAGCAAGCAAGGTGGTCAGCCTCGACTCATCAGGGATGCTTTCAAAGTCCATCATTGGGTAGCAAGTAAAGTCCAAAATGCCGCTCTTGCACTCACCATGCCCACATCCCTCACACCTGTCAAACCCGCATCCGCCGTGATCTGACCGGTATTCTTCAGTCCTAAATCGCACAGCGCACGATAGACTGCCGCTTCCTCCTCTTCCGCGCAGGCACAGCAAGCGTCAACGACAAGGGTGGCGAGATCGTGAATCAGCGAAGCTTCCTCGTGGTCTGGCAGCTCTGCTCGATGGGGCTCTGCTACGCCCTCGAGCTGCAAGGACGAGCGAGCTAGGACAGTGCGACAGACTCACCGGCGGTCCAATGCGCGTAAGCTCTCCTTTGACCACTCTTGCTACCGGCTACCTCGGTCGAGACGGATGAGGACGAGATGGCATGATCCTGATTGCGAACTTCCTTTTTGATGCGCTTGCCTCGTTTGGGAGATGCTGGAGGACTGGATACGGCCGAAGAGACGGGCGAAATGTGCTGCTCCGAGACGCCAGCAGGCTCTTGTGCTGGTTCTGCTTTGATGGCTTTGCGCTTGGGCGGCTTTTTGCCGGAAAACAAGAAACCGGACGTCGATGAGTGCAAGGCCTCGCGATTGATAGGAGTGCCTGCCGTAGCGCGAGCAGGGGTGGCTCACCATTTGTGCGTATCTCCTCGCGACTCTCTGTGCAGTGGCTTACGCAGCACGCGTGCGCGCCGATCGGAAAGGTACAACGAGGTTGGTGACGGCAATGTATATGGCTCGGAAGGATAGAGAAGGGTCAGGTAAAGGTACGACGCTGCGAAAGGCCGATCATGGCTCATACTTACTGTACGCAAGGTGCTGCATGACAATGAAATCACGACAGTCGAGAGTGGTGAGTGAAAATCACTTTGAATGTTTGGAGATTTGGACGTCGCGCCCGCTGCGCTTCTTTGCGGTGCTCTCAGCTCCAGCTTTCTCAAAGATTTCTACCACTCCTTCTGCGTCAGTGTCAAGGCGGTCACGAGTCCCGCACACTCTTGCACAGCTGCTGATCGCACAGACCACTCTTTGCGTGCCTCATCCTGTGCAGACAAGGAGTAGAGCAGCGCAAAAGTCAATCACGCGCGGCGGCAGGGCCGCGACGACGGCTTCTGGTCTTGCTTGCTGTGTGCGCGCCTCTTGTGGGGCCTGCTCGACCATGCGACGAGTGCTAGTCTTGGTTGCATCTCACGTCTCACACCTAGACGTGATGAAGACGATGATCCAGTCACGAGTGCCCCTAAGCTGGCAGCTGCATGATATATATGCTCTCATAGGAAAGCTGAGCTAGAGCCAGCCAAATCCCGTGCCGCGACTGATGTCGAGCCACGCCATCAGGATCATCATGCAGTATCATCCACCTTGATCATTTCTAAGGTAATTTATTGCGCCCATACGCAAGATCGAATCTCTCGAATCACAATGGTGAATCAAGAATGAGTGAACCCTCAAGTAATCCCAGCAATCAATCAATTAATCAGCAAGGGAGGGAAGCGATGCCATGCAGGGTCACGGTGAGCAGCAACTTGTGATGAGTATACATTTGCGCAAGTCGGCCGCCTGCATCGGTGCTTCTGACTCGATGTCTTGAAACATGCACCCACACAGCAAGACCTGCTGTATGCAGCATCACCTGCTTCAATCAACAGCTATAGAATTCAAGATTACTTGACATCATCTTCGATATCACCATCGGCTGAGCATGCATGCAGCGTGCACCACCGTATCATACATATCATATGCTGGGCTGCTGATCGTGACAAACACGATATACGATGCGGGACGCGCGTAGGCAGTCAGAGTGAGTCACCGCGGATCAGTCAAGCTGAGCAGAGTGGATGCACTTATCGTTCGAGGTAGGGTGTGAGACGAGCAGTGAGCCAGCTTGGCGATCCCAAGTCTTTTTTGCTGTATATCTGTTCGATTGAGACGTCTATTTGTGATTCGTGATTGCGATTCAAGATTATACGTGTGATGGTGCTGCTATATACCTGATGAGCGAGCGAGCATGGCATCGGCAGCACACGTACGCGATCCACAACTCGCGATTGCATGTCGGACTGAGAGCGCTCCTTTTGCACTGATCTGGATGTGGTCCCATCAATCACAATCACAATCACGAATCGTCGTACGAGTCGAACATCACGAGTCTGCGATACGTGATCCTACATCCACAACAGAGTCACGAGTGTGAATAGTGCTTTGTAGCATTCAAGCTGCTATGGTCAAGCGCTTCCTGTTGCCTTCGAATCTCCATTTCGGACCCAACTTTAGAATGGCCACCATCTCCTCCGATACGCTCATCACTCCACCGATCTACACGTGATCACATCGCACGCAGCACAGGTAAACCCCTCTCCGCGCAACATGGTCAAGCCAACTACTCCGACCAAACGCAAAGCTTGCAAGAGCGATCCGGAGGGCAGCTCCGAGCAGTCGGCTGCTCCCGATACACCCTCCAAGAAGGCCAAGAAAGATTGGACGGCCGGTGAGTGCGACGTGAACAGCAATTTGCGCTGCCCACCCCCCACCCCTCGGGCCTGCATGGCTAGCATCCCGCACGGCTTGACCTCACGCAGCGAGCGACGCTTGCTGACCTCACGCCATCCCTGCGCTGATCGGACCCATCCAAAGAGGAAGAAGCGGCTCTGATGAAGGCCGTCTTTGACTTGGCATTGGACAGCATTCCTCACCTGCACAGCGCTAGCGGATTGCGCGAGACCAGGACCAATCCATCCGTGAGTCGGACGCGTAGGACCGCTCGTGCTGACGCTGACGTCTCTTCATTGTGCTCCGCTTCTTCTTGCCATGCGTCGATCGCACTCTAAACGCATCAGATCAATACCAAGCCTCGAACGCTTCGTGCAAAGTACGAGAAGCGCAACTGATGAGCCATGCAGCGATCGAAGCTGACGGTCGTGCAAAGATAAAAGCACGAAATGCTTCAAAAGCCATAGCATACCCAGCCCTCTAGATCCGCGCGGCCATGGGATCAAGCTATCAAACAATCGTCTGCCTTTCGCAGCTTCGGATTTCATCTCGACTCGAGCTTGAGCCTTTTGCTTCGCGTGTCCATGTATGTACCTCCAGATGGACGTGCGATCCACGGCCGCGAGGCCTCGACGGTGCTGCGCGGCCCGACCATCATTCATCTCGCTTCACCTGTCCAAAGTCGCGAGCAAATTAAAGCAAGCCTCTGGCGAACCTTCGTCGCAATTCAAAAGAAAAGGAGTCGTGCAACTCGTCACTGAGGACTGAAATCTGCTCGAGCGCAGATCGGTGACTCGTGACACCTGCATCTGGAAGCAGACCGATTCGAAAGTGTCGATGAGTCGTGCAAGCAGTCGAGACTCTATTGACCCAAAGTTGCAATCCCGACACTCGCATCAGTCTGCGCTTGGTGCGTGATTGGAACATATCTAGTACGATAGGGACGTGCCTCATCGAATATCACCGATGCAGAAATGGCACAGCGCGCTCAATCGTTCGGCTTTGCTAGCTGCATGTGTTGGACAGTCTGGGTGAGCCGTGCCCACGAGTGTCTAGTATGTGCACCATGCATCTTCGTCTAGGCGGGCCATACGTACTCTTGACAAGAAGGTATCTGACCACGAAATACGACTTGCTTGGGACATTCACGTACTCGTGACTCGTGACTCTTGACGCTCCCTCGCAAAGCTGTATCCGTCGGCGAGCCGGCCAAGTCGCTAAAATCGTACTGGATGTGACGATCTGATTGCACCATTTCTCACTCTACATTCCACGGCTCCCCCATTTGTCTATAGCTACTCGAGGACTGTACACTTTGCGCTGACACTTGAAGAGGATTTGGGATATGAATTCGCCTTGCTGCTTGCATCCAGCTGATTTGCTCACGAGGCATCGGCTGAGATCGAGCTCAATCAACAGACGTCTGCTGGGCAGCGAGAGTCTCCATATACAAGCCAGCACCCGCTTCTTGGCCATCATTCGCGACTGAAAGGGTAGAAACGCTTCCGCGCCCAAGCGCAAGACAAATGAGAACATGTATGAGCGTGTGAACAGGCCTTCTCTTCTATATAATTTGTCTTTCCAAGTGCTGAACACTCAAGGCACCCTTGGCAGACACCCACCAAAAAGTCTCGACGAGAGATCTGCGCCCCCTTAATCAGCCCCATGATGACTGCGCAAATACGCACATGCAAAAGATGTGAGGAGTGAGTTCATCATTGCTGGCCGGCACAAGCGTGATTGATGCGACATGTGCTCTTTCCCTGCCTGACCGTGTGTCGAGTAGACTGGCTCGCAGATTCGAGGCAGAATCGTGACACAGCAATGGTGAATTCGGGTAAAGGGAAGCGTCGGCTCGACTTCTTGCTCGGTACAGCGCCTAGATACGCGAAGCTTCTTGAAGCGATGCCTGCTTCTCGACACGCGTATGCGTGATTACGAGCGTGTTCCCAAGCCTCGTCGACCCGCTTTTGTCTTTATTGATAGCGAGGCCCGTTTGGCCCGGCAAAGAAGCTAGCTTCACCCCAACATCGTGACTGTGCTGTGCCACGCATTTCTCCCTTGCCCGGCATCCGTCGACGCCAGCTCTACGGTGTAGATCCTCTTGACACTTGGGGGGCTTCCCAGCCTCGCCTGCCCATTGCGTCCCTCAATTCCAGAATGTCAAGCATGGTGCGCGCTACAAAGACTAAGGAACGCTGACGCTGACGCTGACGCACAGCTAACGCAAGCCACCATCCTTCCTTGCAGCGTACTCCGTCCAAGTCCAAAAAGAGCCCCTTCCTAGACTACATGCTTCGAGAAGACTTGCAGACCGACGGTTCTCCCTGTAGCGAAGCGAAGCACAAGATGCATCGACTAGCGCGCGATCTAGAGCTCAACGAGTCGATGTGCGACGAGAACGATTCGGACTATAAAGAAGAGGGGTCAAGCAAGAGAAAGAAGAGCAAGAAGACGCATAGCGAAGCAGGCTCGAGAACCATGAGCAAACGTAGCGGTGGTGAGATTTTTGGCAAGGAAAAGGTCAAGAGGGAGGAGGTTCGGCATGCGGCTACTGCTGCTGCTGCTGCTGCTAGGTACGCCAGAATGGCCGATTCGCAAAGCGAGGATGAAGCACCTGCACTTCGCATCAAGAAGGAGCCCATTTCGCCCGAGAAAGAGCGCATACAGGTCGTCGTGCCATCCAGCAGCGCCAAAGGTAGTCCTTCAAAAGGCAACAAGAATCCTTGGACCGTCGGTAAGTTCATCTCAGCTTGCTCGGACGAAGCTGCACTTGTTCCTCACCCCATCGACCCCACCGCTGCTGGACTTACACCTCTCCGAAACACTCTTCTCGGCGACGCAAGAGGAAGAGCTGAGGTTGCAGAGGAGTGTGTACGATCTTGCCTTGAAGAACATACCCGAGGTTCACAAAGCGTCAGGATTGTCGAGCAAGCCCAATTGGAGTGTGAGTTGTCCAGGGCAGTCTATTCTGCGTGCCGAAAACCCAATCAGCGCAGTCGGTATTTTGACGAGCTCTGAATGTACCATATGCACCGGCTTCTCTTTGCTGCGCAGGTGAACAAGAAGCTCAATGCGCTGAGAGCTAGACTGGGTTGAGGCGATGAGGAAGGGGACTCGAATTCCAAGCGACCCACGAACCGCGTCGCTCTGCCTTCAGAGGTACTTCCAACGACCTCGACACAGTAGCGCAGCAAGATGAAGTCTCCGAATCCTGTCGATTCGAGCACTCATCGACGACTTGAACTTTCCCGTCAGCCTCACAAGAATAGCCGCATGCAAAGCCCGACGCTGTGCAATGAGATTGCATCACAATTTCCACACTTGTTCTTTTTTCCATCCGAGATGGCTCAAATGACCTCCCAACTCTCCCTGAGACTTGCCATCCCTCGCTTTAGGTCCCGCTATAGCTTCCACCATGCTGGACGACCAAATGGCAAAGAGGGCAGCATAGCGCAGCGCAGTCGCTCGTCAACGACGTTTTGGCGATGATGCCTGGCCCAATTCCGACTCTTACTCACCCGTCCGGTCCCGCTATCAACACCTTGCAATGCGTGTGCGCATCCTTTTGCTTTGCGATCCTCTCGAGATCCTTCAACCCCACCCTGTTCCCGTTCAGCTTCATCCCACGCACCTCCTTCGTCCGACGTCCAAATACCCTCTCGTACAGACTATGCGAGTGCGAGTGCTGATCCACGAACAATTCGATGTGTAGCCTCTCTGCGCCTGCTCGTTGACGCAGATCTTCTAGTTCGGGTAGGAGGCAGAGGGCAGAGATTTGGTGCGCGCTGTATAGCAGCGTGATCTTCGGCTTCGTGGTGGTCGCGGTCGCTGCTGAGTTTGAGCTTGCATTGGAGCCGAAAAGGGAGCTGATGAGTTGGTGCATTGGCGTGATGCCTGTCCCTCCTGCAATCTATCCGCAGAGGAGCAGGGGAAAGGTAAAGAGGGATGAGCCAACGCTTGTTTCAAACAGTACCGCTTGCACACGTCGACCAGTCATAGCGCAACGAAGGCTACACGCACGAGGATCAGTTCCGTCTCCGTTCCATCGCCTTGCCAGCTCTTGTCGAATCCTCTGAGCAAGATCTGATCTCCGCTCGCCAAAGAATGAGCAAACCTTCCCACTTCTCCATCGTTGTACTTTTTAATCATCAACTGTACCTTCCTCAGAGCACTCTTGGGTGTCTTTATTGATGCTGGCGCGTCATTCGATACGACAAAGGGCGAATAGAGAGGAGTGTAGGGTCGTTGGATGGATAGTGCGGGAGAGGCCAGATGGAGAGTGTGGATGCACATCGCCTCTTTACCACTCTGACCACCTTGCTGATCCTCATTCAGGCTCACTTCAACATCCACATCCAACATGACATGCTCTCCATCCCCCTTCTCTTCCAGCAGCGTGCTGCTAGCAATCCTCTTTTGCGTCACTCGGAACTCTTGGAACGTGTCGGGTGCGATGATGTTGCGTCTTTGTGCGCGTAAAGGCTGGGAAGTTTTGCTATACACTGCAGCGGAAGCTATGCCTGCACCAACAAGCAAGTACAGGATCTTGCCCCTTGCAGAGCCGTTGGACGCCGTGGATCTTCGTCCCGCAGTCGAGGTGGAAGCATGTCGAGCAGACAGAGGCAGCGGGCGAGGCGGCCTCGAAGGGCGACTTGCGCGCCTGGACAAGACTGTGGGCGCTGAGGGCGCTGCGGTTGAACGATCTCGGATGCACCGTGCGCAGCCTTCTCCACGTGGTAAGGCCTGACATGAACGTAGCAGGCGAGGTCGAAGCATCTGCATCTTTGCGCAAGGCTGTGTGTGTGTGAGAGAGAGATGTGCGGCCTGTATGCTATGTTTCTGCAGCGTATATAGCTCCAGCTAAGGGCCACCACTGGGCCGCTCGTTTGTGTTGGCCCTTTTGCAGCGTCCGAATCAGCTCAGCAACGACTTGTCAATGCGGGACGAGAAATGGAGTGGGGTGCGACCAATTCGCCAGTCAAGTTTTCGTGATGATGATGATGGAGATGACGAATGGAAACGACTGGCTCTAGCCGATGATCATCGCCATGCAAGGCCGCATTCGTGAGGATTTGTGAATCGGATTGCTTTCCATGCAATGCTTGCATTCGTGAATTCACGTTCGACGGCTATCCGCGGATCTCCGCGGACATGGCAGGGAGGCACGCAACGCCGCATGCACACTCACACTTGACGCGCTCTGCCCGGCGTGCGCGTCCGCGTCGGTGCGCGTCTTTTAATTAATACCGTGCTGTGAGCAGCGCGAGGAACGCGTCCGTGACGGGTGTGGTGTTGCACACAATCATGTCCGATGATGCACAGTGTAGCATGCATCCACACTTCCATCCATCCTTCACCGCATCGTGAATGACAAGCACGACTACGCTCGACGTCCAGTCCATCGAGCTGGCAATCAAAAAGCCGTCCATCCCACGCGCCCCATCTGGACTTCTACTGCCCTCTTCGTGTCGCATCTCCCCTCTCTACGCACACGATGGACCAGAACGATCCTGCGTTGAACTTCTTCCCGGATGGAGAGGTGGATCTGTATGGCGCTCTGCAGCTCGATTCATCAGCTGGCTCCGAGGCGATCAAAAAAGCTTACAAAAAGTAAGTTCGGCTCACGTCGGCAATCGGAGTGGGATTTAGGTTGTCATAAGGACGAGGCTGTGCGTGTATGCGGTGGATGGCGAGGGGAGACCAAAGCGGCGCGGCAAGTTGCTTTCGATTGCATTGTGCCTGCCTCTCCCAAGCTGACACCCGAGCATACACTGGTCACACCCATCACGTCGATGCCAACGCTCTCCACAGATTAGCCTTGCTACACCATCCCGACAAGTCCAAAGACGCCTCTTCCCACGGCCGTTTTCAACAGATCGGCTTCGCCTATGCCGTCCTCTCCGACTCTTCTCGCAAGAAACGGTACGACGCGACTGGAAAGACGGATGAGCTGAGATTCGCATTAGGTGAGGATGGGGAAGGTATGGATTGGGATGAGTACTTTACCACGCTGTGGGATGGAGAGGTGACGGGAAACAAGCTGAGAGAGTTCAAGGAAGGATATCAAGGTGAGTCGACGATCCGCCTCGAATGCATCGCAGATGCTCTCCGATGGACCCTGATGATAGCCCATCTTGATACGCGCAAGGGTCCGAGGAGGAGAAGCAAGACATCTTAGAAGCGTACAGATCAAAAAAGGGCGATCTGCAAGATATCCTCAACGAAGTGCCTTGTCTCGAAATCCTAGCAGACGAGCAGCGCGTCGTTGATCTCATCAACAGCAGCATTCAATCTGGCGAATTAGACTCGACCAAAGCGTGGAAAAGATGGACATCCAACGACAAGGGACGCAAGAGGATGAGGGAGAGTGCGAAAAAGGAAGCGGGAGAAGCTGAACAGGCGGCTAGGGAGTTGGGAGTGTGGGATGAGTTGTTTGGGAATGGCAAGAGGGGAGAGAGGAGAAAGGGAAGAGGAAATAAAGGGGAGGCCAAAGGGGATGGGAAAGGACATGAGGACGATCACGAGGAGGAAGATGAGAATGAGAATGGTGCGGACGACGACTCCAAGAAGCGCAAGAGATCGAATGGAGCGTCTGCATCTGCCAAGACAAAGAAGCAAAAGGGACGCAAGGGCAAAGCTGCGAAAGAAGAAGAGGAGGAGGAGGAGGAGGAGGAGCAAGACGACGAAAGGGACACGTCGAGTCTAGAAGCGCTCTTTGCAGCTCGACAAAAACAGCGCTCGGCAGGCTTCGACGATGTGATTTCGCGCATCGAAGCTCGCGCAAGCGGGAGCAACACGGGCGCGTCCGGCTCAAAAAGGGGCGTCAAGAAGGATGCATCCGCCGCATCCAAGAAGAAGAAATCCGTGGATGCAAAGGGCAGCAGACGAGGAGCGCAAACCTTGCCGGATGATCCGCTCGACGATGCAGAGTTTGAACGCTTGCAGGCTGCATTGTTCACAGACCAGGACAAGCAAAAGAGGGGCAGCACAAAGAAGACGTGACTCCAAATGACCTCTTCAACTGGCCTGCCAATGCGCTTGGCGTGGCGTGGCGTAGCGCGGCGCTGCTCTCGCACTTTGCTCGCCCGTCCACGCTGCAATCTATTGTACAGATATCACTTTGATCCATCGGTTTCCCCCCCCCAAATATATGTAATTCCTTACTCGATCTCTCTGTTCGACATGCAGCATCACACGACGTCCAGTCCAGCGCACGACGATGCGCCCCCATCACTCGCTTGCCATCTGGACCGCCCTGTCGAAAATGTCTCTCGCCGCGTCGCTCTCCAAGGGCGCAAGCTCATCCAAGACCAAGCTCGTAATCGTCTCGTTGTTCGCTGCGAGTTGCTTGGCAAACTTGAAAGTTTCCGGGAGGCACAGCGTATCGAGATCGAGATCAGCTAAGAAGTAGAGAGCCGCGCACATCTTGATGGCGCGCGCTACTCACCAATCTTGCGAAATCTCGGTACCAAGCGCGGACCCACCAAGCAAGCCAGGCTTCTTGGCTCGTGTGCTCATCCAGCATTGGTCCAGCGCTGCTGCTCAAATTTCCTCGACTCGCCTTCAAGAGCATCGCAAAGCCTCGCGTGGTGCCCACCATGACCTTTCTCTGTTCCGCCTGGATAGCTTCGAGCGCCACCTTGGCCTCGGCGCTCGTCCCTTGCGCCTTCTTGGCAAGCGGCGGCGGCACCGCTGGCGTCTTGACCGGCGAAGCAGCAACAGGCGGACGAGGTGGAAGACTGGCACCCGGAAAGAGCGGCAGTTTGGGCTCAGGTGCAGGCGTAGGCTCTTGATCAGCTTTGGCCGGCTCTTCGTCCCCAGCAACCTGAGCAGCAGCTTTTTGTTCCTCTTCCGCCGCTTCTTCCCTCTCCAGCGCCTCCAGACGCTTTCGAACCTGATCCACACGCCCATTGACCTTCTCTACCGTCAATCTGACAATGTCCCACCAGCTCGCGTTGCTCCAATCACGAGGAATCTTTGCAGCCGAATCGACACGAGAGAAGGAGTCTTCGACGCCATCGCCGCTGCCCATGACCACCAGGTCTGGGAAGCGGATGCCGGATGGTTGAAAGACAAAGTCGATAATGTCCGTCGGTTCGACGATGCGATATTGCAGCAACTTGTCAAACACGATCTGCACCCATTGAGGAGACCGAGCCCAAAAGCGTACTACGCTTGCCAGGATAGCTTTGCGCAGCTCTGGCGTGGATGACAACTGCCGCAGCAAGGCGTGATACCTGCGTCAATCACCATGTAAGGAAAGTGTCAGCACAGAGCGCTTGATAGTAAAACCGACGCAGCTCGACCTACCTCTCTACAACGTTGAGGAAATGCGAAAAGGAACGACTTCCGACGCTCAGGATGGCTTGGAAGATGATGTCCCGTACCAAAATATCTGCTTCTCTCTCATCTCTGACCTTGCCATCGTTTGCTGCCTCTGCCGCATCCTCGTACATCGCATCGTCTTGCTGGTCAGGTACGATTTGCGTTTTGAGAGCGTCCATGTTCGCCATGATCACTTGTGCAGTAGCCCGAGCCCTAAAGGATTGAATGAGCGCGAGGGCTGCTTCCCGATGAGGGTGACCTGAGCAAAAAGGACAGCGATGTTAGATAGTGCGAAAGGATGGTGTTTGCTTGGACCGAAGCGGCTCACCTTCCGCTGCGTATGTAAACGTTGGCGTGGGCTCTTGCGCAGGCAAGACACCCTCGGCGATCTCCGCTGGCAGGGTGCCCTTGACACGCTCCCAGTACGCCAATCGGACTTCCAGCTCCACCACCCGCCTAGCAAATGCTTTGCGAGGGTGGGCCGATGGCAGACTCATGTCAGGAATCCTGCGGGACATGGTTCGTTGCACGATGAAGCGGTCAGGAAAGGGCACCGCCGCCGCCTGAGCATCTCGGATCTGGAGAAGTGCGCGGCCAGCACTCACCACTCCTTCCAAGCCCATTGAAAAGCAAAGTTGGACAGGTGGACGCTGAACCAATCTCCAAAACGGCGAATGACTTCGCCGTCCGCTCGACCCGTACGCATCGCGCCATACACCCTGCGCACACTTTTGCCAATGGCCGGCGCCACGGTCTGCGGGCTCAGCGTCACTATCTCGCGGAGCAAGCAGCTGTAGAAGAGGCCCGTATGAGGTGGAGTTGGCAGCTGCAACGCTATCGACAAGACAGTCTGTGGAAAGACGCAACTAGCGGTCAGCACATGACGGCAAGGTCTGCGTCTGGAGGCTGCTGCTGCTGCTGCTCACCTCTACGAGCGTATCATCCAAGGACCAGCCGCCTCGCACATCTCCATCGACGATTTGCCATTCGTCTTCTACATCTCCACACAAACCCAATGTAGGCTCCACGCTTTTACCGACAAAGGTGCCAACTCTGCACCAGCGCGCAAAGTCAAAGAGGATTCGTGCGCACTCTTTGCGATTCACCTCGTAAAGGTCGACGACATCCGCAAGCAACGATCTCAGCACCAAGCCGGAAGGAGATGTGGATGACGGGACGCTCTACAACGGGAAAAGAGATGAGAGGGAGAAGGAAGAGACGACTCAACGATCCCATCCAAGCCGACTCGATGCCGTTCGCACAAATCTGGCACTCACCTCGGCGAACCATCGGGCAGAACGTGAAAGCCGAGGAGGGCCAGCACCCGCACGTTGCTTTTCCTCTTCTCCCTTTGTCGTGGCGGCTGCGCGCTTCTGTTGCGCTACCATTCGTCTTTTCGAAGCATGCTTGAGATGACTTGCGCCGTTGGTAGCTGCGGCAAGGGAAGCGCTGGTGAACGTCACAGCACCCGCATCCTCTTCTTCGTCTGGCGGTACAAGGATGAAGGGCAGCTCAATGTCTGCCTCGCGCGACGCAGCGGCGGCGTGCAGTGCTGGTGGTAAGAGTTCCGAGGGCACCGGCAAAAAGGCTGGTCGCTGCCATCCGCCCGCACGCAAGTTCTCCAGGGCCGTCACGGCACTCTCGAATGATTCCTCACGGAGCGAAGCATCCTCCTCTGCCGAGGCGGCGTACCTCGGCCAGGGAGAGATGAGCTCAACTTCGACTTTTCTCGATCGCCCGTACGTGCCAATGCGATCAGCCAGCGCTTCTACAGCGCCATCCCCTGCTTCTCCCGCCAGCGCATCTTGCCCAGCCCAGCAGAGCGCCTCGATGACGCAGATTGCTGCGCGATCACCTCGTGCAGCCGACACTCCAGGCTCATCCAGCACGGAGGCGAAAGAGCCCAACAGGTCCCGGAACGACTGTGCGCTGACGACTCTCAGATTTAACAGGCAAGCAAAGAGGTGAAGCTAAAAGAGTGCAATGTGCTCTACGCGTCAACGCATCGACAGCGCTGCAGGTCTCGAAATCCGACTCACACTCAGCCTCACGTTCCTCCACATGCGAGAGTCCAGCCAGAGCTGAAATGCTTTGATCAGGTCGGTAAGGATAAGGGGACCCATGGTCTCGTACGTCTTTTCTCGCGCTTCCAGCTCCTCGGCTGCAGACCTCTTTCTTTTGCTTTCATTCGTCTCATCCTTCGCCGTCTGTTCGCTGTCATGCCCTTTCTCTTGATGACCTTCGCCGAGGCTATACAGATCTGCCTCTGCGCTATCTTCTGGATCTGCGCTATTGTTTGCTCGGGCGTTGACTGCCGCACCTGTGGCAGCCGCGACAGTCGCATCAGCGTCTTCTTTCTTGTTAGCAGCGTCTTTGGACTTTGTGGGAGTGGCTGGTGCCAGCAACATGTATCCGAGCAGCGCTGCGTGAAGTGGAAGTTTGTGTGGCTGTTCCGTGATCCTGCGCATGATCACAGGAGAATCTCTGATCAGTCGCACAAATCGACCGATGCGTGCGTGCTAGCCAGTGTCGTTACTCACATAACTCTCCAAGCAGCTTTCACCTCTTCGCGGTCTTTCCACAGGCCCTCTATCCACTTTGCGAACGAGTGCATCTCGCTCTGCGCATTAAAGGCTTCCTCTTGCTTTGCCTGCTGCGCTGCTGCTGCTGCACCGCCTTGACCTGCCGCGGCGTCCGTTCCAGCTCCATGATGCGGATCTGCCCATCTGAAGAGCGTCGAGCGCAAGGATTTGATCTTTGCCGCTACACGATCCGCTTCTTGTTCAGCTTTGGAGGGATGCGATCCGCCGCCACCGCCACCGCCACCGCCTTGGGAGTATCTGCCTCCGCCGCCTCCTCCTCCTCCTCCGCCCGAGTAGCGTCCTCCGGATCGACGAGGACCGCGCCCTGCTCCGTGACCAGCTCCTCCCCCTGCCCCTCCATAGTAGGCCTGCGGCTGAGCGCCTCCGTACCCGCCTCCGCCATGTCCACCTCGAGCAGGGCTTCCATATCCTCCATAGCTTCCACGATGAGGTGAATTGTACGCCATGGCGCTGCGATGTCCCCCGAAAAATCAAGACGTCCTCAGTGCTGCAACGACGGGGGGGCACGTTGGTCGCATACACGGTAGGGAGACTTTTTGCAAGTGGATGGAATCTGCACACGCTCGCGCCTCTTGCTGTGCCAAGTCTGATATGGCTAACGCGGAGGTGAAAGAGCGCGTGGATGGGAGTGAAGAGGGAGGGCTCACTACTCGCTACTCGCTACTGTGACTGTCTGTATGCACTTGAACGAATGCCTCAACGTTGGCTGCCGCGTGTGATGAAAACCTGGCGCAAAAGGTCCGTGCATGCGATGCGATGCGATGCGATGCGATGCGATGCGATGCGGTGCGACCACGGCGCGCGCGCATGCGTGCAACAGATCTTCTAACCTCCGCCGCGAGCCTCGTCTCGACTCTTGAGCACGTACGCAACGCACACGATCCGCTGCCCGGACTCGTGACTTGCACAGCCTTTGCTCCCATCAAAAGCAGCGGCGTGCGGTGTGCGGCGTGCTCTCCCCTGATGGAAGCGTCGAGCTCGGTGCAGCTTTCATCTTTCTGAGCAGTCGTGCACAAAGCGTTCTTGAACATCGTCCGTCCGCCGACACTCGTGACTCGTGACTGCGCAGGGTCGCGCAAACGCACTCTTTTGACTCCATCTGCCATTCAGATTGTCACATCTCCTACATCCATCATGTTGCTCCGGATAGTGGGACTGGGCGGAAGGGGGCCGCTCAAGAGTAGACAGCTTCTTCATCCAGAATGTCTTCACCTCCCGAGGTTCGCAGGCGCTGCGCACGTACCGTTTCGAACAATCAACTCCACGCACACATCCATCCGCAGCCGCCCAAGGATTCAGGCGCCATCGCCATTCCAGCATCCAGACTTGCGGGCCGTCTCGCCCGTCTGGAGCAGCTCCAGCTCGACAAAGAGCAGCTGCGCTTCGGTCGTCCTTCGAAGATGTGTTCGGTGGTGGGCATCGCAAGTCTCGACTGGAGGTAGCAGCAGCAGCAGCAGCTCGCAAACATTTGCGCAGCGCATCAGGCCCTACGTCGAGCTGGCTCGGTACGACAAACCGATCGGTACTTGGCTGCTCTTTCTTCCCTGCACCTTCAGTCTCACCTTGGCTGCTCAGCACTTGGCAGCGTCTCCCGCACAAGTCCTTGCTTGCTACGCCATCTTTGGTACGGGTGCGCTGGTCATGCGCGGAGCAGGATGCACCATCAATGATATGTGGGACCGCAAGTTGGATCAAGGCGTCGGTGAGGCATGCGCTATGGCTGATGGGGGGTAAGGTTCGCAAAGTCGCCATATCCCATGATGCTCAGATATCATCCTCCTCTCGCACCGCACCGCACCGCACCGCACCGCATAGAACGCACGCGATCCAGGCCCATCGCTTCGGGCGCCTTGACCCCGATGAATGCGCTCGTCTTTCTATCTGGTCAGCTCAGTCTTGGACTCGCAGTCTTGCTTCAACTCAACTGGTACTCGTGCGTCTTTTTCTTTCGCAGAAGCACAGCAGCTTAGCTGCCCCTCATCATAGCGCACAGCTGACTGGCTTGACACCCCCCCCACCCCCCACAGAATCTTCTTCGGTGCCACGTCGCTTGGCCTCGTCATTGTGTATCCGCTCATGAAGCGCATCACACACTGGCCACAATTGGTGCTTGGTGAGGTGATCAGGATGTTCCTTGGCTTTTCTTCGTAGAGTGCTGGGGGCTGAATGAATATCCATTTTTTGTAGGTCTTGCATTCAACTGGGGAAGCTTGTTGGGCTACGCAGCGCTAGGTGGTCATCTGCACCTTCCCATCGTGCTACCTCTGTACGCAGGGACGGTCTGCTGGACGATCTTGTACGACACGATATACGCTCATCAGGATGCCAAGGACGATCTAGCTACGGGTATCAAGAGCACAGCGCTGTTATTCGGAGACAAGACCAAGCCGATTCTATCCCTCTTTGGCACATGCTTCGTCGGCAGCACGGCAGTCGCGATGGGCAATGCGAGCAGCGGCGCTGCTGCTGCTGCTGCTGCTCAGGCCTTGCCGCCGTCCGCCTCTGAGATTCTCGCAGCAGCGAAACAAGCCTGGTCCTTGCCAGCACCCTCCACGATCGTCGAGGCGCTCAGCACAGCCGTTTCTTCCATCGACCTGTCTGCACATCCCGCAGGTTGCGCAGCTCTGGGTGCGGTAGCCGCTCATCTCTACTGGCAGATCAAGACTGTTGACTTGGCGGACCGAGCGGACTGTTGGAGCAAGTTCAGATCCAATCGAGATGTGGGCTTGCTGCTTTGGTTCGGCTTGGCGGTCGACTATGCCATCTCGCTGATGTGGTGACCACGTCGGACGTCTACGCGCGCGCAGAGCTCGTTGGGGGAGGGAAGAATCGTCGGTCGGCTTTTTGCGCTTTGCCGCCCACGCCATTCGATTCTCGTCCAAAGATTTCTCTCTTGCGTCCGTCGGAAAGCTCAGCCCAAGACGCAACAGTGCTTTTGGGCGATTCACATTCTCTCTTGGAGTTCCTTGCCATCCGATCCATCGCTAAAGCCATCGCCGCCAGCATCTCTGCGCGAGGGACATCACCGACCCGCATCGGGCTGGCTGGCTGGCTGGCTGGCTGGCTGGCTGGCGATTCGTCACGTGTATTTCCGTCGCACCTTCTGTACAATCATCGGGACACTTGCCACGTCACGTCGCGTCACCTCCCTCATTGTGGGCCTTTCCCCCCCCCCTCCCCCCCCGATAAACCGAAATCCAACTCATTGTTGGCAGTTCAACCTCGATGCACCCACCTTACTCCAATAACAGCATCCACATCATCGCTCGCTCGTGATTGATTTGATCAATCATCTCCTCACCTTCGACGCCGTGACTCACACTCACGCTCACGCTCACGCTTGCACGCTTTCATTAACGTCACTCATATGCCCATCGTGATTCGTGACACAGATAGGGGGCCAAAAAGCGCGCGCGCGCATCCCATCCGCATCTTCGTCCGTGCTTGATGCTTGCCAAAAGTGGAACGCGCAGTCGCGCGCGCGCGCGCGAGGTACGTTGGCCCCCCCCCCCCCCTGCCACACACCACTTGCCCGCTCGATCGACCGCGATCATGCTCAGCAGACGCGCGGGGAGCAAGCTGTTCGGGGCGATAAAGCCGCGTCGAAAAATGCATTTGGAAAGTGACAATGTGTGTGCTAGGAATGTTTCTGTCGAGGTACTGTCAAGTCATGGCTAGCAAGCGCCAAAGAAAAAGGCCCCGGGGGGGGGGGGGGGGGCACACTCCTGGCCCGTTCTGATGGACGGATTGTCGTGCAGCGCCATACGGCACGTCGTGGTGGTGGTGGTGGTGGTCGTGGGCGGGATGGGAGCGATATCCAAGGAGCGCGTAGACATTCGTCATTCTGCGTAGACATTCGTCGATCTCCTCCTCGCCTCGCCTCGCCTCGCCTCTCCTCAGCTTTCCCCCCTTCTTGCCGCCACGCCGCTCTACAACAAATCGAACAAGTCGGGCTTCTTCTGTCCCTGCTGTTGCTGCGCTCCACCTCCACCACCACCAGCAGCAGCAGCGGGAACATTGGTCTTCCTGGCATCACTGCCCCAAACCGCGCTGCTGCTCTTATTTCTCGCCATTTCAGCCATCGTCATTTTCTGTTTGCTGGCCGCATTGCCGCTCGCTCCGCCGTTCGATGAGGATGCCCACAGATCGTCGAAGCCTCCTAGACCGCTGCTGCTGCTGCTAGCGGCGGTAGCGGGCTTCGAGGCCGCATTGCTTGGAGATGCTGCCGTTTTGGACACGGACGAGGCCCGCGTTGGAGCCAATGTACCGCTGCTTGCGCTCGAGTAGCTCAGAGAAGCAGCTACGCTCGGACGAGGAGCGGGTGCAGGAGCAGAGGTTGCAGTCGGTGCCGCTTGGAAGCTGCGCCACGTCGAAGCAGCAAGAAAAGACGTCAGCCGCTCCGTTGGCGCTGAGCAAACAGATCATCATGGGAATCCCACACTCACTCGTCAAAGTCGTCACCGAAAGCGTCCAATGCAGACGAGGGGGCAGCCGCTGGCTTGGTGACGGGCGCAGGAGCGACAGCGGTGGGCGCAGCCGCAGCCGCAGCCGCAGCCGCCGCAGGTTCATCATCATCCCAACCTAGCAGGTCGACCTCTTTGGCCTTTGGTGCAGCTTTAGGAGGTGGAGCCGAGGATGAAGATGTGGCAGCGGAGGTGGACTTGCGAGGAGCAGGTCTATCTTCTGCATCTCCCGCATCGTACTCGTCGTAATCTGCTTCTCCATCGTAGCCTCCCCCTCCTCCGCTCCTTCCTCCCCCATAGCCACTGCTACCTCCCCCATATGCGCTCGATCCGCCGCCGCCACCCCCGCCGGCGTAAAAGCTGTCGGATCCAAATCCTCCATACCGTCCAGTTCCGCTACCCGGAACAAAGTCTCCATTTCCTGCGCCTTGGTACTTTTGCTTGTTAGATCGTGCCTTGCGTCGCTCTTGACGAATCATATCCACATCGCCGAGAAGAGTCGAGAGTTCTTTGGAGCGGTTGCGAACTGCGCAAGAGGAGCGTAAAGGTTTGATCTTGTGAGCCAAAAGGCGTACATGCCTACCTACCGCGCCTGAGCACGTACCATTGATGCCCTGATCTTTGCCTTGTTCATCAATGTAGTGAAAGTTGCGCAGGATTTTGATGGTGCCCACGTGCGACCTGGCATCATCCACCACTCGTTCGCTGCCGTGCTTGACGATGTACTCGAGAAGTTGCAGCGACTGCGGGTGAAAGATGTCAAACGCTCTCAGCATGCATGCCGTCATATTGACCTCCGTCTGGCTCACCTTGTAGATCATTCTCCACTCCTTTGCTTCCCTCTCCATAAAGTTTCTGTAGATGGCCGGCATGATCTCGTTGAAATCGGCAAAATTGTGCGTGGCAGCAGCAATCTCTTGCATGAGCGTCGAGCTCGCTCCCCACTTTTCATCGCTCGTAGCTTCCTTGACCTTTGCTTCGATTTCCGAAACGTTCATCGCCCAATTGACCGCATCCCCGTACGCTTTGCGCACATCGTACATCGTCAGGTTGGCCAACCTGTTACCGATATCCTCAAAGTCCTGCAAGAGCAAGAGAGGGCGTGAGTTGAAGAAGGGGGGGACGATTCGAGAGCAGCATCACTTTGAGGTACATTGCGCTCGGAACGCGCGGCGATTGGCTCACCATGTTGGGCTATCGTGTACCGAGCACTGGATGAAGGTGGATGTATGCGCCCTAGGGATGAAACGATTGCAGGAGAGTCGCTCAGTGTGACGCAGCACGAGCGCGATGCCGAGAGACTGATTGAATGAGAGGGGGGGAGAGAGATATATGGAGAGAGACGCGCGTAACGCTGTGGATGTGCTGATCGCGAAAGAGTTTGCTGGCGTACGTCGGTGGGATGTCGTGGTGCAGCGTACGTGATGCGAGGATGATGATGGCCAGGTGATGTGATGTCTCTCCGCCCAACACCCAGCAGCAGCAGCGCATGCACACACGAGAGCTTCGCGTGCATCAGCTAGCCAGCCAGCCAGCCAGCCAGCCAGCACCACACCGCCTCGACTGCATGGGCGCGCGCTCGGGGCGATGCCGTCGCGACGCCCGCGGCGCTGCAACGTCGCGCGGAGAGAGCCTGATGCGCCCGCCCGTGCGCCCGTGCGCGTTCCACTCCCACCCGCCACGTCGACCACGTGGTTGTGGAGTTGTGAGTGAGTCAAGTGCCGAGCAAGGTGTGGGTGGGCCAGCAGGTCGAGCACATTCACGATTCGTGGTGGACGTCTCGTGCAGACGACGATTCACCAGACTTCATCCACGATGAAAATTACGAATGCTTACCACTCAAGAAACCCCTCCCAAAGGAGCGAAAGAGAAGGTTAAAGGGCGCGGTGCATGGGGGTGGAGGAAGAAGGGAGAGGTAAGAGGGCGAGGCGGGGGAAAATAGAACGATCAGCCAGCGCGGAACAGCAAGATGGGCGAGAGCTTGCAAAAAGCTGAAGGGTCAAGGGTCGTCACACGCAAGCGAGATTCGAATCAAGGAGAGGTGGAAGCAAAAATCGAGGGTAAACCCAGCCACAACGACCGATTTC